>NC_041388.1:224729799-224756917 GCF_002162155.2 Triticum dicoccoides | reverse complement strand
GTCGCGGGCCGCGTTCAGGGACATCCCTAACATGCCGAACTCGCAACTTTCCCCCTCTGGCTCCTCTGTCCGAAAATGCGAAACACCAGGGATATTTTCCCAGATGTTTCCCCCCTTCACCGGTACCACTCCTTACCATGTTAGGGCACCCCTAGCACCGCTACTTGTCATGTCATGCATTGCTATGCATCTTTTTGCTCATTATTTATTGTTTCTTCCCCCCTCTTCTCTCGCTAGGCACCGAGTCCGACGCCGCTGCTACCCAGTACGACTACGGTGTTGACGACCCCTCTCTCTTGCCAGAGCAACCAGGCAAGCCCCCCCCCCTTGATCACCACATATCGCCTACTCTCCTCTATACTGCTTGCATTAGAGTAGTGTAGCATGTTACTGCTTTCCGTTAATCCTATTCTGATGCATAGCCTGTCATTGTTGCTCCAACTGTTGATACCTTACCAGCAATCCTAAATGCTTAGTATAGGATGCTAGATTATCATCAGTCACCCTACATTCTTGTCTGTCTGCTATGCTATACTATCGGGCCGTGATCACTTGGGAGGTGGTCACAGGTATATACTTATATACATAATATATGATACTTGTGGTGACTAAAGACAGGTCGGCTCATAGGAGTACCCATGAGTGATTCACGGATTGGGTCCGAAAGGACGTTTTTCCCGACGGCCCTCTGACTGGATCTTTGTGGCGAAGCGACAGGGCAGGTTGAGACCACCTAGGAGAGAGGTGGGCCTGGCCCTGGTCGGCGTTCGCGGTTATTTCAAGATAACACATTTAACGAGATCTTCGTATTTGATCCACTGTTCAAGATATCTTCTGATATTCCGATAAATCGGCCGATTTATCGCTTATCATTGTCTGGCCGATAAGATAAATCGGCCGATAAATCAGCCGATATGGCGATAAATCGGCCGATATGCCGATAAACTTGCCGATTTACCCCTTATCATGGGTCGACCGATAAGTTCCCGATAAGCGATATCCCCAACATTGATTTGATGTGAGTATGGCCACTGGACTATACGCACTAACCATCTACGCGGGGACATTTATGGGCACTCGACGTCGTGGTATTAGCCGAAGCCTTCGTGACGTCAGCGACTGAGCGGCGCGCGCCAGATTGGACCGTAAGCCTGCTCTTGTATTAAGGGGGCTAGTTCTGCTTCCTGCCGCGTACGCAACGTGCGGGTGTGCAATGGGAGATGGGCCCAGACCCCTGCGCCATAGGATTTAGACCGGCGTGCTGACCTCTCTGTTGTGCCTAGGTAGGGCTGCGACGTGTTGATCTTCCGAGGCCGGGCATGACCCAGGAAAGTGTGTCCGGCCAAATGGGATCGAGCGTGTTGGGTTATGTGGTGCACCCCTGCAGGGAAGTTAATCTATTCGAATAGTCGTGATCTTCGGTAACAGGACGACTTGGAGTTGTACCTTCACCTTATGACAACTAGAACCAGATACTTAATGAAACACACCCTTCCAAGTGCCAGATACAACCGGTGCTCGCTCTCTCACAGGGCGACGAGGGGAGGATCATCGGTTAGGATTATGCTATGCGATGCTACTTGGTGAACTTACCATCCACTCTCTTCTCCTGTTGCAAGATGGAGGTGGCCAGAAGCGTAGTCTACGATAGGACTAGCTATCCCCCTCTTATTCTGGCATTCTGCAGTTCAGTCCACATATGATACCCTTAATTCATTTGATACCAATGCATACATATGTAGTGTAGCTCCTTGCTTGCGAGTACTTTGGATGAGTACTCACGGTTGCTTTGCTCCCTCTTTTCCCCCTTTCTATACCCGATTGTTGTGAATAGACATTGGAGCCCAGGAGCCAGATGCCATCGTCGACGATGACTACTACTACTCGGGAGGTGCCTACTACTACGTGCAGCCCGCTGACGACGACCAGGAGTAGTTTAGGAGGATCCTAGGCAGGAGGCATGCGCCTCTTTCGATCTGTATCCCAGTTTGTGCTAGCCTTCTTAAGGCAAACTTGTTTAACATATGTTTGTACTCAGATATTGTTGCTTCCGCTGACTCGTCTATGATCGAGTTCTTGTATTCGAGCCTTCGAGGCCCCTGGCTTGTAATATGATGCTTGTATGACTTATTTTAATTGTAGAGTTGTGTTGTGATATCTTCCCGTGAGTCCCTGATCTTGATCATACACGTTTGCATGTATGATTAGTGTACGATTGAATCGGGGGCGTCACAAGTTGGTATCAGAGCCGACTACCTGTAGGAATCCCCCTTCCACACTCCTTGGCCGAAGTTGAGTCTAGACATTACAAAACCTTTTACTAACATGGTTGTGTGCCTTACGGGCCCACGTTGCCATCTGGGTGGTATTAGTATCTTTTACTCCTCGATCCTTACTCTGGGACTCTGAACTCTCTTCTACTTGGGTTAAATGATTTTACTAACTTTAACATTAGGATCCCGTGACCACGTTCACCCCAAAGTTGGATAAGCCCTAGTTATTCTTTAGAATAGTATTTGAACATTATCCACATTGTCATTTGACTCCTGTGAAAACATCTTTGTTTTCAGATGGAACCCACGAGACAGGTCGTGCGCCACACGACGACCATTGGTGCCTCAGGATCACCTGCTGTGTTGGTTGAGATGATGACCTATCTGGGTTATCACTGGCACCCTGAGTACACTGTCTACAAGGAGTACCAGGACTTCAACCAGGAGCAGGACCGTGCCATCGTCCACCTCTACTCTTGGGAGTATGACTCCACTACCGTGCTGCACACTGCTCATGGTGTTGGAGTGACTATCGATTTGGCGGTCCACGATGCTGCTTATGCTGCTCTGACACGTCTTCGTGGAGAGTATCAGGAGTTGGACACCTCCCCCTTCAGGCACATTGCTACCGCATCCGATGTTGGTGCGGAGGGATACTACACTGCTGCCTACTCCACTGTCACCCGAGAGCCCTTCTACCATCAGAACCTGGTTCTGCATGCTGATGGGCTGGATAGAGCTAACCGAGCTCTTCGACACGAGTTGTACACCACCCGTCAGCACCTGTACCGTGCTCTGACGTTGTTGCACCCCTCTGTCCGATCTGGTGATCTGTCGCGTTCTGCAATCTACCCTTCCAGGACCGTGATGCCCCAGGGTGTCGGCTGGCCAGATGTGGGAGGCTACTCTCCCGCACTTGGTCCTCTCCTACCACTGATACGTCCATTTTGCATCATGCTTTTATATCGATATTTATTGCATTATGGACTATTATTTCACTTTATGTCACAATACTTATGGCTATTCTCTCTTATTTTACAAGGTTTATATAAAGAGGGAGAATGCCGGCAGCTGGAATTCTGGGCTGGAAAAGGAGCAAATATTAGAGACCTATTCTGCGCAACTCCCAAAGTCCTGAAACTCCACGGAACGTCTTAAAATACATAAAGAAAAATCCTCACAAAAGATGAAGGCCAGGGGGCCCAAACCCTTCTCACGAGGGTGGGGGGCACCCCCCTAGGGCGTGCCCCCCTATCTCGTGGGCCCCCTGGTGGCTCTCCGATGCCCATCTTCTCCTATATGAGGTCTTTCGATGAGAAAAAATAAGAAGGAACTTTTCGGGACGAGACTCTGCCGCCACGAGGCAGAGCCTTGGCAGATCCAATCTAGAGCTCCGACAGAGTTGTTCTGCCGGGGAAACTTCCCTCCCGGAGGGGGAAATCATCACCATCGTCATCACCAACGCTCCTCTCATCGGGAGAGGGCAATCTCCATCAACATCTTCACCAGCACCATCTCATCTCCAAACCCTAGTTCATCTCTTTTATCCAATTCTTGTCTCAAAGTCCGGGATTGGTGCTAGTAGGTTGCTAGTAGTGTTGATTACTCCTTGTAGTTGATGCTAGTTGGTTTAATTGGTGGAAGATTATATGTTCAGATCCTATATGCATATTATTACCCCTCTGATTATGAACATGAATATGCTTTGTGAGTAATTACGTTCGTTCCTGAGGACAAGGGAGAAGTCTTGCTATGAGTAGTCATGTGAATTTGGTATTCATTTGATATTTTGATACGATGTATGTTGTCTAGCCTCTAGTGTTGTTATGTGAATGTCGACTACATAACACTTCACCATTATTTGGGCCTAGAGGAAGGCATTGGGAAGTAATAAGTAGATGATGGGTTGGTAGAGTGACAGAAGCTTAAACCCTAGTTTATGCGTTGCTTCGTAAGGGGCTGATTTGGATCCACATGTTTCATGCTATGGTTAGGTTTACCTTAATACTTTTGTTGTAGTTGCAGATGCTTGAAATAGAGGTTAATCATAAGTGGGATGCTTGTTCAAGTAAGAACAGCACCCAAGCACCGTCCCACCCACATATCAAATTATCAAAGTATCGAACGTGAATCATATGAACGTGATGAAAACTAGCTTGACGATATTCCCATGTGTCCTCGGGAGCGCTTTTCCTATTATAAGAGTTTGTTCCAGCTTGTCCTTTGCTACAAAAGGATTGGGCCACCCTGCTGCACTTTATTTACTTTCGTTGCTTGTTGCTCGTTACAATTTATCCTATCACAAAACTATCTGTTACCACTTATTTCAGTACTTGTAGAGAATACCTTGCTGAAAACCACTTATCATTTCCTTCTGCTCCTCGTTGGGTTCGACACTCTTACTTATCGAAAGGACTACGATAGATCCCTATACTTGTGGGTCATCAAGACTCTTTTCTGGCGCCATTGTCGGGGAGTGTAGCGCTTTGGTAGGTGGAATTTGGTAAGGAAAAATTTATATAGTGTGCTGAAATTTACTGTCACTTGTTACTATGGAAAGTAATACTCTGAGGGGCTTGTTCGGGGTATCTTCACCCTGTCCAGTAGAGCAAAGAGTTGCTCCTCAACCTACTGAACCTATTGAAAATGAAACTCCTTTTAAATTTCCTTCGGCTATGATGGAAAAACTGCTAGCTAACCTTTTTACAGGAGATGGAACAAAGCATCCTGATGAGCACTTAATATATGTGGATGAAGTTTGTGGATTATTTAAGCTTGCAGGTATACCCGATGATGTTGCTAAGAAGAAGGTCTTCCCTTTATCTTTGAAGGGAGACACATTGATATGGCATAGGCTATGTGATGATATGAGATCGTGGGACTATAAAAGATTGAAGTTGGAATTTCATCAAAAGTATTACCCTATGCATCTTGTTCATCGTGATCGCAATTATATATATAATTTTTGGCCTCGCGAAGGAGAAAGCATCGCTCAATCTTGGGGGAAGCTTAAATCAATGTTATATTCATGCCCCAATCATGAGCTCCCAAGAGAAATAATTATGCAAAGTTTTTATGCTCGACTTTTTGAAAACAATCGCACCATGCTCGATACTTCTTGTGCTGGCTCTTTTATGATGAAGACTATTGAATTCAGATGGAATTTATTGGATAGAATTAAACGCAACTCTGAAGATTGGGACCTCGACGAAGGTAAGGAGTCAGGTATGACACCTAAGTTTGATTGTGTTAAATCTTTTATGGATACCGATATTTTCCGTAAGTTTAGCACTAAATATGGACTTGACTCTGAGATAGTAGCTTCTTTCTGTGAATCTTTTGCTACTTATGTTGATCTCCCTAAGGAGAAGTGGTTTAAATATCATCCTCCTCCCATAGAAGTAAAAGTAGCTGCACCTATTAAAGTTGAAGAAAAGACTGTCACTTATAATGATCCTTTTGTTTCTACTTCTTATGTTGAGAAACCACCTTTCCCTGTTAGAGTAAAGGATCATGCTAAAGCTTCAACTGTTGTTCTTAAAAGCAATATTAAAACTTATACACCTCCTGAGCAAGTTAAAGTAGAACCTAATATTGCTATTGTTAAAGATCTCTTGTATGATAATATTGGTGGGCATGTTATTCAGTTCGAAGGTGAAAGCGCTAGAATTGCTAAACCTTGTGCTAAAGATAAACATAGACCTGTGGTAGGCGTGCCTGTTATTTATGTTAAAATAGGAGATCATTGTTATCATGGCTTATGTGATATGGGTGCGAGTGCTAGTGTTATACCACATACCTTATACAAAGAAATTATGCATGACATTGCACCTGTTGAGTTAGAAGATATTGATGTCACAATTAAACTTGCTAATAGAGATACTATTTCACCAATTGGAATTGTTAGAGATGTCGAAGTCTTGTGTGGGAAAACTAAATATCTTGCTAATTTTCGTGTTCTTACTTCCCCACAAGATAGCTTTTGTCCCATTATATTTGGTAGACCCTTCTTGAACACTGTTAATGCTAAGATAGACTGCGAAAAGAATGCTATTACTGTTGGCTTGGATGATATGGTTCATGAGTTTAATTTCTCTAAATTTATTAAACAACATCGTGAGGAAGAATTACCTAGTAAGGATGAAATTATTGGTCTTGCTTCTATTGTCGTACCTCCTAGTGATCCTTTAGAACAATTTGCTAGACCATGAAAATGATATGTTCATGAATGAAAGAAGGGAAATAGATGAAGTATTCTTTAAACAAGAACCTATTCTGAAACACAATTTGCCTGTTGAAATTTTAGGGGATCCTCCTCCACCCAAGGGTGATCCCATGTTTGAGCTTAAACCTTTGCCTAATAATCTTAAATGTGCTTATCTTGATGAAAAGAAGATATATCCTATTATTATTAGTGCTAACCTTTCAGAGCATGAAGAAGAAAGATTATTGAAAACTCTGAAGAAGCATTGTGCTGCTATTGGATATACTCTTGATGATCTTAAGGGCATTAGTCCCACTTTATGTCAACATAAAATAAATTTGGAAGCAGATGCCAAACCAGTTCGTGATCCTCAATGACGTCTGAATCCTAAAATGAAAGAAGTGGTAAGAAAAGAAATACTCAAGCTTTTGGAGGCAGGTATAATTTATCCCATTGCTGATAGTGAGTGGGTAAGTCCTGTCCATTGTGTCCCTAAGAAGGGAGGTATTACTGTTCTTCCTAATGATAAAGATGAATTGATTCCACAAAGAATTATCACAGGTTATAGGATGGTAATTGATTTCCGCAAATTAAATAAAGCTACTAAGAAAGATCATTACCCCTTACCTTTTATTGATCAAATGCTAGAAAGATTATGCAAACATACACACTATTGCTTTCTAGATGGTTATTCTGGTTTCTCTGAAATACCTGTGTAGGCTAGAGATCAATCAAAGACTACTTTTACATGCCCTTTTGGTACTTTTGCTTATAGATGTATGCCTTTTGGTTTATGTAACGCACCTGCTACCTTTCAAAGATGCATGATGGCTATATTCTCTGACTTTTGTGAAAAGATTTGTGAGGTTTTCATGGACGACTTTTCCGTCTATGGTTCCTCTTTTGATGATTGCTTGAGCAATCTTGATCGAGTTTTGCAGAGATGTGAAGAAACTAATCTTGTCTTGAATTGGGAAAAGTGCCACTTTATGGTTAATGAAGGAATTGTCTTGGGGCACAAAGTTTTTGAAAGAGGTATTGAAGTTGATAAAGCCAAGGTTGATGCTATTGAAAAGATGCCATGTCCCAAGGACATCAAAGGTATAAGAAGTTTCCTTGGTCATGCCGGTTTTTATAGGAGGTTCATTAAGGACTTCTCAAAAATTTCTTGGCCTCTGACTAATTTATTGTAAAAAGATATACCATTTGTCTTTGATGATGATTGTGTAGAAGCATTTGAAATACTTAAGAAAGCATTAGTCTCTGCACCTATTATTCAGCCCCCTGATTGGAATTTACCCTTTGAAATTATGTGTGATGCTAGTGATTATGCTGTAGGTGTTGTTCTAGGGCAAAGAGTTGATAAGAAATTAAATGTTATTCATTATGCTAGTAAGACTGTAGACAATGCTCAAAGAAATTATGCTACTACTGAAAAAGAGCTTTTAGCAGTTGTATTTGCTTGTCAAAAGTTCAGACCTTATATCGTTGATTCTAAAGTAACTATTCACACTAATCATGCTGCTATTAAATACCTTATGGAAAAGAAAGATGCTAAACCTAGACTTATTAGATGGGTTCTCTTGCTACAAGAATTTGATTTGAATATTGTTGATAGAAAGGGAGCTGAGAACCCCGTTGCAGACAACTTATCTAGGTTAGAAAATATTCTTGATGACCCACTACCTATTAATGATGACTTTCCTGATAAACAATTAAATGTTATAAGTACTTCTCGTAGTACTCCATGGTATGCTGATTATGCTAATTATATTGTTGCTATGTTTATACCACCTAGCTTCACATACCAGCAAAAGAAAAAGTTCTTCTATGACTTGAGACATTACTTTTTGGATGACCCACATCTTTATAAAGAAGGGGTAGATGGTGTTATTAGACGTTGTGTACCTGAGCAAGAACAGGAACAGATCCTATGCAAGTGTCACTCCGAGTCTTATGGAGGACACCACGCTGGAGATAGAACTGCACATAAGGTACTGCAATCTGGTTTTTATTGGCCCACTCTCTTTAAGGATGCCCGTAAGTTTGTCTTGTCTTGTGATGAATGTCAAAGAATTGGTAATATCAGTAGACGTCAAGAAATGCCTATGAATTATTCACTTGTTATTGAACTGTTTGATGTTTGGGGCTTTGATTATATGGGACCTTTTCCTGCCTCTAATGGATACACACATATTTTAGTTGATGTTGATTACATTACTAAGTGGGTAGAAGCTATTCCAACTAGTAGTGCTGATCATAACACTTCTATTAAAATGCTTAAAGAATTTATTTTCCCAAGGTTTGGAGTCCCTAGATATTTAATGACTAATGGTGGTTCACATTTTATTCATGGTGCCTTCCGTAAAGTGCTTGCTAAATATGATGTTAATCATAGAATTGCATCTCCTTATCACCCACAGTCTAGTGGTCAAGTAGAGTTGAGCAATAGAGAGCTCAAATTAATTTTGCAAAATACTGTTAATAGGTCTAGAAAGAATTGGTCTAAGAAACTTGATGATGCATTATGGGCATATAGAACTGCATATAAAAATCCTATGGGTATGTCTCCGAATAAAATGGTTTATGGAAAAGCATGTCACTTACCTCTCGAACTAGAACATAAGGCATATTGGGCTATTAAAGAACTCAACTATGATTTCAAACTTGCCGGTGAGAAGAGGTTATTTGATATTAGCTCACTTGATGAATGGAGAACCCAAGCTTATGAAAATGCCAAGTTGTTTAAAGAAAAAGTTAAAAGATGTCATGACAAAAGGATACAAAAAGCGTGAGTTTCATGTAGGTGATTATGTATTGCTATACAACTCTCGTTTAAGATTTTTTGCAGGAAAACTTCTCTCTAAATGGGAAGGCCCCTACGTTATCGAAGAGGTCTATCGTTCCGGTGCCATAAAAATCAACAACTTCGAAGGCACAAATCCGAAGGTGGTAAACGGTCAAAGAATTAAACATTATATCTCAGGTAATCCCATAAATGTTGAAACCAATATTATTGAAACTGTAACCCCGGAGGAATACATAAGGGACACTTTCCGGAATGTTTCAGACTCCAAAAAGGAATTGGTATGTGGTAAGGTAAGTAAACCGACTCCAAAACAATTTTTAAGGAAATATTTCTCCATTTTGGAATATTTAGAAAAATAGAAAAATAAGTAGCAGTCTGGGAAGGACACGAGGGCCCCACGAGGGTGGTGGGCGCGCCCCCTACCTCGTGAGCACCTCGTGTGCTTTCCGGACTCCGTTTTCTCGCACGTTACGTATTTTGGTCGGTAAAAATTCATTATATAATCTCCCGAAGGTTTTGACTCCTGTATCACGCAAAATTACTCTGTTTTTGTTTTCAAGCTGTTGCTGCTGTAGATTAGGGCAAGATGTCTTCTCAAGAGTCAATCGGGGAGAGCCGGGTATCTAATCCGGCACCGGAACCAAGGGCAAACAGCGACGCTGACCACTTTGGGCCAGCAATGGAGGAAGAGATGGAGGCTGACTTGATGAGAGTAGATTCCATGGAGGATCAAGAAGTCACCTCTCGCCTCCAAGCTGGGTTCACGATGGGGGAACCACAGAGCTCTGCTATTCCAAACTCGGTTATCCCTTCTAATGTTAGATTTCTTTCTTATGAAAATATGAAGAGGAGTGTCACTTGTTCTCCCGCAGCTATGCAACACCCTTGGGTGCAAGGAGCTTTAGCTGTCACAGGAATGCTTCGTAAGGAAATAATGGACCTCAAACAACAAGTCAATAAGCTCGAGGAGGAGAATCACATCCTGAGGGGAATCATCGCCAAGAATATTACACCGAGAACAAAGAAGGAGACATGATCACATGGGTATGGGCACTCCCCTTGGCAACTGCCAAGCTTGGGGGAGGTGCCCCGATATCGTATCACAATCACAACTCCTATCTTTACCGTTTTTCTTAGTTCGATCTTATTAGTAGTATCTTGATCTAGTAGAATAAAGTTTATGGCATGATCTAGTTTTGAGTTTTTCTTTATGATCTCTCTATGTAATCGAGTCTGTGAGCTATATATAATAAAGATTAGTGTTGAGTCAAGGGCTTGATTATTTTGCCATGATCTTGGGTGAATAAAAGAAAAGAAGAAAAGAATAAGAAGAAACAAAAAGTTCATATTGATCTTATTGGGAGTAATGACTTCCCATAGAAAGAGTATGATGATTAAAAGTTGTTGGGAGTTGGCAGACATAGCTTTGGTCATTGTTGCAATTAATAGGAAGTAATAAGGAAAGAGAGGTTTCACATATAGATATATTATCATTGACATCTTTTATGACTGGGAGCACTCATTAGAATATGACATGCTAAAGAGTTGAAGTTGGACAAGGAAGACAATGTAATGAGTTATGTCTTTCTTATATCTGAGATAAAGTATGTTGTCATGGTTCCTCTAACTTGTTGAGCTTGCCTTTCCCCCTCATACTAGCCAAATTCTCAATACCAAGTAGAAATACTACTTGTGCTTCCAAAATCCCTAAACCAGTTTTGCCATGAGAGTCCACCATATCTACCTATGGATTGAGTAAGATCCTTCAAGTAAGTTGTCATCGGTGCAAAGCAATAAAAATTGCTCTAAATATGTATGATTGATTGGTGTGGGAGAAATAAGCTTTATACGATCTTGTGATGTGGAAGTAATAAAAGCAACGGACTGCATAATAAAGGTTCATATCACAAGGGGCAATATAAAGTGACGTTCTTTCGCATTGAGATTTTACGCATCCAACCATAAAAGCGCATGGCAACCTCTGCTTCCCTCTACGAAGGGCCTATCCTTTATTATTATCTTCTACCTTATGCAAGAGTCATGGTGATCTTCACCTTTTCTTTTTCATTTTATCCTTTGGCAAGCTCAGCATGTTGGAAAGAACATGATATATATATCTAACTGGATGTAGGGGAGCATGAACCATTATTGTTGACATTACCCTTGAGGTAAAAGGTTGTGGGGCAAAACTATAAGCCCCTATTTTTCTCTGTGTCCGACTAAAACACTGTAACCACAAGTATTGCGTGAGTGTGAGCAATTATGGAGGACTAAATGATAGTTGAGTATGTGGACTTGTTTTTAGCTCTGACATAGACTCTTTCCGATGTTATGATAAATTGCAATTGCTTCAATGACTGAGATTATAGTTTTTCGGAGCCCAATAAGGTTTATGATTTATACTTTTGCATTGTGAATAGATCATCACTTGAACATAAGTGATCATATGACAAAATCTATATAAGTTTCTCTTTTGAGAATAATCATGATGCCTTCATGTCCGTATTTTATTTTTATCGATGCCTCTACCTCTAAACATGAGGACAAGCGAGGTCTAAGCTTGGGGGAGTTGATACGTCCATTTTGCATCATGCTTTTATATCGATATTTATTGCATTATGGACTATTATTTCACTTTATGTCACAATACTTATGGCTATTCTCTCTTATTTTACAAGGTTTACATAAAGAGGGAGAATGCCGGTAGCTGGAATTCTGGGCTGCAAAAGGAGCAAATATTAGAGACCTATTCTGCGCAACTCCAAAAGTCCTGAAACTCCACGGAACATCTTAAAATAAAGAAAGAAAAATCCTCACAAAAGATGAAGGCCAGGGGGGCCACACCCTTCTCACGAGGGTGGGGTGCGCCCCCCCCTAGGGTGCGCCCCCTATCTCGTGGGCCCCCTGGTGGCTCTCCTATGCCCATCTTCTCCTATATGAGGTCTTTCGATAAGAAAAAAATAAGAAGGAACTTTTCGGGACGAGACTCCGCCGCCACGAGGCGGAACCTTGGCGGAACCTTGGTGGATCCAATCTAGAGCTCCGGCAGAGCTGTTCTGCCGGGGAAACTTCCCTCCCGGAGGGGGAAATCATCACCATCGTCATCACCAACGCTCCTCTCATCGGGAGAGGGCAATCTCCATCAACATCTTCACCAGGACCATCTCATCTCCAAACCCTAGTTCATCTCTTGTATCCAATTCTTGTCTCAAAGTCCGGGATTGGTGCTAGTAGGTTGCTAGTAGTGTTGATTACTCCTTGTAGTTGATGCTAGTTGGTTTGATTGGTGGAAGATTATATGTTCAGATCCTATATGCATATTATTACCCCTCTGATTATGAACATGAATATGCTTTGTGAGTAATTACGTTTGTTCCTGAGGACAAGGGAGAAGTCTTGCTATGAGTAGTCATGTGAATTTGGTATTCGTTTGATATTTTGATAAGATGTATGTTGTCTAGCCTCTAGTGGTGTTATGTGAACGTCGACTACATAACACTTCACCATTATTTGGGCCTAGAGGAAGGCATTGGGAAGTAATAAGTAGATGATGGGTTGCTAGATTGACAGAAGCTTAAACCCTAGTTTATGTGTTTCTTCGTAAGGGGCTGATTTGGATCCACATGTTTCATGCTATGGTTAGGTTTACCTTAATACTTTTGTTGTAGTTGCAGATGCTTCCAATAGAGGTTAATCATAAGTGGGATTCTTGTTCAAGTAAGAACAGCACCCAAGCACCGGTCCACCCACATATCAAATTATCAAAGTATCGAACGCGAATCATATGAACGTGATGAAAACTAGCTTGACGATATTCCCATGTGTCCTCGGGAGCGCTTTTCCTATTATAAGAGTTTGTTCCGGCTTGTCCTTTACTACAAAAGGATTGGGCCACCCTGCTGCACTTTATTTACTTTCGCTGCTTGTTGCTCGTTACAATTTATCCTATCACAAAACTATCTGTTACCACTTATTTTAGTACTTGCAGAGAATACCTTGCTGAAAACCGCTTATCATTTCCTTCTGCTCCTCGTTGGGTTCGACACTCTTACTTATCGAAAGGACTACGATAGATCCCCTATACTTGTGGGTCATCAGCCACCTGCGCATCGGGTTCCGCACCAGAGTATCTGCGGACCCAGGCTACTCGCGTGGAGGTCTTCCCTTCGCGTCACTACCAGCTGTCAAGCTACACCTACCTCCACAGTTCCTCCTGGGACTGATGTAGGCTTGCTTGTTAGTGTTAGGTGCATTTGGCGTGAGCCTGCGTGCCGTCTATGATGTTCTTAGTCTGTGTACTGAACTCTGTGTACCGAACTCTATGCATGATCTCTTTTGTAAGCTATGCCAACTACTAAGTAGTATATCGTGTTCCTTTCATTATGCATGTTTCATCATGAATGATTCTTGTCCTTACAATTCTCAATGCTGAACTACTCCTGTTATATATTAGCAGGATGGTTAGACCAGGTGGTGGTGGTTGTGGTAACCCTCCCCCACCCCTGCCTGAGTACATGGCTGGGATGATGCAACAGTTTGAGCTGAATCGCCAGTTTATGGAGAATATTATGGCTCAGTTTCCTCGCCCCAATATGAACCAGTAGCCAACCCAAGTGACTCTGCAGGATTTCATGCGTCTCAATCCAACTGTGTACCGCAGCTCAACTCAGCCTCTGGATGCTGATGACTGGCTCCATGAGATCACCTATGAGATGGAGTTGGCTGATGTAGCCCCTGCCAGCTATGTCACCTTTGCTTCCTTCTTCTTGAAGGGACCCGCTACTCAATGGTGGGACAGCCACATGCATACTCTGCCCGTTGGAACAATCATCACCTGGCCAGACTTCCAAGCTACTTTCCGTGCTCGCTTCATTCCTCAGGGAGTCATGGACCGTAAGAAGCGCGAGTTCTGCAGCCTCACCCAAGTCAACAAAACTATGGAAGCTTATCATCGGGAGTTTCTGGACTTGTCCCGCTATGCTGAAGAAGACATTGCAACTAATGCACGCAGACAGGAGAAGTTCCGTGATGGCCTTCAAGCTGACATCAAGCTCACACTTCTAGTGCATGACTTTGCTGATTTCACCACCTTGGTGGAGAAGGCCATCAATGTCGAAACTGGTCTACAGGAACACCAGAGCTCTCATAGGTGCAACCGTGACACGGGCTCATCTTCGGGCCCGTCTTCGCAGAAGCATAGGATATGGATTCCCAACAGCATGTATCAGCCAACTACACCTGCTCCAAGGCAGTCCTATGCTGCACCGCGTCTGCCTCCCCCACCAACTAGGCAGCCAAGACTTCCAGCTCCACCACCCCAAGCTCCTGTTCCCACTCCCAATAATGGTCTTTGCTACAAGTGTGGTCAGCCAGGTCATCGTTCCAGAGACTGCAATCAGAATCAGAATCAACTGGCCCTTCCCGCAGCTGGCCGTGGAAACAACCAGCCTCGCAACAACAATGCCAGGTCTTATGGTCGTGTTCATGCCAACCACATTGATCTTAATGAAGCTCAAGACCAGCCTGCTACTGTGATGGGTTCACTCCTCATAAATTCAGTACCTGCATCTATTTTATTCGATTCAAGAGCATCGCATTCATTCATGTCAGAAGATTTTGCATACAAGCATGACGTTAAATGTGAGGAGATGAACACTTCGGTATTGGTAAAAACCCCCCGCGGGACAATGTCAAACCTCATTGGTTGGCATCGATGTCCCCGTGGAAATCGAAGGGCTGGAATTCTATGCCTCTCCCATTATCCTGAAGTCGTCTAACATCGACCTCATTCTGGGGATGGGTTGGTTGAAAGTGCATATTGTTTCTATAGTTTGCGCCACTAAGACCGTCCATCTGCTACATACTTTCGACGAAATAGTTACTTACCAGGCTCATCTAGTTCAAAATGCCGAGGCACGGCTTTATGCCTTGAATGCATTGAACGCTGCACCACTCAAGGGCATTCAAAACATTCCCGTCTTTCGTGAATTCCAAGACGTCTTTCCGGAAGAACTTCCAGGGATTCCCCCTGCTAGAGCTGTCGAATTCATCATCGACCTGAAACCAGGCACCACTCCTATAGCCAAACGACCCTACAAGATGCCGCCACATGAACTCATTGAGCTTAAGGAGGAAATCGACAAATCTCTTGTCAAATGTTTCATTCGCCCTAGTTGCTCTCCTTGGGGAGCACCTTCTCTCGTTGTTAAGAAGAAGGATGGGACGAACCGATTAGTCCAAGACTACCGCCCTATAAACCAAGCTACCATTCAGAATAAATATCCTCTTCCTCGGATCAATGATCTTTATGATCAACTGGCTGGCTCATCAGTGTTCTCCAAACTCGACTTGAGGTTGGGTTACCACCAGATCCGTGTTCGTGAAGAGGATATCCCATAAACCGCCTTCGTGACTCGGTATGGATCATACGAGTACATCGTCATGTCATTCGGCTTAATGAATGCTCCAGCCACTTTTTCTCACCTGATGAATTATATATTCATGGATTACCTCGACAAGTTCGTCGTGGTTTATCTGGATGATATCCTGGTATTTTCCAAGAACAAAGAAGAACATGCTGAACATCTTCGTCTTGTGCTGGAAAAGCTTCAAGAGCATCAACTGTATGCTAAGTATTCCAAGTGTGAATTCTGGCTCCCCGAAGTAACCTATCTTGGGCATGTCATCTCCAAGGATGGTATTGCCGTCAACCCTGAACGAGTTCAGGCTATTCTCGATTGGACTCCTCCGAAGAATGTCAAGCAAGTCCGAAGTTTTCTCGGTCTCGCCAGCTATTGCCGTTGATTCGTCGAGAACTTCTCCAAGATTGCTAGGACTCTGACTAATCTGTTGCATAAGGCTGTCAAGTTCGACTGGACAGACAAGTGTCAGGAAAGTTTCTAGGTGCTCAAAGACAAGTTGACTTCTGCCCTAGTGCTTGCTCCACCTGATACTAAGAAGGACTTCGTCATTTACTATGACGCTTCCCGTCAAGGATTAGGCTACGTCCTAATGCAAGAGCGCAGAGTGATTGCTTATGCCTCTCGTCAACTGCGCCCTCATGAAGAAAACTACCCAGTTCACAACCTCGAGCTTGCTGCTGTCATTCATGCACTGAAGCAGTGGCGACATTACCTTCTCGGTAATCGTTGCAAGATCTTCACCGACCACCAAAGTCTGAAGTATCTGTTTACTCAACTAGATCTGAACCTCCTGTTGGGGAACGTAGCAATAATTCAAAATTTTCTACGTATCACCAAGATCAATCTATGGAGTCATCTAGCAACGAGGGAGGAGTGGATCTACATACCCTTGTAGATCGCCCACGGAAGCGTTCAAGAGAATGGGGTTGATGGAGTCGTACTCGTCGTGATCCAAATCACCGATGATCCTAGCGCCGAACGGACGACACCTCCGCGTTCAACACACGTACGGAGCAGCAACGTCTCCTCCTTCTTGATCCAGCAAGGGGGAAGGAGAGGTTGATGGAGATCCAGCAGCACGACGGCGTGGTGGTGGAAGTAGCGGGATTCCAACAGGGCTTCGCCAAGCGCTGCGGGAGGAGGGAGATGTGTCATGGGAGGGAGAGGGAGGCGCCAGGGCTTAGGTGTGGCTGCCCTCCCTTCCCCCACTATATATAGGGCCAAGGGAGAGGGGGGTGCAGCCTTGGCCCTTCCTGCAAGGAAGGGTGCGGCCAGGGAGGAGTCCATCCTCCCCAAGGCACCTAGGAGGTGCCTTCCCCTTTTAGGACTCTTCCTTTCCCTTACCTCTTGGCGCGTGGGCCTCTTGGGGCTGGTGCCCTTGGCCCATATAGGCCAAGGCGCACACCCCTACAGCCCATGTGGCCCCCCGGGGCAGGTGGACCCCCTTGGTGGACCCCCGGACCCCTTTCGGCACTCCCGGTACAATACCGATAATGCGCGAAACTTTTCCGGCGACCAAAACAAGACTTTCCATATATAAATCTTTACCTCCGGACTATTCCGGAACTCCTCGTGACGTCCGGGATCTCATCCGGGACTCCGAACAACTTTCGGGTTACCGCATACTAATATCTCTATAACCCTAGCGTCACCGAACCTTAAGTGTGTAGACCCTACGGGTTCGGGAGACATGCAGACATGACCGAGATGACTCTCCGGTCAATAACCAACAGCGGGATCTGGATACCCATGTTGGCTCCCACATGTTCCACGATGATCTCATCGGATGAACCACGATGTCAAGGACTTAATCAATCCCGTATACAATTCCCTTTGTCTAGCGGTACGATACTTGCCCGAGATTCGATCGTCGGTATCCCGATACCTTGTTCAATCTCGTTATCGGCAAGTCTCTTTACTCATTTCGTAACACATCATCCCGTGATCAACTCCTTGATCACATTGTGCACATTATGATGATGTCCTACCGAGTGGGCCCAGAGATACCTCTCCGTTTACACGGAGTGACAAATCCCAGTCTCGATTCGTGCCAACCCAACAGACACTTTCGGAGATACTTGTAGTGTACCTTTATATCCACCCAGTTACGTTGTGACGTTTGGCACACCCAAAGCACTCCTACGGTATCCGGGAGTTGCACAATCTCATGGTCTAAGGAAATGATACTTGACATTAGAAAAGCTTTAGCATACGAACTACATGATCTTGTGCTAGGCTTAGGATTGGGTCTTTGTCCATCACATCATTCTCCTAATGATGTGATCCCGTTATCAATGACATCCAATGTCCATGGTCAGGAAACCGTAACCATCTATTGATCAACGAGCTAGTCAACTAGAGGCTTACTAGGGACATGGTGTTGTCTATGTATCCACACATGTATCTGAGTTTCCTATCAATACAATTCTAGCATGGATAATAAACGATTATCATGAACAAGGAAATATAATAATAACTAAATTATTATTGCCTCTAGGGCATATTTCCAACAGTCTCTCACTTGCACTAGAGTCAATAATCCAGTTCACTTCGATATGTGATTAACACTCAAGGTCACATCCCCATGTGACTAACACCCAAAGAGTTTACTAGAGTCAATAATCTAGTTCACATTACCATGTGATTAACACTCGATGAGTTCTGGGTTTGATCATGTTATGCTTGTGAGAGATGTTATAGTCAACGGGTCTGAATCTTTCAGATCCGTATGTACTTTGCAAATCTCTATGTCATCTTGTAGATGCAGCTACTATGCTATATTTGGAGCCATTTCAAATAACTGTTCTACTTGGAGCTATTCTAAATTGTTGCTCCATTATACATATCCGGCATCTCTACTCAGAGCTATCCGGATAGGTGTTAAGCTTGCATCGACGTAACTCTTTACGTCGAACTCTTTATCACCTCCACAACCGAGAAACATATCCTTATTCCTCTAAGGATAATTTAGACCGCTATCTGGTGATCTACTCCTAGATTACCTTTCTACCCTCTTGCCAGATATGTGGAAAGGCACACATCAGGTGTGGTACTCAGCATGGCATACCATATAGAGCCTATGACAAAAGCATAGGGGACGACATTCGTCCTTTCTCTTTCTTCTGCCGTGGTCGAGCTTTAAGTCTTAACTTCATACCTTACAACTCAGGTAAGTACTCCTTCTTTGACTGATCCATCTTGAACCCCTTCAAGATCATGTCAAGGTATGTGCTCATTTGAAAGTACCATTAAGCGTTTTGATCTATGCTTATAGATCTTGATGCTCAATGTTCAAGTAGCTTAATCCAGGCTTTCCATTGAAAAACACTTTCCAAATAACCCTATATGCTTTCCAGAAATTCTACATCATTTCTGATCCATAATATGTCAACAACATATACTTATCAGAAATTCTATAGTGCTCCCACTCACTTCTTTGGAAATACAAGTTTCTCATAAACTTTGTATAAACCCAAAACCTTTGATCATCTCATCAAAGCGTACATTCCAACTCCGAGATGCTTACTCCAGTCCTTAGAAGGATTGCTGGAGCTTTGCATACTTATTAGCATCTTTCAGGATTGACAAAACCTTCCGGTTGTATCACATACAACCTTTCCTCAAGAAAATCGTCGAGGAAACAATGTTTTGACATCCTATCTGCAAGATTTCATAAATAATGCAGTAATCGCTAATATAATTCCAACAGACTCTTAGCATCGCTACGAGTGAGAAAGTCTCATCGTAGTCAACTCCTTGAACTTGTCGGAAAACATCTTAACGACAAGTCGAGCTTTCTTAATGGTGATACTTACCATCATTGTCCGTCTTCCTTTTAAAATCCATATGTACCTAACAGCCTTACGACCATCAAGTAGTTCTTCCAAAGTCTACACTTTGTTTTCATACATGGATCCTATCTCGGATTTTATGGCCTCGAGCCATTTATCGGAATCCGGGCCCACCATCGCTTCTCCATGGCTCGTAGGTTCATTGTTGTCTAGCAACATGACTTCCAAGACAGGATCACGTACCACTCTGAAGTAGTACGCATTCTTGTCATCCCACGAGGTTTGGTAGTGACTTGATCTGAAGTTTCATGATCACTATCATAAGCTTCCACTTCAATTGTTGTAGGTGCCACAGGAACAACTTCCTGTGCCCTGCCACACACTAGTTGAAGAGAAGGTTCAATAACCTCATCAAGTCTCCACCATCCTCCCACTCAATTCTTTCGAGAGAAACTTTTCCTCGAGAAAGGACTCGATTCTAGAAACAATCCCTTATTGCTTTCGGTTCTGAGACAGGAGGTATACCCAACTGTTTTGGGTGTCCTATGAAGATGCATTTATCCGCTTTGAGTTCGAGCTTATCAGCCTGAAACTTTTTCGCATAAGCGTCGCAGCCCCAAACTTTTAAGAAATGGCAGCTTAGGTTTCTCTAAACCATAGTTCATATGGTGTCATCTCATCGGAATTATGTGGTGCCTTATTTAAAGTGAATGTGGTTGTCTCTAATGCCTAACCCATAAACTATCATGGTAATTCGATAAGAGACATCATGGTATGCATCATATCCAATAGGGTGCAGTTATGATGTTCGGACACACCATCACACTATGGTGTTCCAGGCTGTATTAGTTGTGAAACAATTTCCACAATGTCTTAATTCTATGCCAAACTCGTAATTCAGATATTCATCTCTATGATCATATCATAGATATTTTATCCTCTTGTCACGACGATCTTTCAACTTCACCCTGAAATTACATGAACCTTTCAATAATTCAGACTCGTGATTCATCAAGTAAATATACTCAACATCTACTCAAATCATCTGTGAAGTAAGAACATAACGATATCCACTACATGCCTCAGCACTCATTGGACTGCACACATCAAAATGTATTACTTCCAACAAGTTGCTTTCTAGTTCCATTTTACTGAAAAACGAGGCTTTCAGTCATCTTGCCCATGTGGTATGATTTGCATGTCTTCAAGTGATTCAAAATCAAGTGAGTCCAAACGGTCCATTTGCATGGAGTTTCTTCATGCATATACACCAATAGACATGGTTCGCATGCCTCAAACTTTTCAAAACGAGTGAGCCCAAAGATCCATCAACATGGAGCTTCTTCATGCGTTTTATACCGATATGACTTACGTGGCAGTGCCACAAGTAGGTGGTACTATCATTACTATCTTTTGGCATGAACATGTGTATCACTACGATCGAGATTCAATAAACCATTCATTTTAGGTGTAAGACCATTGAAGGTATTATTCAAATAAATAGAGTAACCATTATTCTCCTTAAATGAATAACCGTATTGCGATAGACATAATCCAATCATGTCTATGCTCAACGCAAAGACCAATCTCGATGGTAGAGGGAGCGTACGATATTTGATCAACCTTGGAAATACTTCCAACACATATCGTCATCTCACCTTTAGCTAGTCTTCGTTTATTCCGTAGCTTTTATTTCGAGTTACTAACACTTAGCAACCGAACCGGTATCTAATACCCTGGTGCTACTAGGAGTACTAGTAAAGTACAAATTAACACAATGTATATCCAATATACTTCTATCGACTTTGCCAACCTTCTCATCTACCAAGTATCTAGGGTAATTCTGCTCCAGTGGTTGTTCCCTTTATTACAGAAGCACTTAGTCTTGGGCTTGGGTTCAACTTTGGGTTTCTTCACTAGAGCAGCAGCTGATTGGCCGTTTCATGAAGCATCCCTTTTGCCCTTGCCCTCCTTGAAACTAGTGGTTTCACAAACCATCAACAATTGATGCTCCTTTTTGATTTCTACTTTTGTGGTGTCAAACATCGCGAATATCTCAAGGATCATCATATATGTCCCCGATACATTATAGTTCATCACGAAGCTCTAGCAGCTTGGTGGTAATGACTTCGAAGAAACATCACTATCTCATTTGGAAGATCAACTCCCACTCGATTCAAATGATTGTTGTACTCAGACAATCTGAGCACAAGCTCAACAATTGAGCTTTTCTCCTTAGTTTGCAGGCTAAGAAAATCGTCGGAGGTCTCATACCTCTTGACATGGGCACGAGCCTGAAATCCCAATTTCAGCCCTTGGAACATCTCATATGTTCTGCGATGTTTCAAAAACGTCTTTGGTGCCTCAATTCTAAACCGTTTAACTAAACTATCACGTAGTTATCAAAATGTGTATGTCAGATGTTCGCAACATCCACAGACGACGTTCGAGGTTCAGCACACTAAGCGGTGCATTAAGGACATAAGCCTTCTATGAAGCAATGAAGACAATCCTCAGTCTACGAACCTAGTCCGCATAATTGCTACTATCAACTTTCAACTAAATTTTCTCTAGGAACATATCTAAACAGTAGAACTGAAGCGCGAGCTACGACATAATTTGCGAAGACCTTTTGACTATGTTCAGGATAATTAAGTTCATCTTACGAACTCCCACTCAGATAGACATCCCTCTAGTCATCTAAGTGATTACATGATCCGAGTCAACTAGGCCGTGTCCGATCATCACGTGAGATGGACTAGTCATCATCGGTGAACATCTTCATGTTGATCGCATCTACCATACGATTCATGCTCGACCTTTCGGTCTCTTGTGTTCCGAGGCCATGTCTGTACATGCTAGGCTCGTCAAGTCAACCTAAGTGTTTTGCGTGTGTAAATCTGTCTTACACCCGTTGTATGTGAACGTTAGAATCTATCACACCTGATCATCACGTGGTGCTTCGAAACAACGAACTGTCGCAACGGTGCACAATTAGGGGAACACCTTCTTGAAATTATTATGAGGGATCATCTTATTTACTACCGTCGTTCTAAGTAAACAAGATGCAAAAACACGATAAACATCACATGCAATCAAATAATAGTGACATGATATGGCCAATATCATATAGCTCCTTTGATCTCCATCTTGGGGCTCCATGATCATCTTGTCACCGGCATGACACCATGATCTCCATCATCATGATCTCCATCATCGTGTCTCCATGAAGTTGCTCGCCAACTATTACTTCTACTACTATGGCTACCGGTTAGCAATAAAGTAAAGTAATTACATGGCGTTGTTCAATGACACGCAGGTCATACAATTAATAAAGACAACTCCTATGGCTCCTGCCGGTTGTCATACTCATCGACATGCAAGTCGTGATTCCTATTACAAGAACATGATCAATCTCATACATCACATATCATTCATCACATTCTTCTTGGCCATATCACATCACATAGCATACCCTGCAAAAACAAGTTAGACATCCTCTAATTGTTGTTTGCATGTTTTACGTGGCTGCTATGGGTTTCTAGCAAGAAAGTTTCTTACCTACGCAAAAACCACAACGTGATATGCCAATTGCTATTTACCCTTCATAAGGACCCTTTTCATCAAATCCGATCCGACTAAAGTGGGAGAGACAGGCACCCGCTAGCCACCTTATGCAACTAGTGCATGTCAGTCGGTGGAACCAGTCTCACGTAAGAGTACGTGTAAGGTCGGTCCGGGCCGCTTCATCCCACAATGCCGCCGAATCAAGATTGGACTAGTAACGGTAATCATATTGAACAAAATCAACGCCCACAACTACTTTGTGTTCTACTCGTGCATTGAAACTACGCATAGACCTAGCTCATGATGCCACTGTTGGGGAACGTAGCAATAATTCAAAATTTTCTACGTATCACCAAGATCAATCTATGGAGTCATCTAGCAATGAGGGAGGAGTGGATCTACATAACCTTGTAGATCGCGCGCCGAAGCGTTCAAGAGAACGGGGTTGATGGAGTCGTACTCGTCGTGATTCAAATCACCGATGATCCTAGCGCCGAACGGACGGCACCTCCGCGTCCAACACACGTACGGAGCAGCGACGTCTCCTCCTTCTTGATCCGGCAAGGGGGAAGGAGAGGTTGATGGAGATCCAGTAGCATGACGGCGTGGTGGTGGAAGTAGCGGGATTCCAACAGGGCTTCGCCAAGCGCTGCGGGAGGAGGGAGATGTGTCATGTGAGGGAGAGGGAGGCGTCAGGGCTTAGGTGTGGCTGCCCTCCCTTCCCCCACTATATATAGGGCCAAGGGAGAGGGGGGGGGGCGCAGCCTTGGCCCTTCCTCCAAGGAAGGGTGCGGCCAGGGAGGAGTCCATCCTCCCCAAGGCACCTAGGAGGTGCCTTCCCCTTTTAGGACTCTTCCTTTCCCTTATCTCTTGGCACATGGGCCTCTTGTGGCTGGTGCCCTTGGCCCATATAGGCCAAGGCGCACAACCCTACAGCCCATGTGGCCCCCGGGGCAGGTGGACCCCGGACCCCTTTCGGCACTCCCGGTACAATACCGATAATGCGCGAAACTTTTTCGCGACCAAAACAAGACTTCCCATATATAAATCTTTACCTCCGGACCATTCCGGAACTCCTCGTGACGCCCGGGATCTCATCCGGGACTCCGAACAACTTTCGGGTTACCGCATACTAATATCTCTATAACCCTAGCATCACCGAACCTTAAGTGTGTAGACCCTACGGGTTCGGGAGACATGCAGACATGACCGAGATGACTCTCCGGTCAATAACCAATAGCGGGATCATGATACCCATGTTCGCTCCCACATGTTCCACGATGATCTCATCGGATGAACCACGATGTCAAGGACTTAATCAATCCCGTATACAATTCCCTTTGTCTAGCGGTACGATACTTGCCCGAGATTCGATCGTCGGTATCCCGATACCTTGTTCAATCTCGTTACCGGCAAGTCTCTTTACTCGTTTCGTAACACATCATCCCGTGATCAACTCCTTGATCACATTGTGCACATTATGATGATGTCCTACCGAGTGGGCCCAGAGATACCTCTCCGTTTACACAGAGTGACAAATCCCAGTCTCGATTCGTGCCAACCCAACAGACAGTTTCGGAGATACCTGTAGTGTACCTTTATAGCCACCCAGTTACGTTGTGACGTTTGGCACACCCAAAGCACTCCTACGGTATCCGGGAGTTGCACAATCTCATGGTCTAAGGAAATGATACTTGACATTAGAAAAGCTTTAGCATACGAACTACATGATCTTGTGCTAGGCTTAGGATTGGGTCTTTGTCCATCACATCATTCTCCTAATGATGTGATCCCGTTATCAATGACATCCAATGTCCATGGTCAGGAAACCGTAACCATCTATTGATCAACGAGCTAGTCAACTAGAGGCTTACTAGGGACATGGTGTTGTCTATGTATCCACACATGTATCTGAGTTTCCTATCAATACAATTCTAGCATGGATAATAAACGATTATCATGAATAAGGAAATATAATAATAACTAATTTATTATTGCCTCTAGGGCATATTTCCAACACCTCCGTCAGCAGAGATGGATGGAGACTGTTGCAGACTTTGACGTGGGTATATCCTATACCCCGGCAACGCTAATGTAATGGTTGATGCCTTGAGCCGCAAGTCTTACTGCAACCACCTCCAGGTTCACAAAGTTCAGCCCTCGCTTGTCGAAGAATTTAGAAAGCCGAACCTTCATATTGTTCCTCCTGGAGCACTCGCCCCCCTCCCCTAGAGTTTCAGAAGATGAATCTTCGTGTTGTTACTAAGGGTTCCCTAAATACCCTGGCTTTCATACCAGATCTCGTAGATGGTATAAAGACTATTCAAGGTCATTCTTCTCTATCGCCGATGATGGCGCCTTGTACTTCAAAGGCCACCTAGTGGTACCATGTTCAAGGAAAAACCTGGATCAGACTAAAAAGGTTATGAAAGAAGCTCATGATACGCCTTTGTCTATTCATCCTGGTAGTACAAAGATGTACCAAGACATCCGTTAGAGATTCTGGTGGTCTAATATGAAGCAGGACATTGCTCGTTATGTTGCTGCGTGTGATGTTTGCTGTCGTATCAAAGCAGAGCATCAAAGGCCCACTAGAACTTTGCAACCTATATCTATTCCTGAATGGAAATGGGACCATGTTGAAATCGACTTCGTCACTGGATTTCCCAAATCACAGAAAGGTAATGATGCTATTCTTGTCGTCATTGATCGGCTTTCTAAAGTTGCACATTTTCTCGTGGTCAAAGAAACAATCACTGCTAGCCAGCTTGCAACTCTCTACATGTCCAGAATTGTTTCACTTCACGGTATTCCACTGGTTATTAGTTCAGACCGTGGCAGCTTATTCACTTCAAGATTCTGGGAAAGTTTCCAAGAAGCTATGGGAACTCATTTGTCGTTCAGTACTTCGTTTCATCCTCAGTCGCAAGGTCAGGTTGAACGTGTCAACCAAGTTCTCGAAGACATGCTTCGAGCTTGTGTAGTTTCCTTCGGCAAGAAATGGGAGGAATCTCTTCCATATGCCGAGTTCTCTTATAATAATAGCTATCAAGCTAGTCTGAAGATGTCCCCCTTCGAAGTGTTATATGGACGAAAGTGTCGGACCCCTCTAAACTGGTCAGAAACTGGGGAACGTCCACTCTTCGGTCCGGATATTATCCAACAGGCAGAAGAACAAGTTCGCATTATTCGCGAGAATCTCAAGACTGCTCAGTCACGTCAGAAAAGTCAGTATGACCGTCATCACCAAGACATGGTCTATCAACCTGGTGAAAAGGCTTATCTTCGAGTTACACCAATGAAGGGTGCTCACCGTTTCGGTATCAAGGGCAAGCTATCTCCTCGCTATATCGGTCCCTTCACTGTTCTCGAAAGGCGTGGAAAAGTGGCATATCAACTGGAGCTTCCGTCAAACCTTTCTCAGGTTCTCGATGTGTTCCACATGTCACAACTCCGACGCTGCTTCAAGGACCCAATCCGAGTAGTGGATCATGAAGTGCTCGAATTGCAACAGGACCTCTCCTATAAAGAGCATCCGGTCCGCATTCTCGACCAAGCTGAACGACGTACACGTCAGAAGGCGATCAAGTTCCCCAAAGTCCAGTGGTCGAATCACTCTGAAGAAGCTACCTGGGAACGCGAGGATCATCTTCGCGATGAATACCCCGCACTATTTCCTTCTACCTCCTAAATCTTGGGATGAGATTTCTTGTAGTGGAGGAGTTTTGTAACGCCCGAATAATCATGCTATAGTAATCCCGCGCTAATCATGCCACGTCACCTCGGTTACTGTTGCTAACCTCGCAAAGATTCGAAACTGTTTCAAATTTAAATTCTAAATAAGTCAAACGACAAAAGTTTTCAAAATATTAAACTAAAATGTTCGGAGTGTGCAAATAAATGCTTAGGTATTTATGGTGAGGGAACCGTGCTTTTATAAGAAACCTAAATCCATAAAATGAAATAAAACAAATAAAGAAATAAATAAAAGAAAATGCAAAACAAAAAACAAAAAAACAACAAAAAGGAGAAAGCCCTCCCCCCTCAACTGG
>NC_041388.1:224714205-224729528 GCF_002162155.2 Triticum dicoccoides | reverse complement strand
GCCGACGACCACATCACGGGCCGCGTTCGGGGCCATCTCCGCACGACCTCGCTAGTTCGGGTGCCCACACCTGGCGCCCGTAGCGCCCGCCCCGTTGAGGCCCTGGGGCCTATGACAGATGGGCCCCATGCCCAGGACGTTTTAACAAAAAAAAGATTAAAAACTAATAATAATACAATAAATAAATAAATAAATAACTTAAGTAATCTTAATTAATTAATTAAAGAATTAATTAAACTATTTAATCTTGATTAGATTAACATAACCACTAATTAAACTAATTGACCCTGTTTAATTAACCTGCTAACTAAATGTGTCAATGACGAACGGGACCCACCTAGCAGGTTAACCAGGTCAACTGCTGATGTCATGGTGACGTCATGATGACATCAGCAAATACTATTCTGGATAATGTTGATTTAATTAATTAAATAAATCCTAAAAATGATTTAAATCTTTTAAAATTAATATAAAATAAACCGTAGCTCGGATGAAAAAATTGTGTACATGAAAGTTGCTTAGAATGACGAGACGAATCCGCATACACAGCCCATTCGTCCACCACACATATCTAACATACCGAACTCACAACTTCCCCCTCCGGCTCCTCTGTCCGAAAACGCGAAACACTGGGGATATTTTCCCAGATGTTTCCCCCCTTCACCAGTACCACCCCTTACCACGTTAGGGCACCCCTAGCACCACTACTTGTCATGTCATGCATTGATATGCATCTGTTTGCTCATTATTTATTGTTTCTCCCCCCTCTTCTCTCGCTAGACACCGAGACCGACGCCGCTGCTACCCAGTACGACTACGGTGTTGACGACCCCTCTCTCTTGCCAGAGCAACCAGGCAAGCCCCCCCCCTTGATCACCAGATATCGCCTAC
The DNA here is from genome assembly GCF_002162155.2 of Triticum dicoccoides. Lineage (NCBI taxonomy): Eukaryota > Viridiplantae > Streptophyta > Magnoliopsida > Poales > Poaceae > Triticum > Triticum dicoccoides. The sequence goes on along the minus strand of NC_041388.1, from coordinate 224,728,637 downwards.
TCTCCTCTATACTGCTTGCATTAGAGTAGTGTAGCATGTTACTACTTTCTGTTAATCCTATTCTAATGCATAGCCTGTCATTGTTGCTACAACTGTTGATACCTTACCTGCAATCCTAAATGCTTAGTATAGGATGCTAGATTATCATCAGTGGCCCTACATTCTTGTCTGTCTGCCATGCTATACTATCGGGCCGTGATCACTTGGGAGGTGGTCACGGTTATATACTTATATACATAATATATGATACTTGTGGTGACTAAAGACGGGTCGGCTCGTAGGAGTACCCGCGAGTGATTCACGGATTGGGTCCGAAAGGACGTTTGTCCCGACGGCCCTCTGAGTGGATCTTTGTGGCGAAGCGACAGGGCAGGTTGAGACCACCTAGGAGAGAGGTGGGCCTGGCCCTGGTCGGCGTTCGCGGTTATTTCAAGATAACACATTTAACAAGATCTTGGTATTTGATCTGAGTCTGGCCACTGGCCTATACGCACTAACCATCTACGCGGGGACAGTTATGGGTAATCGACGTCGTGGTATCAGCCAAAGCCTTCGTGACGTCATCGAGTGAGTGGCGCGCGCCGGATTGGACCGTAAGCCTGCTCTTGTATTAAGGGGGCCAGTTCTACTTCCGGACGCGTACGCAACGTGCATGTGTGCAATGGGCGATGGGCCCAGACCCCTGCGCCATAGGATTTAGACCGGCGTGCTGACCTCTCTGTTGTGCCTAGGTAGTGTTGCAACGTGTTGGTCTTCCGAGGCCGGGCATGACCCAGGAAAGTGTGTCCGGCCAAATGGGATCCAGCGTGTTGGGTTATGTGGTGCACCCCTGCAGGGAAGTTAATCTATTCGAATAGCCGTGATCTTCGGTAACAGGACGACTTGGAGTTGTACCTTGACCTTATGACAACTAGAACCGGATACTTAATAAAACACACTCTTCCGAGTGCCAGATACAACCGGTGATCGCTCTCTCACAGGGCGATGAGGGGAGGATCATCGGTTAGGATTATGCTATGCGATGCTACTTGGTGAACTTACCATCTACTCTCTTCTCCTGCTGCAAGATGGAGGTGGCCAGAAGCGTAGTCTATGATAGGACTAGCTATCCCCCTCTTATTCCGGCATTCTGCACTTCAGTCCACATATGATACCCTTAATCCATTTGAAACCAATGCATACATATGTAGTGTAGCTCCTTGCTTGCGAGTACTTTGGATGAGTACTCACGGTTGCTTTGCTCCCTCTTTTCCCCCTTTCTATACCCGATTGCTGCGAATAGACGTTGGAGCCCAGGAGCCAGATGTCACCGTCGACGATGACTACTACTACTCGGGAGGTGCCTACTACTACGTGCAGCCCGCTGACGACGACCAGGAGTAGTTTAGGAGGATCCCAGGCAGGAGGCCTGCGCCTCTTTCGATCTGTATCCCAGTTTGTGCTAGCCTTCTTAAGGCAAACTTGTTTAACTTATGTCTGTACTCAGATATTGTTGCTTCCGATGACTCGTTTATGATCGAGTTCTTGTATTCGAGCCCTCGAGGCCCCTGGCTTGTAATATGATTCTTGTATGACTTATTTTATTTGTAGAGTTGTGTTGTGATATCTTCCCGTGAGTCCCTGATCTTGATCATACACGTTTGTGTGTATGATTAGTGTACGATTGAATCGGGGGCGTCACATTGTTAGAGATGTTGAAGTCTTGTGTAGGAAAATAAAATACCATACTAATTTTCTTGTTTTTGGTTCCCCACAACATGACTTTTGTCCAATTATATTTGGTAGACCTTTCTTGAATACAATTAATGCTAAGATAGATTGTAAGAAACAAATTGTTGGTGTTAGCTTTGGTGATGAGTCTCGTGGCTTTAATTTTTCCAAGTTTAGTAGAAATCATCATGAAAAAGAATTGCCTAGTAAGGATGAATTAATTGGTGTTGCTTCTATTGTTGTTCCACCGACTGATCCTTTAGAACAATATTTTCTAGACCATGAAAATGAGTTACATATGCATGAAAGAAATGAAATAGATAAAGTTTTCTTTGAACAACATCCTCTACTTAAACACAATTTGCCTACTGAAACTCTAAGAGGTCCTCCTCCACCCAGAGGTGATCTTGTGTTTGAATTAAAACAATTGCCAGACACTTTGAAATATGCTTATCTTGATGAAAAGTAGATATATCCTGTTATTATTAGTGCTAACCTTTTAGAACATGAAGAAGAAAGGTTATTGAAAGTTTTAAGGAAGCATCGGGCTGCTATTGGATATACTCTTGATGATTTAAAGGGAATTAGTCCCACTCTATGTCAACACAAAATTAATATGGAACCTGATGCTAAACCAGTTGTTGATCACCAACGTCGGTTGAATCCAAAAATGAAGGAAGTGGTAAGAATGGAAATCTCAAAACTTCTGGAAGCAGGTATAATCTATCCTATAGCTGATAGTAGATGGGTAAGTCATGTTCATTGTGTCTATAAGAAAGGAGGTATTACTGTTGTTCCTAATGATAAAAATGAACTTATTCCACAAAGAATTGTTACAGGCTATAGAATGGTAGTTGATTATAGAAAATCAAACAAAGCAACTAGAAAAGATCATTACCCCTTGCCTTTTATTGATCAAATGCTTGAAAGATTATCTAAGACACACACTTTTTCTTCCTAGATGGATACACTGGCTTTTCACAAATACATGTTTCTCAACCTGATCAAGAAAAGACTACTTTTACTTGTCCCTTTGGAACTTATGCTTATAGATGTATGCCTTTTGGTTTATGTAATGCACCTGCTACCTTTCAAAGATGTATGACTGCTATATTCTCTGACTTTTGTGAAAATATTGTTGAGGTTTTCATGGATGACTTTTCTGTTTATGGGAAGTCTTTTGATGATTGTTTAAGCAATCTTGAGCGAGTTTTGCAGATATGTGAACAAACAAATCTTGTCTTGAATTGGCAGAAGTGCCACTTTATGGTTAATGAAGGCATTGTCTTGGGTCATAAAATTCTTGAAATAGGTATTGAAGTGGACCAAGCTAAGGTTGATGCAATTGAGAAAATGCCATGTCCTAAGGACATCAAAGGTATTTGTAGTTTCCTTGGTCATGCTGGTTTCTATAGGAGATTTACCAAAGACTTCTCTAAAATTTCTAGGCCTCTTACTAATCTTTTGCGAAAGGATATTCCTTTTGTTTTTTATGACTATTGTCTTGAAGCATTTGAAACACTCAAGAAAGCTTTAATATCTGCACCTATTGTTCAACCACCTGATTGGAACTTTCCTTTTGAAATTATGTGTGATGCTAGTGATTATGTTGTTGGTGATGTTCTAGGACAAAGAGTTGATAAGAAACTTAATGTTATTCATTATGCTAGTAAAGCTCTAAACAGTGCTCAAAGGAATTATGCTACTACTAAAAAAGAATTCTTAGCAGTTGTGTTTGCTTGTGATAAATTTAGACCTTATATTGTTGATTCCAAATTATCTATTCACACAGACCATGCTGCTATTAAATATCTTATGGAAAAGAAAGATGCTAAACCTAGACTGATTCGTTGGGTTCTCTTGTTAGAAGAATTTGATTTACATATCATCGATAGAAAAGGAGCTGAGAACCCCATAGCTAATAATTTGTCTAGGCTTGAAAATGTGCTTGATGACCCACTACCTATTGATGATAGTTTCCTGATGAGCAGTTAGCTGCAATAAATGTTGTTAATAGTACTCCTTGGTATGCTGACTATGCTAATTACATTGTTGCTAAATATTTACCACCTAGCTTTACATACCAACAAAAGAAAAAAGTCTTCTATGATTTAAGACATTACTTTTGGGATGCCCCACATCTTTATAAAGAAGGAGTAGATGGTATTATTAGACGTTGTGTACCTGAGCATGAACAGGGACAAATCCTATAGAAATGTCACTCCGAGGCTTATGGAGGGCATCATGCTAGAGATAGAACTGCTCACAAGGTATTGCAATCTGGATTTTATTGGCCTACTCTCTTCAAGGATGCCCATAAGTTCGTCTCTTCTTGTGATGAATGTCAAAGAATAGGTAATATCGGTAAGCATCAAGAAATGCCTATGAATTATTCACTTGCTGTTGAACCATTTGATGTTTGGGGATTTGGTTACATGGGACCTTTTCCTTCCTCTAATGGGTATACATATATTTTGGTTGTTGTTGATTATGTTACTAAATGGGTAGAAGCTATTCCAACTAGTAGTACTGATCACAGCATGTAACATCCCAAATTTTCAATTTGGAATGTTATACATTAGAGCATCATTGCATATCATGTTTTATTGCATTTTGGTTGATCCTAGAAATTTCACGCAACTCAAGGACCTACGGAGAGAGTTGGGGATTTCGTTATTTTCATATTCGGGTTTTTCTCGAATTATGAAAAGAGGATCGTTTGATTTTAATGATTTTTCTCTGAAATATTTCTTTTATTAAAAATAAAAGAGAGAGGATAAAATGACTTCCTCAAAATAAAGAAATATTAGAGATTTAATATTAAAATCAATTAAGATTTTTATTCGGAGTTTTGTCGCTATTTTATTTGAATTAGTAAAAAAGTACGTTTTTCAAAATTGCGTTTTAGGCCCAAATAAATGTTCACCTTGTCCGACTTATTTTTAGAAGTCGGGGAAAATTTATTTCGGGATTTTTGGAGTCCGTTTAGTATTTCTTTTCTTTCTTTTTCTGCGCGTCGAAATTATTTTAAAAAAAGTCAACCGAATGAGGGCCGTATTCGGCCAGGACTTCTCGGGCCAGGCCTCTTATAAGCCGCCAACCCCGAGGCCCATTAGACCCGCCAGCCCCGCCCCGAACCCTAACCCTAGCCGCCGCCGCCCGCGCCGCCGCCCCGCCGGAGCCGCCGCCGTCGACCCGCCGCCCCTCGCCGTCTCACCGGAGGTAACGCCGCCGCCACCGGTTTTCTTTGGAAAACCGTGCGTTTTTTTAGATCCGTGGTTTTTTTATTTAGATCGGTTTATTTTTTTCGGTTTAGTTATTTAGCGGACGTTCGTCCGTACGTTCGTTTTAACGAACGGTTTTCGCTTGTTAGTTACTGATAACAAACGTTCGTTCGTTAGGCAGTTCGTCAGTTTTCTTTTTATCGGATTTTCCGCGATTATTTTCGATCACGATTTCTGATCCGATTGTCGTTCTAGTATAACTTTTCGCTTGTTTATCGGAATCAGGTGATTCAAGCGCCTAGAGTTTTGTCTCAAAACCCTCTTTCCGTTTAATTAACTTAAACAAGTTTTTGCTACTGTAAAATTTGACCTAGGTCAAGATTAGTAAATGAAGCTTGTTTCTCTCGCTGTTTGAGTTTTGTTGCTTCGTTTGTTTTGATTCTTTTTTCCAACCGGAGTTTTACCCGTGCTTTTGTTTGATTGCTTATTGTATGCTTTTTTGATTGCGGTGGAGTACCCGGAGTGCGAAGCATGCTACATCGAGTCTCTAGGTTTCGCGGATCATCAGCAAGGCAAGTAACACTTTGATCATACCTCTTACTACCCAGGTTTCATTGCATTAGATCAACCCTCAAACATTGCATGGTTAGGATCTGAATTAAATTGTGGGGTTTGGGAAGTAGTTGAGGTAGTACCTATTCATCTGTTTATTATCAAACCCTGGGAGTTACTTCTATGTTGCTTATATTGCTATGCTATGCTAGTAGACGTGGATTGGATTTGAGTGTTTTCATGACAGATGCGAGATTGTTAATTTATTGGTTACTTAAGGTGGCAACTTTAATACACATCTGGGTGGATTGAGGCACCTGGGGAACCTAGTGATTGCCTATATTTTTGGAAATCCCGGGGTACCGTGTGATTCTCCTATTGACCGCCACCCAGGCTCAAAGGGATCATAAGATTATTCATACTAGAAACTTCCATGTGCAGCCACATGCCATTATGGGCTCTGGCATAGTTGATTAAGTTGTGTGAACTCTTACAGTGGTAGACTAGCAGATGTAGGGGATGTAGGTGTACCGGTCTACCCATCGTAAGGCGCTAACGCTTCTGAAAGACTGTGTCTCGGTCATCCGTTTCTCAAACATCATGCAGTGCGAGAAATCCAATGGAGGAGATCGAGTCTTGTGGGGAAAAGTGCACAAACCTCTGCAAAGTGTACAAACTAATCATGGTTAGTCGTGTCCCCGGTTATGGACATATTGAGTATCTAGTTCTTGGATTATCGTGTGGATCTCATCACTCTTAATATAATTTGATTGGGTTTAATGATGATTACTTTTATTTGGGATTGAGTTGAGTGAACCTTCTCAATGTTTAAAAACTACCATGATAGTTAAATAAAATTTATTCCTTTGCAGTAGGGAAAAATTGGCTTTACGCAAAAACATATCAACTATACAGCCTCCACCAGCCATATATGCATATAGTGATAGCTTTACATTGTTCATTATTCTCTTGTGTTACCTTGCCAGCATATTCTATGTGCTGACCCATTCTCGGGCTGCAACGTATCATGTTGCAGACTTTTCAGACGACGAGTGAGGAGCCTTAGGTCGTGGTCTTTCACTCAGTGATGTTGTTGGAGTTGATGGACTCACTTTATCTTCCAAGCCTTCCGCTATTATCGTATTAGATGGCCTTAAGCCATATTTATTGTAATAAGTTCTCTTTTGAGACATTCGATGTAATAAGTGTGTGATTGCCACTCTCTTATAAATCCTTCAAGTACTGTGTGTGTCAGCATTACCGATCCAGGGATGACACTTATACACAGAGGTCAGACCGTTTGAGATCTGGTCGCTACAAAGATGGTATCAGAGCACACGCTGACTGTAGGACACGACCACTAAGCTAAAGTCCTAGATCACTATTCTCTTCTCATTTCTAACTCCCTCCTTTTTCCACTCTTTAAGGTGGCGGACACTGTCGGGGAATGTAGTAATTTCAAAAAATTTCCTACGCACACACAAGATCATGGTGATGCATAGCAACGAGAGGGGAGAGTGTGATCTACGTACCCTTGTAGACCGACAGCGGAAGCATTATGACAACGCGGTTGATGTAGTCATACATCTTCACGGCCCGATCGATCAAGCACCGAAACTACGGCACCTCCGAGTTCTAGCACACGTTTAGCTCAATGACGATCCCCGGACTCCGATCCAGCAAAGTGTCGGGGAAGAGTTCCGTCAGCACGACGGCGTGGTGACGATCTTGATGTTCAACTATCGCAGGGCTTCGCCTAAGCACCACTACAATATTATCGAGGAGTATGGTGGAAGGGGGCACCGCACACGGCTAAGAAAACGATCATGAGGTTCAACTTGTGTGTCTAGGGGTGCCCCCTGCCTCCGTATATAAAGGATCAAGGGGAGGAGGCCGGCCGGCCCTAGGGCATGCCAAGGAGGAGGAGTCCTCCTCCTAGTAGGAGTAGGACTCCCCTCTTTCCTACTCCTACTAGGAGGGGAAAAGGAAGGGGGAGAGGGAGAAGGAAAGGGGGGCGCCGCCCCCCCCCCCCTCTCCTAGTCCAATTCGGACCAGAGGGGGAGGGGGCGCGCGGCCCACCCTGGCCGCCCCTCTCTCTCCACTAGGGCCCATAAGGTCCATTACTTCTCCCGGGGGGGGGGTTTCGGTAACCCTCCGGCACTCCGGTTTTCTCCGAAATCATCCGGAACACTTCCGGTGTTCGAATATAGCCGTCCAATATATCAATCTTTATGTCTCGACCATTTCGAGACTCCTCATCATGTCCGTGATCACATCCAGGACTCTGAACTAACTTCGGTACATCAAAACTCATAAACTCATAATATAACTGTCATCGAAACCTTAAACGTGCGGACCCTATGGGTTCGAGAACAATGTAGACATGACAGAGACATGTCTCCGGTCAATAACCAATAGCGGAACCTGGATGCTCATATTGGCTCCCACATATTCTACGAAGATCTTTATCGGTCAGACCGCATAACAACATATGTTGTTCCCTTTGTCATCGGTATGTTACTTACCCGAGATTCGATCGTCGGTATCTCAATACCTAGTTCAATCTCGTTACTGGCAAGTCTCTTTAATCGTTCCGCAATACATCATCTTGCAACTAACTCATTAGTTGCAATGCTTGCAAGGCTTATGTGATGTGCATTACCGAGAGGGCCCAGAGATACCTCTTCGACAATCGGAGTGACAAATCCTAATCTCGAAATACGCCAACCCAACATGTAGCTTTGGGGACACCTGTAGAGCTCCTTTATAATCACCCAGTTACGTTGTGACGTTTGGTAGCACACAAAGTGTTCCTCCGGCAAACGGGAGTTGCATAATCTCATAGTCATAGGAACATGTATAAGTCATGAAGAAAGCAACAACAACATACTAAACGATCGAGTGCTAAGCTAACAGAATGGGTCAAGTCAATCACGTCATTCTCCTAATGATGTGATCCCGTTAATCAAATAACAACTCTTTGTCTATGGTTAGGAAACATAACCATCTTTGATTAACGAGCTAGTCAAGTAGAGGCATACTAGTGACACTCTGTTTGTCTATGTATTCACACATGTATTATGTTTCCGGTTAATACAATTCTCGCATGAATAATAAAGATTTATCATGAAATAAGGAAATAAATAATAACTTTATTATTGCCTCTAGGGCATATTTCCTTCAGTCTCCCACTTGCACTAGAGTCAATAATCTAGTTCACATTGCTATGTGATTTAACACCAATAGTTCACATCATCATGTGATTAACACCCATAGTTCACATCGTTTATGTGACCAACACTCAAAGGGTTTACTATAGTCAATAATCTAGTTCACATAGCTATGTGATTAACACCCAAAGAGTACTAAGGTGTGATCATGTTTTGCCTGTGAGAGAAGTTTAGTCAACGGGCCTGCCATATTCAGATCCGTATGTATTTTGCAAATTTCTATGTCAACAATGCTCTGCACGGAGCTACTATAGCTAATTGCTCCCACTTTCAATATGTATCCAGATTGAGACTTAGAGTCATCTAGATCAGTGTCAAAATTTGCATCGACGTAACCCTTTACGACGAACCTTTTTGTCATGTCCATAATCGAGAAACATATCCTTATTCCACTAAGGATAATTTTGACCGCTATCCAGTGATCTACTCCTAGATCACTATTGTACTCCCTTGCCAAACACAGGGCAGGGTATACAATAGGTCTGGTACACAGCATGGCATACTTTATAGAACCTATGGCTAAGGCATAGGGAATGACTTTCATTCTCTCTCCATCTTCTGTCGTGGTCGGGTTTTGAGTCTTACTCAACTTCACACCTTGTAACACAGGCAAGAACTTCTTCTTTGACTGTTCCATTTTGAACTACTTCCAAATCTTGTCAAGGTATGTACTTATTGAAAAACTTATCAAGCATCTTGATCTATCTCTATAGATCTTGATGCTCAATATGTAAGCAGCTTCACCGAGGTCTTTCATTGAAAAACTCTTATTCAAGTATCCCTTTATGCTATCCAGAAATTCTATATCATTTCCGATTAGTAATATGTCATCTACATATAATATCAGAAATGCTATAGAGCTCCCACTCACTTTCTTGTAAATACAGGCTTCTCCAAAAGTCTGTACAAAACCAAATGCTTTGATCACACTATCAAAGCATTTATTCCAACTCCGAGATGCTTGCACCAGTCCATAAATTGATCGCTGGAGCTTGCACACTTTGTTAGCTCCCTTTGGATCGACAAAACCTTCCGGTTGCATCATATACAACTCTTCTTCTAGAAATCCATTCAGGAATGCAGTTTTGACATCCATCTGCCAAATTTCATAATCATAAAATGCGGCAATTGCTAACATGATTCGGACAGACTTAAGCATAGATACGAGTGAGAAACTCCCATCGTAGTCAACATCTTGAACTTGTCGAAAACCTTTTTGCGACAATTCTAGCTTTGTAGATAGTAACACTACTATCAGCGTTCATCTTCCTCTTGAAGATCCATTTATTTTCAATTGCTTGCAACGGGCAAGTCAACCCAAGTCCATACTTTGTTTTCATACATGGATCCCATCTCAGATTTCATGGCTTCAAGCCATTTTGCGGAATCTGGGCTCACCATCGCTTCTTCATAGTTCTAGGTTCATCATGATCTAGTAGCATGATTTCCAGAACAGGATTACCGTACCACTCTGGTGCGGATCTTACTCTGGTTGATCTACGAGGTTCAGTAGTATCTTGTTCTGAAGTTTCATGATCATCATCATTAGCTTCCTCACTAAATGGTGTAGGTGTCATAGAAACTGGTTTCTGTGATGTACTATTTTCCAAAAAGGGAGCAGGTACAGTTACCTCATCAAGTTCTACTTTCCTTCCACTCACTTCTTTCGAGAGAAACTCCTTCTCTAGAAAGGATCCATTCTAAGCAACGAATATCTTGCCTTCGGATCTGTGATAGAAGGTGTACCCAACTGTCTCCTTTGGGTATCCTATGAAGACACATTTCTCCGATTTGGGTTTGAGCTTATCAGGATGAAACTTTTTCACATAAGCATCACAACCCCAAATTTTAAGAAACGACAACTTTGGTTTCTTGTTAAACCACAGTTCATATAGTGTCGTCTCAACGGATTTAGATGGTGCCCTATTTAACGTGAATGCAGCTGTCTCTAATGCATAACCCCAAAACGATAGTGGTAAATCAGTAAGAAACATCATAGATTGCACTATGTCCAATAAAGTACGGTTATGACGTTCGGACACACCATTATGCTGTGGTGTTCCAGGTGGCATGAGTTTGTGAAACTATTCCACATTGTTTTAATTGAAGACCAAACTCGTAACTCAAATATTCGTCTCTGCGATCAGATCGTAGAAACTTTATTTTCTTGTCACGATGATTTTCCACTTCACTCAGAAATACTTTGAACTTTTCAGACTTATGATTCATCAAGTAGATATACTCATATCTGCTTAAATCATCTGTGAAGGTCATAAAATAATGATACTTGTCGCGAGCTTTAATATTCATCGGACCACATACATCAGTATGTATGATTTCCAACAAATCTGTTGCTCGCTCCATTGTTCAGGAGAACATAGTCTTTAGTCATCTTGCCCATAAGGCATGGTTCGCAAGCACGAAGTGATTCATAATCAAGTGATTCCAAAATCCCATCAGCATGGAGTTTCTTCATGCGCTTTACACCAATATGACCTAAACAGCAGTGCAACAAATAAGTTGCACTATCATTATTAACTTTGCATCTTTTGGTTTCAATATTATGAATATGTGTATCACTAGGATCGAGATCCAATGAACCATTTTCATTGGGTGTGTAACCATATCAGGTTTTATTCATGTAAACAGAACAACAATTTATTCTCTTACTTAAATGAATAACCGTATTACAATAAACATGATCAAATCATATTCATGCTCAACGCAAACACCAAATAACACTTATTTAGGTTCAACACTAATCCCAAAAGTATAGGGAGTGTGCGATGATGATCATATCAATCTTGGAACCACTTCCAACACACATCGTCACTTCACCCTTAACTAGTCTTTGTTTATTCCGCAACTCCCGTTTCGAGTTACTAATCTTAGCAACTGAACTAGTATCTAATACTGAGGGGTTGCTATAAACACTAGTAAAGTACACATCAATAACATGTATATCAAATATACTTATGTTCACTTTGCCATCCTTCTTATCCGCCATCACTTGGGGTAGTTCCGCTTCCAGTGACCAGTCCCTTTGCAGTAGAAGCACTTAGTCTCAGGCTTAGGACCAGACTCGGGCTTCTTCACTTGAGCAGCAACTTGCTTGCTGTTTTTCTTGAAGTTCCCAAATTTTTCCTTTGCCCTTTTCTTGAAACTAGTGGTTTCGTCAACCATCAACACTTGATGTTTTTCTTGATTTCTACCTTCGTCGATTTCAGCATCACGAAAAGCTTGGGAATCATTTCTGTTATCCCTTGCATATTATAGTTCATCACGAAGTTCTACTAACTTGGTGATGGTGACTAGAGAATTCTGTCAATCACTATCTTATCTGGAAGATTAACTCCCACTTGATTCAAGCGATTGTAGTACCCAGATAATCTGAGCACATGCTCACTAGTTGAGCGATTCTCCTCCATCTTTTAGCTATAGAACTTGTTGGAGACTTCACATCTCTCAACTCGGGTATTTGCTTGAAATATTAACTTCAACTCCTGGAACATCTCATATGGTCCATGACGTTCAAAACGTCTTTGAAGTCCCGATTCTAAGCCGTTTAAGCATGGTGCGCTAAACTATCAAGTAGTCATCATATCGAGCTAGACAAACGTTCATAACGTATGCATCTGCTCCTGCAATAGGTCTGTCACCTAGCGATGCATCAAGGACATAATTCTTCTGTGCAGCAATGAGGATAAACCTCAGATCACGGATCCAATCCGCATCATTGCTACTAATATCTTTCAACACAATTTTCTCTGGGAACATATTAAAATAAAACAGGGGAGCTAAACGCGAGCTATTGATCTAGATATGCTAATACTACCAGTACTAAGTTCATGATAAACTAAAGTTCAATTGATCATATTATTTAAGAACTCCCACTTAGAAAGACATCCCTCTAATCTTCTAAGTGATCACGTGATCCAAATCAACTAAACCATGTCCTATCATCACGTGAGATGGAGTAGTTTCATTGGTGAACATCACTATGTTGATCATATCTACTATATGATTCACGCTCGACCTTTCGGTCTCCGTGTTCCGAGGCCATATCTGTATATGCTTGGCTTGTCAAGTATAACCTGAGTATTCCGCGTGTGCAACTATTTTGCACCCGTTGTATTTGAACGTAGAGCCTATCACACCCGATCATCACATGGTGTCTCAGCACGAAGAACTTTTGCAACGGTGCATACTCAGGGAGAACACTTCTTGATAATTAGTGAGAGATCATCTTAAAATGCTACCGTCAATCAAAGCAAGATAAGATGCATAAAAGATAAACATCACATGCAATCAATATAAGTGATATGATATGGCCATCATCATCTTGTGCTTGTGATCTCCATCTTCGAAGCACCGTCATGATCACCATCGTCATCGGCGCGACACCTTGATCACCATCGTAGCATCGTTGCCGTCTCGTCAATCTTATGCTTCCACGACTATCTCTACCGCTTAGTGATAAAGTAAAGCATTACAACGCAATTGTATTGCATACAATAAAGTGACAACCATATGGCTCCTACCAGTTGCTGATAGCTTGGTTACAAAACATGATCTTCTCATACAATAAAATTTAGCATCATGTCTTGACCATATCACATCACAACATGCCCTGCAAAAACAAGTTAGACGTCCTCTACTTTGTTGTTGCAAGTTTTACGTGGCTGCTACGGGCTTAAGCAAGAACCAATCTTACCTACGCATCAAAACCACAACGATAGTTTGTCAAGTTGGTGCTGTTTTAACCTTCGCAAGGACCGGGCGTAGCCACACTCGGTTCAACTAAAGTTGCAGAAACTGACACCCGCCAGCCACATGTGTGCAAAGCATGTCGGTAGAACTAGTCTCGCGTAAGCGTACGCGTAATGTCGGTCCGGGCCGCTTCATCCAACAATACCGCCGAACCAAAGTATGACATGCTGGTAAGCAGTATGACTTATATCACCCACAACTCACTTGTGTTCTACTCTTGCACAACATCAACACATAAAACCTAGGCTCGGATGCCACTGTTGGGGAACGTAGTAATTTCAAAAAAAATTCCTACGCACACACAAGATCATGGTGATGCATAGCAACGAGAGGGGAGAGTGTGATCTACGTACCCTTGTAGACCAACAGTGGAAGCGTTATGACAACGCGGTTGATGTAGTCGTACGTCTTCACGGCCCGATCGATCAAGCACTGAAACTACGGCACCTCCGAGTTCTAGCACACGTTCAGCTCGATGACGATCCCCGGACTCCGATCCAGCAAAGTGTCGGGGAAGAGTTCCGTCAGCACGATGGCATGGTGACAATCTTGATGTTCAACTGTCGCAGGGCTTCGCCAAAGCACCACTACAATACTATCGAGGAGTATGGTGGAAGGAGGCACCGCACACGGCTAAGAAAACGATCACGAGGATCAACTTGTGTGTCTAGGGGTGCCCCCTGCCCCCGTATATAAAGGAGCAAGGGGAGGAGGCCGGCCGGGCCTAGGGCGCGCCAAGGAGGAGGAGTCCTCCTCCTAGTAGGAGTAGGACTCCCCTCTTTCCTACTCCTACTAGGAGGGGAAAAGGAAGGGGGAGAGGGAGAAGGAAAGGGGGGCGCCTCCCCCCTCTCCTAGTCCAATTCGGACCAGAGGGGGAGGGGGCGTGCGGCCCACCCTTGCCGCCCCTCTCTCTCTCCACTAGGGCCCATAAGGCCCATTACTTCTC
>NC_041388.1:224583583-224713793 GCF_002162155.2 Triticum dicoccoides | reverse complement strand
GGGTTCCGGTAACCCTCCGGCACTCCGGTTTTTTCCGAAATCACCCGGAACACTTCCGATGTCCGAATATAGCCGTCCAATATATCAATCTTTATGTCTCGACCATTTCAAGACTCCTCATCATGTCCGTGATCACATCCGGGACTCCGAACTAACTTCGGTACATCAAAACTCATAAACTCATAATATAATTGTCATCGAAACCTTAAGCGTGCGGACCCTACGGGTTCGAGAACAATGTAGACATGACCGAGACATGTCTCCAGTTAATAAAAAATAGCGGAACCTGGATGCTCATATTGGCTCCCACATATTCTACGAAGATCTTTATCGGTCAGACCGCATAACAACATACGTTGTTCCCTTTGTCATCGGTATGTTACTTGCCCGAGATTCGATCGTCGGTATCTCAATACCTAGTTCAATCTCATTACTGGCAAGTCTCTTTACTCGTTCCGTAATACATCATCTCGCAACTAACACATTAGTTGCAATGCTTGCAAGGCTTATGTGATGTGCATTACCGAGAGGGCCCAGAGATACCTCTCCGACAATCGGAGTGAGAAATCCTAATCTCGAAATACGCCAACCCAACATGTACCTTTGGAGACACCTGTAGAGCTCCTTTATAATCACCCAGTTACGTTGTGATGTTTGGTTGCACACAAAGTGTTCCTCCGGCAAACGGGAGTTGCATAATCTCATAGTCATAGGAACATGTATAAGTCATGAAGAAAGCAATAGCAACATACTAAACGATCAAGTGCTAAGCTAACGGAATGGGTCAAGTCAATCACATCATTCTCCTAATGATGTGATCCCATTAATCAAATAACAACTCTTTGTCTATGGTTAGGAAACATAACCATCTTTGATTAACGAGCTAGTCAAGTAGAGGCATACTAGTGACACTCTGTTTGTCTATGTATTCACACATGTATTATGTTTCCGGTTAATACAATTCTAGCATGAATAATAAACATTTATCATGAAATAAGTAAATAAATAATAACTTTATTATTGCCTCTAGGGCATATTTCCTTCAGACGCAAGGAACAAGTTTGCGCAACCGGATGAAGACGCCCCCTTTGGAAGGCATTTGAAGGAATTCACTAGGTACCTAAACATTGGAATTCCAAGCTTCACCAGGACCTACAATGCCACTTTACCAGAAGAGGAGCGCTGGATGATTCAAGTTCAAGTTCCAGGAAAGACATGGGAAGTATAATTCTGGAGCCCAGCACTAAGCCCATAGAGATTTCTTTCGATGCACCAACCTGGAGTCTAGGAAAGAGTATGGAAGCTCACATAACCATGGGACGCATTGGAGAAGTTTACCACAAGGATCTCAAGGATACTATCTACCAGATTTGTGGGCTTCGAGATGAGCAGTGGGAGATGATTAGCACCAGGAAGGATAGATCCATTGCAGCTTTCATCCAGGAGTTAAACCAGCATATTCGCCGCCAGGAGAACCAGATGTGCGCAGGCATGATAGATCTGAAGAAGGCAATGACCAGGATCACGGAGCTTGAAGAGGAACTCAAGGCTACTCGTGAAGATTATGAGGAGGAAATCGCCGTACTAGTGGAGAGGAATGACGATCTGGAAAGGAAGCTAGGAGTATTCATGGGAGACCCCGCGCCAGGAGGAGAAGACGAATAACCCAAGGAGATTCGTCCGGAGGACTACATCATCGTCGACGACACCGATTCGGACCCCAACGATAGCGATGATGACAATGTTGATGAAGCTGGAGCAGATGTCATGGAGTCTTCGACCGATCAATATTTATAGTTGACCACCAAAACAGTAGTAGTAGTCTACCATGTAAATAGTATAGTCCAAGCACTTTGTAACGATAGTTCTAGACCGATTGTATGCCTTGCTTGATTGATTGAGTGAGATGAGTGTGTTTGTCTCATGTGCATATGGTAGTGTTTTCTCACTAGATCTCATTCTATTCTATTCTATTCTATTCTATTCTCTCTAAACCCTCAGATGCCTCCGAGACCTGACCCCGGATTTACCTTTCCACCAGAGCTCACTCAGTTGATCCAGCAGCAGAATACCCTGATGCAGTTGTTAGTTCAGAACCAAGGCAACAACAACAACCCACCACCACCACCAGTTGACAACTTAGCCCGTTTTTTGAGGTTGCAGCCGCCGGTGTTTTCCAGTAGCACCGAGCCAATAGTTGCAGATGATTGGCTCCGCAGGATTGGAAGGGAGTTAACCACTGTAGGATGCATAGATGCTGAGAAGGTGCGTTTTGACGCACACCAATTGGATGGACCAGCAGCCTCATGGTGGGAAAATTACACTGTCACTTATCCTATAGCCACTGTCACATGGGATCAGTTCCAGCAAGCTTTCCGTACTGCCCATGTATCAGCAGGAGCTATGGCCATGAAGAAGCGTGAGTTTCGCAACTTACGCCAAGGAGGACGCACTGTTGGCCAGTATGTGGATGAGTTTAGTAAGTTAGCATGTTATGCTCCAGATGACATTGCTACGGATGCAGCTAAGAAGGAGAAGTTTCTGGAGGGACTGAATGATGAGCTAAGCATGCAGTTGATGGTAGCAAATTTCAATAACTACCAGGAGTTGGTGGATAGAGCTCTCATGCTTGAAGGGAAGCAGCAACAGATTGACAACCGCAAGAGGAAGTATGGACAGGGGAAGTATAATTCTGGAGCCCAGCAGAGACCCTGTTTCACCCCGAACTCGGGAGGACTTGTTCATAACCATGGAGGCCACACTCATAATGGAGGAAGTTCACACAATCATAGTGGCCCCAAGAACGGCAATGGTAATGGAGGAAGTAGCGGACAGAACCGTTCCAACCCGGCAACACCCGCCAAGAAGGATCTAAGCCACGTTACTTGGTACAAGTGTCAGAACACCGGACATTATGCCAGTGAATGTCCTGAAGACAAAAATGCAAATGGCAATGGAAGCTCTGGGAAGAAGCCCAACCCTTTCAACAGGGGACAAGTGAAGCACGTTAACGTGGAGGAGATTGAAGCTCAGCCAGATGCAGTAATTGGTAAGTTTTTGGTTAAGTCTTTTACTACAGTAGTTCTTTTTGATACTGGTGCATCTCATTCATACATATCGAGGGGATTTGTGGATAAGTATAACCTGCCCACTAGAGTACTTAAGACATCCATGCTAGTAACCTCACCTGGAGCAGAGTATATGGCAAGCCATGGATGTTTTCAGATGCCATTGGCCATAGGTAGGCATGTTTTCCCCTCCGATCTGATAATTTTGGAATCGCAAGGTTTGGATGTGATTCTGGGTATGGATTGGCTATCGATGTATGGAGGAAACATCGATTGCACCAGTAAGATGATTTTACTCACCACCCCAGAAGGAAGAAGGATCAAGTATGTATCCCGGCATGTGCCGAATAGGACTCAAGTAAATTGCTTATCGGGAGTAGTACAGGAGGAAGTACCAGTGGTGAAGGGATTTCCAGATGTATTTTCGGAAGAGTTGCCAGGCATGCCACCAAATAGAGACATAGAGTTTTTGATAGAGCTTTTGCCAGGCACAGGGCCAATATCAAAGAGACCGTACAGGATGCCCGCATAGGATTTAGAAGAAATTAAGAAGGCGATTAAGGAGTTACTGGATAAGGGATATATTCACCCAAGCTCGTCACCTTGGGGATCACCAGTACTTCTAGTGGATAAGAAGGATGGATCGTTAAGGATGATTGTTGATTATCATGGATTGAATGAAGTAACGATCAAGAACAAGTACCCACTGCCGATGATCAATGATTTGTTTGATCAGCTGCAAGGAGCTAAGGTGTTTCCCAAGATCGATCTGCGATCAGGTTATCACCAGTTGAAGATTCGAGAGCAGGACATACCTAAGACAGCTTTTACCACAAGGTATGGGCTATGTGAGTATACCGTTATGTCATTTGGCCTGACTAACGCACCTGCTTACTTTATGAACATGATGAACAAAGTGTTTATGGAGTTTTGGATAAGTTCGTCATAGTGTTCATTGATGATATTCTGGTCTACTCGAAGAATGAAGAGGAACATAAGGAACATTTGCGTTTGGTACTTGGCAAGCTCAGGGAACATCGGTTATACGCCAAGTTCAGCAAGTGTGAGTTTTGGTTGAAGGAAGTTGGATTTCTTGGACATGTTATATCCGGAGAAGGAATAGCAGTAGATCCCAACAAAGTTGTCACCGTGACAAATTGGGAAGCACCCACGACAGTTGGAGAGATCCGGAGTTTTCTTGGACTCGCGGGATACTACCGGAGGTTCATTGAGAATTTCTCAAAGATTGCAAAGCCCATGACAGAGTTATTGAAGAAGGACACCAAGTTCAATTGGACTGAGGAATGTGAGGCTAGTTTTCAGCAGTTGAAGAGACGCCTGGTTACATCGCCAAGGTTGATCCTACCAGATCAACGCAAGTATTATGAAGTGTATTGCGATGCTTCTCGTCAAGGACTTGGAGCCGTGCTTATGCAGGAAGGAAGAGTTGTTTCATATGCCTCACGACATCTTAAACCCCATGAGATAAACTATGTTACGCATGATTTGGAGTTAGCAGCCGTAGTGCATGCGTTGAAGACATGGAGACATTTTCCCATCGGAAACCATTGTGAGGTATACACGGATCACAAGAGTTTGAAGTATATCTTCACACAAAAGGAGTTAAATCTCAGGCAGAGGAGATGGTTGGAACTCATTAAGGATTATGATATGAAATTGCACTATCATCCTGGAAAGGCTAACATGGTAGCCGATGCGTTGAGCCGCAAGAGTCATGTCAATACCCTCATGACCGGAGGATTACCCAGGGAGTTAGCAGAAGACCTTCGTGAGCTATGTTTGGAGATAGTTCCGAGAGGTTATGTAGCAGCTTTGGAGATTCAGTCTACTTTGATGGATAAGATCAGAGAAGCGCAAAAGACAGACAAGGAGATCGCCGAAATAAAAGAAAGGATGAGCAAAGGAAAAGCCAAGGGATTTCGTGAGGATGAGCACGCTACTTTATGGTTTGAGGACCGCGTATATGTGCCCAAAGATCAGGAGATTGGGAAGTTGATTCTGCAAGAGGCCCATGATTCGCCATATTCGATTCACCCAGGAAATATCAAAATGTATCTGGATTTGAAGGACAATTTCTGGTGGACTGGTATGAAGAAGGATATTACGGAGTATGTAGCAGTTTTTGATGTATGTCAGAGAGTGAAGGCAGAACATCAGAAGCCAGCAGAATTGCTACAGCCATTGCCTATACCCGAATGGAAGTGGGATAAACTAGGCATGGATTTTATCACGGGATTGCCCAGGACTCGTTTAGGCTATGACTCGATATGGGTTGTAGTCGATCGATTGATGAAAGTAGCTCATTTCATCCCAGTAAAGACCACTTACACCAGTGCTAAGTTGGCAAAGATTTATATGACTAGGATTGTATGTTGCATGGAGTTCCGAGGACCATTGTATCAGATAGAGGAACCCAGTTTACCTCAAAGTTTTGGAATCAATTGCATGAAACTCTGGGAACCAGAGTAGAGTTCAGTACAGCTTTTCACCCGCAAACAGATGGACAGACTGGAAGAGTAAATCAGATTCTGGAGGACATGTTGAGAGCTTGTGCGCTAGACTATGGATCTAGTTGGGACGATAATTTGCCTTATGCAGAGTTCTCTTATAACAATAGTTATCAAGCCAGTCTGAAGATGGCCCCTTTCGAAGCACTGTATGGAAGGAGGTGCAGAACACCGTTGTTGTGGGACGAAGTTGGAGACCGACAGTTGTTTGGACCAGATTTGATTAAAGAATCTGAAGAGAAGGTTAAGCTGATTCGTGATAGACTCAAGGTAGCCCAATCCAGGCAGAAGAATTATGCGGATTCTAAATGCAAGGAGACAGTCTACGAAGTCAGAGACAGAGCGTATCTTCGAATATCACCACTCCGAGGTGTGAAGCGTTTTGGAGTGAAGGGAAATTTAGCACCACGTTTTGTGGGACCATAAAGAGTTTTCGAACGTATGGGAGAAGTTGCTTACAAGTTGGAATTACCCGAAGGATTGTCCGGAGTCCATGATGTGTTCCACGTTTCTCAGTTGAAGAAGTGCCACACGGAGATGGCTGAAATACCTCTGAGAGATACAGTGCCACTAGAAGCAATACAGTTAGATAGCGATTTGACCTACGAGGAGAAACCAGACAATATACTCGAGTTTGCCAGCCGAGTTACAAGCAGCAAGGTTATCAAGTTTTGCAAGGTTCAGTGGAGTCACCATGCCGAGGATGAAGCCACTTGGGAACGAGAAGAACACTTACGAAAGGATCACCCTCACCTATTTTCTAGCCAACCCGAATCTCGAGGGCGAGATTCATCTTAAGGGGGGTAGGTTTGTAACATCCCAAATTTTCAATTTGGAATGTTATACATTAGAGCATCATTGCATATCATGTTTTATTGCATTTTGGTTGATCCTAGAAATTTCACGCAACTCAAGGACCTACGGAGAGAGTTGGGGATTCCGTTATTTTCATATTCGGGGTTTTCTCGAATTATGAAAAGAGGATCGTTTGATTTTAATGATTTTCTCTGAAATATTTATTTTATTAAAAATAAAAGAGAGAGGATAAAATGACTTCCTCAAAATAAAGAAATATCAGAGATTTAATAAAAAAATCAAATAAGATTTTTATTCGGAGTTTTGTCGCTATTTTATTTGAATTAGGAAAAAAGTGCATTTTAGGCCCAAATAAATGTTCACCTTGTCCGGCTTATTTTTAGAGGACGAGAAAATTTTATTTCGGCATTTTTGGAGTCCGTTTAGTATTTCTTTTCGTTCTTTTTCTGTGCATCGAAATTATTTTAAAAAAAGTCAACCGACTTAGGGCCGTATTCGGCCAGGACTTCTCGGGCCAGGCCTCTTATAAGCCGCCAGCCCCGCCCCGAACCCTAACCCTAGCCGCCGCGTGCCATGCTGCCACACCGCCGCCCCGCCGGAGCCGCCGCCGTCGACCCGCCACCCCTCGCTGTCTCGCCGGAGGTAGCGCCGCCGCCGCCGGTTTTCTTCGGAAAACCGTGTGTGTTTTTAGATCCGCGGTTTTTTCATTTATTTAGATCGGTTTATTTTTTTTCCGGATTAGTTATTTAGCGGACGTTCGTCCATACGTTCGTTTTAACGAATGGTTTTCGCTCGTTAGTTACAGATAACGAACATTCGTTCATTAGGCTGTTCGTTAGTTTTTCTTTTTATCGGATTTTCCGCGATTATTTTCGATCACGATTTCTGATCCGATTTTTGTTTTAGTATAACTTTTCGCTCATTTATCGGTATCAGGCGATTCAAGCGCCTAGAGTTTCGTCTCGAAACCCTCTTTTCGTTTAATCAACTTAAACAAGTTTTTGCTACTGTAAAATTTGACCTAGGTCCAGATTAGTAAACGAAGCTTGTTTCTCTCGCCGTTTGAGTTTTGTTGCTTCGTTTGTTTTGATTCTTTTTGCCAATCGGAGTTCTTAAGTTGAACTTTCTGGTTATATCTCTTATTTGAGTTTTACATGTGCTTTTGTTCGATTGCTTATTGTATGCTTGTTTGATTGCGATAGAGTACCCAGAGTGCGAAGCGTGCTACATCGAGTCTCTAGGTTTCGTGGATCATCAGCAAGGCAAGTAACACTTTGATCATACCTCTTACTACCCAGTTTTCATTGCATTAGAACAACCCTCAAACATTGCATGGTTAGGAGCTGAATTAAATAGTGGGGTTTGGGAAGTAGTTGAGGTAGTACCTATTCATCTGTTTATTATCAAACCCTGGGAGTTACTTCTATGTTGCTTATATTGCTATGTTGTGCTAGTAGACATGGATTGGGTTTGAGTGTTTTCATGACAGATGTGAGATTGTTAATTTAATGGTTACTTAAGATGGCAACTTTAATACACATTTGGGTGGATTGAGGCACCTAGGGAACCCAGTGATTGCTTGTATTTTTGGAAATCTTGGGGTACCGTGTGATTCTCCTATGGACCGCCACCCAGGCTCAAAGGGATCATAAGATTATTCATATTGGAAACTTCCGTGTGCAGACACATGCCATTATGGGCTCTGGCATAGTTGATTAAGTTGTGTGAACTCTTAAAGTGGTAGACTAGCAGATGTAGGGGATGTAGGTGTACCGGTCTACCCACCGTAAGGTGCTAACGCTTCTGAAAGACTGTGTCTCGGTCATCCGTTTCTCAAACATCATGCAGTGCGAGAAATCCAACGGAGGAGATCGAGTCTTGTGGGGAAAAGTGCACAAACCTCTGCAGAGTGTACAAACTAATCATGGTTAGCTGTGTCCCCGGTTATGGACATCTTGAGTATCTAGTTCTTGGATTATCGTGTGGATCTCATCACTCTTAGTATAATTTGATTGGGTTTAATGATGATTACTTTTAATTGGGATTGAGTTAGGTGAACCTTCTCAATGTTTAACAACTACCATGATAGTTAAATAAAATTTATTCCTTTGCAGTAGGGAAAAATTGGCTTTACGCAAAAACATATCAACCATACAGCCTCCACCAGCCATATATGCATATAGTGATAGCTTTACATTGTTCATTATTCTCTTGTGTTACCTTGCCAGCATATTCTATGTGCTGACCCGTTCTCGGGCTGCAACATATCATGTTGCAGACTTTTCAGACGACGAGTAAGGAGCCTTAGGTCGTGGTCTTTCACTCAGTGATGCCGTTGGAGTTGATGGACTCACTTTATCTTCCAAGCCTTCCGCTGTTATCATATTAGATGGCCTTAAGCCATATTTATTGTAATAAGTTCTCTTTTGAGACATTCGATGTAATAAGTGTGTGATTGCCACTCTGTCATAAATCCATCAAGTACTGTGTGTGTCAGCATTACCGATCCAGGGATGACACTTATACACAGAGGTCATACCATTTGAGGTCTGGTCACTACACAACACCTCTATTAAAATGCTTAAGGAAGTTATTTTCCCAAGGTTTGGAGTCCCCAGATATTTAATGACTAATGGTGGTTCTGTAACACCCTCGATGCGGCTATATCTCCCACATGTCGAAGCATGACTTAGAGGCATAACCGCATTGAAAGCAATGTCGCAAGTGAGGTAATCTTCACAAACAACCCATGTAACACAATAAGGGAAAAGATACATAGTTGGCTTACAATCGCCACTTCACACAATACATGAATATAACATTACATTCCTCCAAAAACACTCAAGGTCCGACTATGGAACCAAAATAAAAAGAAGACTACCCCAAATGCTACACAGATCCCCGATCGACCCCAACTGGGCTCCACTACTGATCGACTAGAACGAAACAACACAAAGGACAATACCTTCATAGAGCTCCTCCTTGAGCTTGGTTGCGTCACCTGTACGGTATCATCGGCACCTACAAACTGGTTTTGGAAGAATCTATGAGTCACGGGGACTCGGCAATCTCACACCCTCGCGATCAAGACTATTTAAGCTTAAAGGTAAGGCGAAAGGTATGAAGTGGAGCTGCAACAAGCGACCAGCATGTATGGTGGCTAACATACGCAAATGAGAGCGAGAAGAGAAGGCAAAAGCACGGACGAACAACTATGATCAAGAAGTGATCCTAGAACAGCCTACGTCAAGTATTACTCCAACGCCGTGTTCACTTCCCGGAGTCCGCCGAGAAGAGACCATCACGGTTACACACGCGGTTGATGCATTTTAATTAAGATAAACTTTAGGTTTTCTACAACGGGACATTAACAAATTCCCATCTGCCCATAACCGCGGGCACGGCTTTCGAAAGATCAAAACCCTACAGGGTGTCCCAACTTAGCACATCACAAGCTCTCACGGTCAACGAAGGATATTCCTTCTCGCAAGACATTCCGATCAGACTCAGCATCTTGGTTACAAGACATCCTCGACTATGGTAAAACAAGACCCGCAAAGCCACCTGAATGTGCCGACAAATCCTGATAGGAGCTGCACATATCTCGTTCTCAAGGCACATCGGATTGTCCAAGGTTCTGGTAGACCAGCCCAGAGTTGCCCCTGGTGGCCACCGGCAGCTGACAGGTTGGACCAACACTCAGAGGAGCACTGGCCCAGGGGGGGTTAAAATAAAGATGACCCTCGGGAGCGCGACTCCCAAGGGAAAATAAAAGGGCTAGGTGACAAATGGTAAAACCAATGTTGGGCCTTGCGGGAGGAGTTTTATTCAAGGCGAACTGTCAAGGGGTTCCCATTACAACCCAACCGTGTAAGGAACTCAAAATCCGGGAACATAACACCGATATGACGGAAACTAGGGCAGCAAGAGTGGAACAAAACACCAGGCATAAGGTCGAGCCTTCCACCCTTTACCAAGTATATAGATGCATTAATTAAATAAGAGATATTGTGATATCCCAACAAAATATCCATGTTCCAACATGGAACAAACTCCAATCTTCACCTGCAACTAACAATGCTATAAGAGGGGCTTGAGCAAAGCGGTAACATAGCCAAACAATGGTTTGCTAGGACAAGGTGGGTTAGAGGCTTGGCTTAACAATAAGGGAGGCATAAGCAAGTGGTAGGTATCGCAGCATAGGCATAGCAAAAGAGCGAGCAACTAGCAAGCAAAGATATAAGTGATTTCGAGGGTATGGTCATCTTGCCTGAAATCCCGCAAGGAAGAAGAACGAGTCCATGAAGAAGAAAAACGGACATAGTCGAACGGGTCCTCACAAACGCGACTTTATCGGAACCAGCCCGAAGAAGCAACACCGGAAAGAAGCACACAACATAGTAAACAACCAACACATGAACATGGCATGATATGCGGGATGCGGTATGTGATGCATATGCATGATTTGGAATGGAATGATTGAACTTGGCCTCAACTTGGAAATCCAAGAGTGCCACTGGAAAAAGGAGTTGATTTCGGTCGAAATCAATATAAAAATCACCGGAATCGGATGCACGGTTTGGAAATGGCAAGCAAAACAAATATGGCACCGATCTGCGATAATCAGCACGAGACCACCTAAATGCAACAAGAACATCATGCAATAGCACTCAAACATGGCAAAGAAATACATGGCAGGGATCCACTCATGATGCTTGACAAAAGATGAACACTGATCTGCGGCTAATTCACTCATTAACAGGTTCAAACAAGCATGGGAAAAGTGCAAAAGATAACATGTTACAGACTTCATGAAAATAACAAGTCAGGAATTTGTCATCAGGAAGCAATGTTTAGAGCACGATAACTACATGCTACAGGAACATATCATGGCAAAGCAAGGCATGGCATGAAGCTAATCAAAGCACATAACAAAAGTCCCTTAGTGACCATGAGCCAAAAGGGATCAAAAAATACAATTACAAGCATGTAAACATAGCAAAAACATAAACATATTCAGACTTAGTGAAAAACTGGAGCATGCAAAACAGTTAACGAGTAGGCATGTTTACGAGCTCGATGCACTCACTACGAGGCATGGCATGACAAAGTAAGCATACAACATTCAATAAAACATAACATAGATGCTAGACATGGCAAGAACAACAACATAGCATGCACGGATCAATAGCAACAACCTCGGCAAAATCGCTAAACATGTTAACAATCTGCCAGGAACATTTTATAGCAAAAGTAGAGCTCGATTCACTCAAGCTAGGTTGCTCCATAAATTTAAACAAAGACATGGATGGATAGATCACAACATCATCTACAAAACATCCTTACTGATCATGCTCAAAAGAGGCATCGATCACTAGGAAACAATATGAACATATGGCATAAAAATAATGACAGGGCAAGGACTTAGTGAAATTCTAAGTCCCTGAAATCAGCATCATTGAGTAAGCTACTTTGCATGCTTGTGCTAGTCACCACAAAGATCACAAAAATACATGGCATACACCCCTATAAAGATGGCATGGCATTCTACAAAACATATGTAGAGCTCAGGATCATAGCATGCACATATTAATCATGTCAAAAATGACAAAAGTGCATTTGCTGAAACAGATCTGAAATTATCATTACATAGCCGTCTTCCAACAACATTTCGAGCATCAAGATGAGCTCAAATGAAAATGATGCAATGAGATGAAATGATGTACTCGTTGAGACGAACATTTTGATATGCTACACGCACGAATCGGAGCAACGGTGAGGAAGTTATGATGCGTCAAGTATGCAAAAAGTTAGGGTTTCGGGGGAAAGAGTTAACCCACACGATCCAGATCTGGATCTGAGGTACTGTAGCTGCACGGGCCCCGATGATCGCCAGAGTAGGAGGTCTCGCACGCCAGCGACTAGGGTGGAGGCGGCCGGAGTTGCGGACCTAACCGGAGCGGCGAGACGCGGCGAGGGCGGCGAGGTGCGGACGCGGGCGGAGGGAGCTCGGGGAGCCGGGCGGCAATTCCGGTGGCGGCGCGGGGCGCCCGAGGCGGCGGGGCGATGGCGCTGCGGAGGCGGAGCTCGGCCGGCGCGGTGGCGGCGGGAAGCCGACGGGTGGCGCGGCCCTGGAGCGGGAGGCGGCGCGCGATGCAGGAGGCGCCGCGGCTATGGGCCCGCGCGGGCCCCAGATGGGCTTCGCGGGCCGGCGGTGGTGGAATAGCGGCGATGGACAGGTGGCACGCTGCCATTGGGTCGGGGTGGCGGCGCGAAGCGTCCGGCCGGAAACGGACATGTCCGGCGGCTGCGCGAGTGGTTTTTTTAGGGTTTCGGGGAAGGAAACCCGGGATTTGGATATGGGGGTCTATTTATAGAGGTAGAGGGAGCTAGGAAGCTCCAAATGAGGTGCGGTTTTCGGCCACGCGATCGTGATCGAACGATCTAGATGATGGAGGGTGTTTAGGTGGGTTTTGGGCCACTTTGAAGGGGTGTTGGGATGGAACACACACGAGGCCTTTTTGGTTCCTCGGTTAACCGTTGGAGTATCAAACGAAGTCCAAATGGCACGAAAGTTGACAGGCGGTCTACCGGTAGTAAACCAAGGCCACATGACAAGTCTCGGTCCAATCAGAAAACGTTTAACACCCGCACACGAAAAGAGGTAGAAAGGGACACCAGGTGACATAGGAGCGCCGGATTGCAAAACGGACAACGGGGAAAATGCCGGGATGCATGAGACGAACATGTATGCTAATGCGATGCACATGATGACATGATATGAGATGCATGACACACAAGCAATGACAAGGCAACAACAGCGAATAACTGGAAGACACCTGGCACATCGGTCTCGGGGCGTCACAACACTCCACTACTACGAGAGGATCTCGTCCCGAGATCTAGAATGGCACCGAAGGGAAAAACGGAAGATAAAGGGAAGAGGTAAAACTAAGTTGCTTCTTTGACAAACGAGTGAAACCAAGAACCTTGAAAAGTTGAACAACTTCGAGAAAGTAATACAACAGAGATGAGCGAATTTGACAATCTCCATCAAAAAAGAGGAAGAAGGATCAATACTAGAACCTTGTAGGTTGAAAGACATAAGAATAAAGGTTGCAATGAAGAAGAAGTGCAAGAAAACACTCTGGTTTAAAGAAGGAGCACAAGGAACGATAGAGATCAAATACGTCAACACTCCGGTTGGAAATGGAAGGAATTGAACAAGATCTTGACAAGATGAGAGGACACTTGAAAAGAGGACGCGACACTCCGGTTAAATGGATAAGCATGAAAAGAACATGTCCTGACAAGAACAAGAAGAAGGGTTGAAGAGAGCAACAACACAATGCCTCCGGAACGAAAGGATAGAAGATAGATAATTGAAATAAAAGAATGGAGAAGAAAAGGACAACTTATGTCACAAAAGAGCTTGAAAAGGGCATCTTTAGGAGAAGGGTCGAACGGAGTTGTTGGAAAACCAACAACGAAAAGAGTAAGCTCATTGTGGGCTTATGGAAAACACCTCAAAACTGAGTTGAAATTCTGCCACTAATGGAAACGATAGATTGGAATGATAAGAACAAGGAAACGAAAAACTTATTTCACCAAGAGGATAAAAGAAGAACTTGGGTCATTTATGAGCACCATAAGTAGCAACAATCCTTATGGAAGGCTTTAGGTGAAACATGACACAAGATAACTCCAACGAAGATGTAGATGGATTTAAAATACCTCATTCTTGATAACTTGTGAATCATGAAACATGAAGGAAAAATATCAACAATGACATAACACCACCTCCAATGATACGGAAGAAAGAATTGCACTTCGGATTGCATGAAGAAGAATACTTGAGCTCCTCTGAAAATAATCTTGATGAAAACTTCAAGAAGGAATTAAACCCTTAGTGAACCATCATGTAGAACCTCCATGAAGAACTCCGGTAACAAAAGGATGATCACACGAAAGGAAAGAGAAGTTGCAAACACAAGGTGAAACCTTGCAATGATTTAGATGGAGCTTTGCGACGAGATAAAAGAGAGAGCTTGGAACTCTGGGAAAAGAAAAGATGAACAAAAGAAAATCAAGAATTTATTCATCATGAACAAACTCCGAAGGAAGGAATTTATCACTTAGATGAAACAATTAAGAATTTTGTTATGCGTATCCTTCACCAATTTAGATTGATGACAAGCAGCGGATTTGGTATACTACTTATTCTCGTAGAAAGGATTAAGATAGATATAGCGCAAACTTGAGAAGGTCTTCAACGAACCACTGGTAGGATTGGAAAGAAAGAGTCAATTGATATTATAACAAAGGAAGAAAAATCTTAGAAGAGCCACCGGTAGAATTCAAAATGAACGAAGAAAATATAAAGAAACATCGGGAAGAATTAGAAAACGAATGAAGATGCTTGAGGGAATTTACATACATGAGAACGAAGAGATCATGAACTAATTAGAGAATACTTGAGCGATGCACCGGTAAGATTGGAGAATGATAACTCAC
The DNA here is from genome assembly GCF_002162155.2 of Triticum dicoccoides. Lineage (NCBI taxonomy): Eukaryota > Viridiplantae > Streptophyta > Magnoliopsida > Poales > Poaceae > Triticum > Triticum dicoccoides. The sequence continues at coordinate 224,698,867 of NC_041388.1, read as the reverse complement.
AGCTGAGAATGAATAACCCTGAATTGATGAACTCTGGATAACAACCTGAGAACACTCTTGAATTGCTCCGGATAGGTGAAAAGAACTCCCACAATCGAAAATAATTATGAGAGGATGGCAACAAGCTAGAATCACGAATCTTGAAGAGAATGGAGCAAGATTAAAGAGAAACTCTTCTTCGGTCTTCAAAATCCGAGAATGACGACGAGAAACACCACCATGAATTATTTAGACACTCCGGAAGAATCAAAAACGAAGAGGTTGAGCCAACGATGAAAAGATTTTGAGAGATCTTGGAGAAAGACATTTGACTGATGATAAATCATTCTTACGTCAAACTTTAGAAAAGAATTTGAGAAGCTCCGGAAAAATAAGAAGAGTCAGGTAAGATCCTGGGAAAAGACCTATGGGTTAGGGCCCACTGAGAAGAAACACCTTTGAAACGATTGCTTGAAAAGAGAGATTGCACTGGTTAAATAAAATGGTTTGAATGAGATAACAACCTCGGAATAGGTTTAAACGGATCTTGAAGGAAAAGACTAGCCTTTCGAGATATCTTCAGCACTCCGGAATAATTGAATAGCGAGAAATGACTGAATATGATGAGCACTTGCATGAGAAGGTATTTGAAACGGGGAAAAAGGGATATGATCAACACCAAAAGCTTGAATTGGTTCCACCGGAGAAGAAAAAGAACGAATAATGATAACTTGAAGCTCCGTTAGTACCTTCTTGAGAATCACCGGATAAGAACATTGATAGAAAGAATGGATTGGGTTCCCAGGATACTTGAATAAGAAATCTGAGCCCTTGAAGAAACAAAGGGAGGGAGGGCGGGAAAAACAAAGACAACTTGAAATGGATGAAACGAACACCGTTGAGAAACTTAGAATTGATCTTGCGGATGTTGAAATGATCGGATCCACTTGAAGAGAGACACACGGGTTGAAAAGGATTGACATGACAATCTCGATTATCATGAAGGATTGGTATACACCTCGGAGTATGCTAACACCATTTAGGAAAGGTATGGAATCCACACTTGACTTTGAAGAAACTTGAATACCACAACTCAAAACCAAACAAAGGATTGGCTTGCAGAATAAGCCGGAACAAACATATGATAGAGATTTTGTCCAAAGTTTTCATGGTGGGGCCTACACGGGCTCGATCGTACAGCACCATCATGTACAAGGCAATGCACATGACATACGAAGCGTCCCCGAGTCTGCATAGCCAAGGACTCTTTAAGACACAACGAGACCACTGTAAAACCAACCGTGGATAGGCGGACCACTAGACGTCGAACCCCAATTTCATATCATACATGTGTCGGAAAGATATCCTACGAGCTACTTGAATTCCCGATTATAAACTCCCGAAACTTTCCGGTTATGCAATCAGGTGTTGGGGATACATGGGAAGCATAATATCTCACCCAAAGCTAGCAAATCCTACATCCAGCTGTATCCATCCTTCAACACATAACCAAGAAACCTTCGGAAATCATTTACCACAACCTTCGAAAAGCATCCGTTATACGAGTTATGGCAATACTCCCAAACTCCCACCCTAGTACTGGGTAGCGTCGAGGTTATCTCACCAACAACTGCATAAAAGAGATTTTCGATGTCGGCGAAACTCAGGTATTCCAGAACTGCAACGATAAAATTGTGACGACAACACCTCAGAGCTCAACTCCTCGAGACACTGCCACCACCCCTAAATGTCAGGAGGCACCAAGAACAATGTTCTCGTCACAAAACCATCGGAACGATTCCAAGATACCCGCGTGATCCTAAATTTGTTTTTGTGAAATTTGAGAAGAGAGGAGTCAAAACTCCACGCCAGGATGCCTCACCAGAGCGACGGAGGGACTGAGGAGTAAAAAGAAGTCCTAACTCTCCGATAAATATAATCCTAAATGACTCCAAATTTTCTTCTAGACTCAACAACGCTAGCGATTCGATCAAGCAGGGGGCTCCTAAGGTCAGGGAAGGCTCTGATTACCAACTTGTAACGCCCTCGATGTGGCTATATCTCCCACGTGTCGAATCACGACATAGAGGCATAACCGGATTGAAAGCAATGTCGCAAGTGAGGTAATCTTCGCAAAAAACCCATGTAACACAATAAGGGAAAAGATACTATGGGGACCCCGACTCATAAGTCGTGATCACCGAATGCACGTGTATAGTGATCCCAGAGATCAATGCTCATTAAACACACAGAAGCTAAATAACAAGAGTCTTACATCCATACATACCGTATTACACAAGTAGGACCATTATGGTCAAGTCTTGAGTATAACATCACAGCGGAAATCTTCGTCGATGACTTGGACCCATGCCATCTGCCTTAACCCTACTGGCATTCTGACTGGGAAGCGTCCTAGCTCGCATGTTCGTCATCGAGGTACTCTTCTTCATATCATGTTCTTTCATGCCTGGCCAATAAAATAACTAGTGGCAAGCCAATGAGTACTTTGAATGTACTCGCAAGCAACCCATGTTTTGGCTCAAGATACAACAATGCATGATATAGGTAAATTTTTGCAGAAAGCTAGTTTTGAGTGCAATGACATGTTCAACAACTTGTAAGACATGCATCAGGAGAATTCAAGTAACCATGAGGACAGGTTACAGATATCAACATAAATAGAGTGGGCATCAACCCAACTCAATCATGTCAAGTCCTTTGACTTGACCCAAGTAGTTCTTCCCACTTACACATTGGTTGAAAACAAGGGGACGTAGCCCAAGAGCGGTTACCCAACTGTCCTTGACCGTGGACACGGCTATTTGAATAGTTTTACACTCTGCAAAGGTTGCACACTTTACCCACAAGATCCGGGAAACTTCCGTGTCATCCACGACCCACGGTACCTCAAGTACCCGGGGTAAGCACCCGATCACTATCTTTCCCTAGACGTCACTAACATAGAGTCCACTCGATTGGCAGTAACCCCCGTGCCCAACATTTCACATCTTAAAATTGTGGAGCCTCGCTCCCATTTTCATCACATACCACAAGCACGGGGTACCAACGGTGTGTCCGGTGCCCTGTGAAGACAGTCATGGCCGCCCTACCTGGCACGACCCCGTCCCGAGAGAGAGCACCAACTCTCCCCCATCACTAGTAATGCGGGATCCAAGCTAGTATCGTCCTAGGTAATCAATAATTCCCTTTCCCATATAAGGGTAGAGTGGTTGCGCATGTAAGGTTGGAATAACGGTCGCAACTTAAACCAATCCATTTTGAAAAACAAAACACACATTTGCCTTGGTACACCACTTCGTCATCAAGCGGTTACCCAACTCATCATCTCCCTCGGGCATAAGTGGCACCCGACGGGGTTTTCGAAAAGTCCTTTGAAAATACTTTGTCTCCATCACCATGCATATTCCCATCCCTTTTGCGTAGCACTACTTAGCATCCTATCTACTCCCACTGGCATAACCCTCATAAGGAGGTAGGGTCAGGCACAATGCAAGTATCAACGAGGAAGCAACGGAGGCAAACCACCTCAAGTGGTCACCATTTTATCATGACTTTGATGCAAGCAATAAAAGTGCCATATGACATGCATAAAAAGGGTTTATTAAACATGGTCAAAGGGCTGCTTGCCTATTTTAACAAAGTCTTCGAGGTCTTCAAATATCTCTGGTCCAACTCCAAGCATTTCGTCTACTTCGTTAACTATCGTCGAAAGCAACCATAATAAGCAACACAACAAGGCAGGAAATGAAAGTGCTCTAAAAATATTGATTTGACTTTTCTAGGACATCTCTGGTTATATGAAAATTAACCAGAGTGGTTTCATTGGAATTTGGTTAGTGGATATTTCTAAACATTTTGATATGACGGAACCAAGGGGTTTATGGATTTGCTAGAAGTGTACAGAAACATTTTTTTGAAAAATGAGCAAAGGCACCCATTTAACAAAGGATGATTTTAGAAGCATCTAGGAATTGGTTTCACTGGATTTGGAGTTCAAATGGATTTCCTATGAATTTGCAAAGTTGACAAATATGAAGAAATGGCTAATTATATTGTGTGGCCCAGAAAGTATTCATAAAAATGTTCATGACCTAAGTTATAAACTCAGGAGCATCTAGAAATTTGAATCATGGCATTTGGATCAAATTTGAGCCCTCTGTGATTTTCTAAAGTTTATCACAGAAATGGAAAATGGGATTTTATTTAATTTGTGTGAGGAAAATTGTTCTAGAAAAATGTGCATGCTACACCAATAGGTAGATCATGATTTATGGAGTCACCAGAAAATTAAATCATTCAATTTGGAGTTAATATGAATATTTGGGAGATTTTACAAATTTCTGGAAAAATGTGTGAGGAAAATTTTTCTAGAAAAATGTGCATGCTGCACCAACAGGTAGATCATGATTTATGGAGTCACCAGAAATTTGAATCATTCAATTTGGAGTTAATATGAATATTTGGGAGATTTTACAAATTTCTGGAAAAGGAAAAGACAAAGGAAGGGGGGGCTTATACCTATACCGCGCACCGAGCGCAGCATAGTGCTGCAGCGCACTGGGCCGGCCCAGCGGTTCGGCCACGCGGACGACAGGGCGATGCCGAAGGCATATTAGGGGAGTACGCTTCCCTGCCGGGAAGGCGGTTCCCGCAGATCCCGCCTCCACTTAACCCGAGTGGGTTCGGCTGGACATGTCGGCAGAGGCTGACCGGTGGGGTCGCCGGTCCACCGGCCGGCCTTCTTCTTCCTCGCACGGCCTCCCGTGCTGCAGGAACAGAGGGGCGAGGCCAAGATCATCCCTGGCGACCAGGGGCGCTGCTGCGGGTGCCCGGCGCACCGGCGAGCTCGGGGGACTGCGCCGCGCCCGCTTCCCCCTGTCAACACGTCCAACGAAGGACGAAGGCGAGTGGGGCCACGGCCACGGCGGAGGGTGGCGTCGGCCATTGCCGGCTTCGAGCGCAGGGGCGTCCTAAGGAAGGATGGAGGCGATGGGGGGCTTCGTGGTGGTGGTGAGGGAGTACTGGAGTGGGTAGGGAGAAGAGAGAGGGGATGTGGTGCCCGAATCCGAGCGGCGGTCGGCGGCGGCACTCCGGCCATGGAGAGGGCGGGAGAGCACTAGGGGGAGAGGGATGTTGTCTGGGAGATTGCTGGGGAAGAGGCAGAGCGGGAAGAAGCCGTAGGAGAGCTCGGGAGGGCCTCTAAATAGAGGGGCTGTGGTGCACCGTGGATGCGGCCTACGGCGCACTTGGGCAGGCTCCATGGAGGAGAGAGGGGAGAGGTCTAGGAGGGGGCCGGCAGCTTGCCGTGTCGCAGACGCCGAGGCGGCCTCATGAGACACGATGGGGAGGCCCGAGGTGGCCGGAGGCGGTTGGCAGGGGGCGGCTACAGTGCGGGAGCGCACTGTAGCGTGCTCCAGAGCATGCAAATGGCCGGCATGCCATTTTTTTGGCAAAGTGGGCATGGGCAAGCATGTCTGGTAGCTCTAGGAAGGAGTAAAGAATGTGGGGAAAGCCTTGGATGCCTTGGGTGGCCACTGGAGTGAGGAGGGAGGAGAGGAAGAGGGGTGCAAGGGCTGTCTAGAGAGGTAAAAGAGGTGGTTTCACCCCTCAATTATTGATCTGAGATGCAGCCATTGCTACTGGAGGTAGAAGAGGTCTAGGAGGAGCTGTGGTAAAAAGTTGAGCTCAAGGAGATTAGTGGAAGGGGTCAAAATGGTGTTTTTGGAAAAATGGCAGAAGGTGTTTGATGATGGTTTGGGCCAGCAGATGATTTCCAATTGCCATGAGACTCCACAGGGTGAAATGACACATATAATTAGGGCCTCTCACCAATTTGGAGCTTATTTGGGTAAAGTTGCCAATGCAACTTTTGTAAACCCTAGAAATGAGCAAAAATAGACTTGTGTAGATCTAGTTGAGCATAACACTTCTCCTTGATGCACTACTTGGTGTAGTGGCCTTATTTGGTCATGTGAACATGCTCACAAAAGTTGGGGTTAAGGGGAGAAAGTTGGTAGTACAAACTTGCTCAAATTAGGTTCTGAACAGAAAGGGTTATGGGGCATTTTGGTGGACCATAATGACCTTGATTGAAGTGAGGCTTTGCAAGATCATCACAATATGCATTTGTGACTTGCTAGAATTTTTCTGGATTTTTATGAAAATATTTCCTGTAGAAATATTTCAAATCCTTGAAATGGGCAGAAATGGTTTTGAGGGGATTTCATGGGGTTATTCTATTCTCCATGACATGAGGCTTGGCAAGATCATCAAACATGTCATATGTGACATGATAGAATTTTCTTGGAATGTTTGGGGAATATTTCCTTTGTAAACATTTCAAAAGCTTGAAATATCCAGAAAGGGTTTTTGAGGGATTTGACCAATATTTTGAACATGACCATGTGTTGAAACTCTTATATATGGGAAATATATGCCCCCTGAGTTTCCCTGATTTTTGTTAAATATTTTTGAAACAATAAAATAATTTTTCCCTATTAAAGACCATTTCTGGCCTTAAGAAAAAGCTTTTAAATAAAATAGGAAAATAACTTTTAAAATTATATTTTTGTGGTTTCTGGGAATCCTATATCTAATAGGTTTCAAATATACCTTTTGAAAGATTTTTCACTCCTCAAATCAAGTACTTGCAGTGCAAATCTCAATTCAAGGGTTTTTGGAAAACTAATTTTAGAAAATACTTTTTGGCCAAATTATTTTTGTAAGAAATTATTTCTATGTCCTATACACATGGCATGATCATTGGTGCAAGAGTTTGGAGCAAGGAGGTGAAGTATAGGAGTTGGAGGATTTATTTGATTTTTAGAGCACTAGCAAACAACAGGCAAAAATCAAATCAAGCAAAGTCCAAAACACTCAAAAGTTTTTGTCAAACCACATTTTATCATGATTTATTAGCTTAAGTGTTGTGGCATGAAAATCAGGGTGTGACAGACCTACCCCCCTTACAAGAATCCCGTCCCCGAGATTCCCAGACTAGGCACGGAAAGGAATACAGAAACTAGGATTTGGGGTAGTCTTCACGTCCTCATACTACTTCTGCTTCCGTTTGGTGCTCCATTGAACCTTGAAGTACTCGATAGCGTGGCTTCGTGTTTGTCGTCCTGCTTGATCCAGATTGCAATTGGGATCTCTCGCTTAGGTCATATTGGGCTGGAGGTCGATGGCTCGTGGTCGATGTCCTTGTAGAGGTCAGGCTAGTTAGGAAGTTGGAAACGTTTCCGGAGTGGTGTCGTGTGGGAAAACGTTGTGCACAGTGGGTGACTCAGGTGATAACTCTAGCTGGTAGCCGTCTATTCTTCATCTTGCGGTGATCTTGGGGAAGGCCGATAAATCTTGGTGTGAGTTTCCTTTTGACATGGAAATGCTTGATTCCTTTGAGAGAAGTGGCTTGCAGATACACCTGGTCTTCAACGCGGACGTTTATTTCTTGGCGATGGTGGTTGGTATAGCTCTTCCTCCTTGGCATGGCGGTCTTCAAATGTTTCTTCACCAGCTCAGTGATTCTTCTTCCGTCTTCGGGTAGACAAGTATGTTACAAAAGTAAGGATGACAACTATCTTGTCTAAGCACTCCATGAAAACTTTGTTCACGGGGTACATAAAGTAGGCTGGGGGTATTGGTGGTGGTCACGGTTGAGTATGGTCCGAGGTGTTCTCGATTTAGAGTCTAGACCTATGGTAATGACCCGACCATGTTGTGGCTTAGTAGGGCTTAAGGGTTTCAAGGATTCTAGTGTGCGAGTGAACATTTTATTATCTTATCCTTAAGCACGGTTTCTGAGATGCCAATAGTCCATCTAGTCCTTCCAACAAATAACCTTATACCATCGAAAGCATCATCTCATATAGGCCAAATCCAATCATCACTCATGATTTACCAAAGTATCAGATAATTCCTCACGGTCATTGATACAAACTCATGAAGTCATTTTCCCTCTATTCCTATATCCTCAAATTGGTCTTCCTTATGGCATTGTCAGTTCTTGTGCTATATTAGGGTGACAATGTGCTCGTTCACTATGTCCACTAGTTCCATAATGAACCCAATGTTGTGCAAGGTTTACAGAGGCTTAACTGGTTCTCTTGCAATTCTATGGGTTAAGCACATGGTTAACGACTCGAGCTGGGGTATCTCGTGAAGTCTCGAAGGGTCTAAGAATGGGTTTCTAGTCTGGGGGTTAAACATGACTCTATGGAGTTTTACTTGGTCGAGGAGGCTGTAGAAAAGTTCTTCAGTGCTAGTTGGTTGCCGAAGTAGACTCCTTGGTGCATCTTGTCTTGCTGGTCTTCAGTTGAGGAGGGAGATGAGAGGGATAAGTAGCATGAAGGGGGATGCCTAAAGGGGGTTCTATAGTGCAAGTGCAACCAAACGGGTGCCAAAAGGGCCAAACAAAGGAAAACAAGGAAGGTGATATAGTCGCGTACTTGTTGCCTAGGGCAAAAGTGCGACTTATATCAAAACACAATCAAATAAAAACAAGCAACACACAGTCATGGTTCTATTCGAACCATCATATGGACTCGACTGCGCTTAGGGGGTACACGACTCATCCTACCCTAGGGGTTCTCGGACTAAGTAGTCGTGCTTTACTTCGTGCCTCATGCATTCTTCTGGGTTTTCCTCAGGTGTTGCTATGTCTCTTGTAGTTGTTCAATGAAACAATCCGGGTTGAACCTGAAGATTCTTCAACAACTTCTCGCCTGTTGAAGTGATGGGGTGAAGGTGGCTCCTCATAGCAGGCATTAACTCGGTCTTCTGTTGTCTTCTTAATCATGACAATCCCTTTTTGTCTTCTAAGGCATCGAGGGTACCAAGTAGGTAATCCCTTATGCAATGACATTAACAAGGCATAATAGAGGTCCAATCCGTCGGACACATTGTTGACAATATCGTCACCGAGAGCGAGGGATGAAGAGAACCGTTTTCCTGCTCACTATAGTGAGGTGGACCAAATGGCTAGGTTCTCATCCACCAGTGGTTGCCGATACAACATCGGTAAGCACATTGTTGCTCTATTAGCGATGCATATCATGATCTTGCATATTTTGTGCCCTGATCATTGTAGGCTAAGGTTGCATCATCTTGGGGCAGTGTCAAGGGTGTCACCATCTCTTGGGTCTTCAGGTCCTCATTCCTCGAGGATGTATCTTCTGTTGGTATCGTCTTGTTGTGATGTCGCCAATCTTGTGTTCAGGAGATGTGGGTGAATGTCTGGCAAGGCATCTTCCTTCTAGATTATCCACGAGGATTACAAGGAATCCAGTAGTTAGAGGCATAAGGGTTCTAGCGACCAAAGGTTTTGAAGGGGAAGAGATCAATAAGGAAAGTATACCTTAGTTTTCGAAAAACTGAGAAGGGAAGAGAAGTATAGATAGTTTTGAAAACTAGTCGTAGTTTTGGAAATAGTTTTACCCTAACTAACGACCATGCTAACTAAGGCTTCCTACAGTCAGGATGGCTCTGATACCAGCTCTGTGGGGACCCCGACTCATAAGTCGTGATCACCGAATGCACGTGTACAGTGATCCCAGAGATCAATGCTCACTGAACACACATAAGCTGAATAACAAGAGTCTTACATCCATACATACCGTATTACACAAGTAGGACCATTATGGTCAAGTCTTGAGTATAACATCGCAGCGGAAATCTTCGTCGATGACTTGGACCCATGCCATCTGCCTTAACCCTACTAGCATTCTGACTGGGAAGCGTCCTAGCTCGCATGTTCGTCATCGAGGTACTCTTCTTCATATCATGTTCTTTCATGCCTGGCCAATAAAATAACTAGTGGCAAGCCAATGAGTACTTTGAATGTACTCGCAAGCAACCCATGTTTTGGCTCAAGATACAACAATGCATGATATAGGTAAATTTTTGCAGAAAGCTAGTTTTGAGTGCAATGACATGTCAACAACTTGTAAGACATGCATCAGGAGAATTCAAGTAACCATGAGGACAGGTTGCAGATATCAACATAAATAGAGTGGGCATCAACCCAACTCAATCATGTCAAGTCCTTTGACTTGACCCAAGTAGTTCTTCCCACTTACACACTGGTTGAAAACAAGGGGACGTAGCCCAAGAGCGGTTACCCAACTGTCCTTGACCATGGACACGGCTATTCCAATAGTTTTACACTCTGCAGAGGTTGCACACTTTACCCACAAGATTCGGGGAACTTCTGTGTCATCCATGACCCACGGTAACTCTAGTACCCGGGGTAAGCACCCGATCACTATCTTTCCCTAGACGACACTAACATAGAGTCCACTCGATTGGCAGTAACCCCCGTGCCCAACATTTCACATCTTAAAATTGTGGAGCCTCGCTCCCATTTTCATCACATACCACAAGCACGGGGTACCAACGGTGTGTCCGGTGCCCTATGAAGACAGTCATGGCCGCCCTACCTGGCACGACCCCGTCCCGAGAGAGAGCACCAACTCTCCCCCATCACTAGTAATGCGGGCTCCAAGCTAGTATCGGCCTAGGTAATCAATAATGCCCTTTCCCATATAAGGGTAGAGTGGTTGTGCATGTAAGGTTGGAATAACGGTCGCAACTTAAACCAATCCGTTTTGAAAAACAAAACACACATTTGCCTAGGTACACCACTTCGTCATCAAGTGGTTACCCAACTCATCATCTCCCTGGGGCATAAGTGGCACCCGACGGGGTTTTCGAAAAGTCCTTTGAAAATACTTATTCTCCATCACCATGCATATTCCCATCCCTTTTGCGTAGCACTACTTAGCATCCTATCTACTCCCACCGGCATAACCCTCATAAGGAGGTAGGGTCATGCACAATGCAAGTATCAACGAGGAAGCAACGGAGGCAAACCACCTCAAGTGGTCACCATTTTATCATGACTTCGATGCAAGCAATAAAAGTGCCATATGACATGCATAAAAAGGGTTTCTTAAACATGGTCAAAGGGCTGCTTGCCTATTTTAACAAAGTCTTCGAGGTCTTCAAATATCTCTGGTCCAACTCCAAGCATTTCGTCTACTTCATTAACTATCGTCGAAAGCAACCATAATAAGCAACACAACAAGGCAGGAAATGAAAGTGCTCGAAAAATATTGATTTGACTTTTCTAGGACATCTCTGGTTATATGAAAATTAACCAGAGTGGTTTCATTGGAATTTGGTTAGTGGATATTTCTAAACATTTTGATATGACGGAACCAAGGAGTTTATGAATTTGCAAGAAGTGTAAAGAAACATTTTTTTGAAAAATGAGCAAAGGCACCCATTTAACAAAGGATGATTTCAGAAGCATCTAGGAATTGGTTTCACTGGATTTGGAGTTCAAATGGATTTCCTACGAATTTGCAAAGTTGACAAATATGAAGAAATGGCTCATTATATTGTGTGGCCCAGAAAGTATTAATAAAAATGTTCATGACCTAAGTTATAAACTCAGGAGCATCTAGAAATTTGAATCATGGCATTTGGATCAAATTTGAGCCCTCTGTGATTTTCTAAAGTTTATCACAGAAATGGAAAATGGGATTTTATTTAATTTGTGTGAGGAAAATTGTTCTAGAAAAATGTGCATGCTGCACCAACAGGTAGATCATGATTTATGGAGTCACCAGAAATTTGAATCATTCAATTTGGAGTTAATATGAATATTTGGGAGATTTTACAAATTTCTGGAAAAGGAAAAGACAAAGGAAGTGTGTGGGGGGGTATACCTATACCGCGCACCGAGCGCAGCATAGCGTCGCAGCGCACTGGGCCGGCCTAGCGGCTCGGCCACGCGGACGACAGGGCGACGCCGAAGGCGTATTAGGGGAGTACGCTTCCCTGCCGGGAAGGCGGTTCCCGCATATCCCGCCTCCACTTAACCCGAGTGGGTTCGGCTGGACACGTCGGCAGAGGCTGACCGGTGGGGTCGCCGGTCCACCGGCCGGCCTTCTTCTTCCTCGCGCGGCCTCCCGTGCCGCAGGAACAGAGGGGCGAGGCCGAGCTCATCCCCGGCGACCAGGGGCGCTGCTGCGGGTGCCCGGCGCACCGGCGAGCTCGGGGACTGCGCCGCGCCCGCTCCCCCTTGTCAGCACGTCCAACAGAGGACGAAGGCGAGTGGGGCCACGACCACGGCGGAGGGTGGCGTCGTCCATTGCCGGCTTCGAGCGCAGGGGCGTCCCGAGGAAGGATGGAGGCGATGGGGGGCTTCGTGGTGGTGGTGAGGGAGTACTGGAGTGGGTAGGGAGAAGAGAGAGGGGATGTGGTACCCGAATCCGAGAGGCGGTCGGCGGCGGCACTCCGGACATGGAGAGGGCAGGAGAGCACTAAGGGGAGAGGGATGTTGTCTGGGAGATTGCTGGGGAAGATGGAGAGCGGGAAGAGGCCGTAGGAGAGCTTGGGAGGGCCTCTAAATAGAGGGGCCGTGGTGCACCATGGACGCGGCCTACGGCGCACTCGGGCGGGCTCCATGGAGGAGAGAGGGGAGAGGTCTAGGAGGGGGCCGGCAGCTTGCCGTGTCCCAGACGCCGAGGCGGCCTCGTGAGACATGCTGGGGAGGCCCGAGGTGGCCGGAGGCGGTTGGCAGGGGGCGGCTACAGTGCGGGAGCGCACTGTAGCGTGCTCCAGAGCGTGCAAATGGCCGGCATGCCATTTTTTGGCAAAGTGGGCACGGAAAAGCATGTCTGGTAGCTCTAGGAAGGAGTAAAGAATGTGGGGAAAGCCTTGGATGCCTTGGGTGGCCACTGGAGTGAGGAGGAAGGAGAGGAAGAGGGGTGCAAGGGCTGTCCAGAGAGGTAAAAGAGGTGGTTTCACCCCTCAATTATTGATCTGAGATGCAGCCATTGCGACTGGAGCTAGAAGAGGTCTAGGAGGAGCTGTGGTAAAAAGTTGAGCTCAAGGAGATTAGTGGAAGGGGTCAAAATGGTGTTTTTGGAAAAATGGCAGAAGGTGTTTGATGATGGTTTGGGCCAGCAGATGATTTCCAATTGCCATGAGACTCCACAGGGTGAAATGACACATATAATTAGGGCCTCTCACAAATTTGGCGCTTATTTGGGTAAAGTTGCCAATGCAACTTTTGTAAACCCTAGAAATGAGCAGAAATAGACTTGTGTAGATCTAGTTGAGCATAACACTTCTCCTTGATGCACTACTTGGTGTAGTGGCCTCATTTGGTCATGTGAACATGCTCACAAAAGTTGGGGTTAAGGGGAGAAAGTTGGTAGTACAAACTTGCTCAAATTAGGTTCTGAACAGAAAGGGTTATGGGGCATTTTGGTGGACCATAATGACCTTGATCGAAGTGAGGCTTTGCAAGATCATCACAATATGCATTTGTGACTTGCTAGAATTTTTCTGGATTTTTATGAAAATATTTCCTGTAGAAATATTTCAAATCCTTGAAATGGGCAGAAATGGTTTTGAGGGGATTTCATGGGGTTATTCTATTCTCCATGACATGAGGCTTGGCAAGATCATCAAACATGTCATATGTGACATGATAGAATTTTCATGGAATTTTTGGGGAATATTTCCTTTGTAAACATTTCAAAAGCTTGAAATATCCAGAAAGGGTTTTTGAGGGATTTGACCAATATTTTGAACATGACCATGTGTTGAAACTCTTATATATGGGAAATATATGCCCCCTGAGTTTCCCTGATTTTTGTCAAATATTTTTGAAACAATAAAATAATTTTTCCCTATTAAAGACCATTTCTGGACTTAAGAAAAAGCTTTTAAATAAAATAGGAAAATAACTTTTAAAATTATATTTTTGTGGTTTCTGGGAATCCTATATCTAATAGGTTTCAAATATACCTTTTGAAAGATTTTTCACTCCTCAAATCAAGTACTTGCAGTGCAAATCTCAATTCAAGGGTTTTTCGAAAACTAATTTTAGAAAATACTTTTTGGCCAAATTATTTTTGTAAGAAATTATTTTTATGTCCTATACACATGACATGATCATTGGTTCAAGAGTTTGGAGCAAGGAGGTGAAGTATAGGAGTTGGAGGATTTATTTGATTTTTAGAGCACTAGCAAACAACAGGCAAAAATCAAATCAAGCAAAGTCCAAAACACTCAAAAGTTTTTGTCAAACCACATTTTATCATGATTTATTAGCTTAAGTGTTGTGGCATGAAAATCAGGGTGTGACAGATACATAGTTGGCTTACAATCGCCACTTCACACAATACATGAATATAACATTACATTCCTCCAAAAACACTCAAGGTCTGACAATGGAACCAAAATAAAAAGAAGACTACCGCAAATGCTACACAGATCCCCGATTGACCCCAACTGGGCTCCACTACTGATCGACTAGAACGAAACAACACAAAGGACAAGATCTTCATAGAGCTCCTCCTTGAGCTTGGTTGCGTCACCTGTACGGTATCATCGGCACCTGCAAACTGGTTTTGGAAGAATCTGTGAGTCACGGGGACTCAGCAATCTCACACCCTCGCGATCAAGACTATTTAAGCTTAAAGGTAAGGCAAAAGGTATGAAGTGGAGCTACAACAAGCGACTAGCATGTATGGTGGCTAACATACGCAAATGAGAGCAAGAAGAGAAGGTAAAAGCATGGATGAACAACTATGATCAAGAAGTGATCCTAGAACAACCTACGTCAAGCATTACTCCAATGCCGTGTTCACTTCCCGGAGTCCGCCGAGAAGAGACCATCACGGTTACACACGCGGTTGATGCATTTTAATTAAGATAAACTTTAGGTTTTCTACAACCGGATATTAACAAATTCCCATCTGCCCATAACCGTGGGCACGGCTTTCGAAAGTTCAAAACCCTGCAGGGGTGTCCCAACTTAGCCCATCACAAGCTCTCACGGTCAACGAAGGATATTCCTTCTCCCAAGACATTCCAATCAGACTCGGCATCCCGACTACAAGACATCCTCGACAATGGTAAAACAAGACCCGCAAAGCCACCCAAATGTGCCGACAAATCCCGATAGGAGCTGCACATATCTCGTTCTCAGGGCACACCGGATTGTCCAAGGTTCCGGTAGACCAGCCCAGAGTTGCCCCTGGTGGCCACCGGCAGCTGACAGGTTGGACCAACACTCAGAGGAGCACTGGCCCGGGGGGGTTAAAATAAAGATGACCCTCGGGGGCGTGACTCCCAAGGGAAAAGAAAAGGGCTAGGTGACAAATGGTGAAACCAATGTTGGGCCTTGTGGGAGGAGTTTTATTCAAGGCGAACTGTCAAGGGGTTCCCATTCTAACCCAACCGTGTAAGGAACGCAAAATCCAGGAACATAACACCGATATGACGGAAACTAGGGCGGCAAGAGTGGAACAAAACACCGGGCATAAGGCCGAGCCTTCCACCCTTTACCAAGTATATAGATGCATTAATTAAATAAGAGATATTGTGATATCCCAACAAAATATCCATGTTCCAACATGGAACAAACTCCAATCTTCACCTGCAACTAATAATGCTATAAGACGGGCTTGAGCAAAGTGGTAACATAGCCAAACAATGGTTTGCTAGGACAAGGTGGGTTAGAGGCTTGGCTTAACAATAAGGGAGGCATGATAAGCAAGTGGTAGGTATCGCAGCATAGGCATAGCAAAAGAGCGAGCAACTAGCAAGCAAAGATAGAAGTGATTTCGAGGGTATGGTCATCTTGCCTGAAATCCCGCAAGGAACAAAAACGAGTCCATGAAGAAGACAAACGGACATAGTCGAACGGGTCCTCACAAACGCGATGTTATCGGAACCAACCTGAAGAAGCAACACCGAAAAGAAGCACACAACATAGTAAACAACCAACACATGAACATGGCATGATATGCGGGATGCGGTATGTGATGCATATGCATGATTTGGAAAGGAATGATTGAACCTGGCCTAAACTTGGAAATCCAAGAGTTCCACTGGAAAGAGGAGTTGATTTCGGTCGAAATCGATATAAAGATCACCGGAATCGGATGCATGGTTTGGAAATGGCAAGCAAAACAAATATGGCACCGATCTGCGATAATTAGCACGAGACCACCTAAATGCATCAAGAACATCATGCTACAGCACTCAAACATGCAACAAAATACATGGCAGAGATCCTCTCATGATGCTTGACAAAAGATGAACACTGAGCTATGGCTAATTCACTCATTAACAGGATCAAACAAGCATGGCAAAAGTGCAAAAGATAACAGGTTACAGACTTCGTGAAATAACAAGTCAGGAATTTATCATCAGGAAGCAATGTTTAGAGCACGATAACTACATGCTACAGGAACATATCATGGCAAAGCAAGGCATGGCATGAAGCTAATCAAAGCATATAACAGAAGTCCCCCAGTGACCATGAGCCAAAAGGGATCAGAAAATACAATTGCAAGCGTGTGAACATAGCAAAAACATAAACAGATTTGGACTTAGTGAAAAACTGGAGCATGCAAAACAGTTAACAAGTAGGCATGTTTATGAGCTCGATGCACTCACTACGAGGCATGGCATGACAAACTAAGCAAAGAAGACATGGCATAGATGCTAGACATGGCAAGAACAACAACATAGCATGCACGGATCAATAGCAACAACCTCGGCAAAATCGCTAAACATGTTAACAATCTGCCAGGAACATTTTATAGCAAAAGTAGAGCTTGATTCACTCAAGCTATGATGCTCCATAAATTTAAACAAAGACATGGATGGATAGAGCACAACATCATCTACAAAACATCCTTACTGTTCATGCTCAAAAGAAGCACGGATCACTAGGAAACAACATGAACATATGGCATAAAAATAATGACAGGGCAAGGACTTAGTGAAATTCTAAGTCCCTGAAATCAGCATCATTGAGTAAGCTACTTTGCATGCTTGTGCTAGTCACCACAAAGATCACAAAAATACATGGCATACACCCCTGTAAAGATGGCATGGCATTCTACAAAACATATGTAGAGCTCAGGATCATAGCATGCACACATTAATCATGTCAAAAATGACAAAAGTGCATTTGTTGAAATAGATCTGAAATTATCATCACATAGCCCTCTTCCAACAATATTTCGAGCATCAAGATGAGCTCAAATCAAAATGATGCAATGAGATGAAAAGATGTACTCGTCGAGACGAACATTTTGATATGCTACACGCATGAATCGGAGCAACGTTGAGGAAGTTATGATGCGTCATGTATGCAAAAAGTTAGGGTTTCGGGGGAAAGAGTCAACCCACACGATCCAGATCTAGATCTGAGGTACTGTAGCTGCACGGGCCCCGATGATCGCCGGAGTAGGAGATCTCGCACGCCGGCGACGAGGGTGGAGGCGGCCAGAGTTGCGGACCTCACCGGAGCGGCGAGGCGCGGCGAGGGCGGCGAGGTGCGGACGCGGGCGGAGGGAGCTCGGGGAGCTGGGCGGCGATTCCGGTGGCGGCTGGGCAATGGCGCTGCGACGGTGGAGCTTGGCCGGCGCGGTGGCGGTGGGGAGCCGGCGGGCGGCGCGGCCCTGGAGCGGGAGGCGGCACGCGATGCAGGAGGCGGCGCGGCTATGGGCCCGCGCGGGCCCCGGATGGGATCCGCGGGCCGGCGGCGGTGGAACAGCGGCGGTGGACAGGTGGCATGCTGCCATTGGGTCGGGGTGGCGGTGCGAAGCGTCCGGCCGGAAACGGACATGTCCGGCGGCTGCCCGAGTGGTTTTTTTAGGGTTTCGGGGAAGGAAACCCGGGATTTGGATATGGGGGTCTATTTATAGAGGTAGGGGGAGCTAGGAAGCTCCAAATGAGGTGCGGTTTTCGGCCACGCGATCGTGATCGAACGATCTAGATGATGGAGGGGGTTTAGGTGGGTTTTGAGCCACTTTGGAGGGGTGTTGGGCTGCAACACACACAAGGCCTTTTCGGTTCCTCGGTTAACCGTTGGAGTATCAAACGAAGTCCAAATGGCACGAAACTTGACAGGCGGTCTACCGGCAGTAAACCAAGTCTGCATGAAAAGTCTCGGTCCAATCCAAAAACGTTTTAACACCCGCACACGAAAAGAGGTAGAAAGGGACACCGGGTGACATAGGAGCGCCGGATTGCAAAACGGACAATGGGGAAAATGCTCGGATGCATGAGACGAACACGTATGCTAATGCGATGCACATGATGACATGATATGAGATCCATGACACGCAAGCAATGACAAGGAAACAATAGCGAATAACTGGAAGACAACTGGCGCATCGGTCTCGGGGCGTCACAGGTTCACACTTTATCCAAGGACAAGTTCTTCAAGAACGTCATCAACCCATATCTGCGGGACGTGGTGCAGCACCCTCAGGTCATCCAGATGCATGAGGGAGTGCTTCACCTCCGTGATGTGCCATGTCCCAAGGGGAAGGGAACCATGGAGGCCAGGCTTCAAGCTGTGGAGCAAGACGTCTTCCAGTGCAAGGGGATGGTGGAGCGTGGGCTCAATGCCAATCACCTCATGATCACGGATCTTTCCCGTGATCTCAAGGTGGATGGGAAGCCCATGAAGGACATCATCTTCACCTTCAACGAGCAAATTAACTTCATCCAAAGCCAGATCTATGATCTTCAAAACCAAGTCTTTGAATATGAGGCAAGGTTTAAAGGTATGAGTTTGGCTGCTAGTTGCAGGACTTGTGAGACTCACTCTTCCTCTCACGATGGTGGACCACTGCCATGGAAATCCGAGGACAAGATCTCTCCATCACCACCATCATCATCTTCACCACCAAAGGAGAATTGGGTATCGGGTATGGGCACTCCCATTGGCTTCCGCCAAGCTTGGGGGAGGTGTCCCGGTACCGTATCATCCCACTATCTTTTTGCTTTTACTTATTTTAGTCCGATCCTTTTGCTTTAGATGAATAAAAGTTTAGTTCGATCATTTCTTATTTGAGAGTTTGCTTAGTGATCTATCCTTGTAATCGTGTGCAAGTTATATAATAAAGTTAGTTTGAGTTTTTGCTTTCTTTACTTTCATGTTGCAAATAAAGAAAATAAATAAAGAAATAAAAAGAGAAAGGAAATGAATGAAGAAAGGAAATAAATCAATAAGATTATATACTAATCCTATGGTAGGTGACGGCACCACATAAGGAATTGTATAAGTAGAAAATTTTATTAGAGATTTACAAACATAGCATTAATCAATGATGCCACTCGTGAAAGAATTAATAAGGGAAGATAAGATTCACATATAGATATACTATCCTAGAAATCTTTTGTGATTGTGAGCCCTCATCAAAATATTATATGCCAAAATTGTTGACGTTGGACAAGGAAGACAACTTAATGATTTATGTTTGTTTATATTCACATAGAAGTCATATTGTCATAGATCCTTTAACTTGTGATGCTTGCCCCCTATTTTTTCTAGCCAAAAGTTTTGTACTAAGTAGAGATACTACTTGTGCATCCAAAAACCCTTAAACCCAAATCTTTTTCAAGTGTCCACCATACCTACCTAGGGATTGAGCAAGATCCCTCAAGTAAGTTGTCATCGGTGCAAAAAGGCAATAAAAATTGCTTCTAAAAGTGTGAGATCATTTAGTGTAAGAGAAAATTGAGCGTTGTACAAACTTGGATGACAAAGAATAGAAGTGACAAACTACATAATAAAGGTTATCATCTTAAGGGGCAATACAACATGACATTCTCTTGCACTAAGGGATTGAGCATACAAACAAATAAGCGCATGGCAACCTCTGCTTCGCTCTGCGAAGGGCCTATCTTTTACTTTTATGCAAAGAGTCGAAGTTTTCTCTCTATTCCTTTTATTTTTCTCTTTTGGCAAGCATCATGTGGTGAGGAAAGATCTAGGCACATATGTCCAGTTGGATATAGATAACATGAGTTATTATTATTGACATCACCCTTGAGGTGAGTATGTTGGGAGGCGAAACTATAAGCCCCTATCTTTCTATGTGTTCGGTTGAAACGTTTTGCTCATGGGTACGAGGTGAGTGTTAGCAATCATAGAGGACTATATGATGGTTGAGTATGTGGACTTGCCTAAAGGCTCTGACACGTGACCCTCCCTGAAAAGATAATGAATTATAGTTGCAAAGTTGACTGAGAACATAGTTTGTCGGTTTTTAATAGAGTTTTTGCTTTATACTTCGATTGTGTGATGAACTATTACTTATTCATGAGAAGTATATGATAAAAGTCCTATGTTTAATGTTGTTACTGTTATAATAATCAACATGATGCTTCTATGTCCGTATTTTGTTTTTATCGACACCTCTCCCTCAAAGCATGTGGACATGTTTTTCGATTTCGGTTTTCGCTTGAGGACAAGTGAGGTATAAGCTTGGGGGAGTTGATACGTCCATTTTACATCATGTTTTCTTACTTTTATTTATAATGTTTTTATCCATAATAATGCTTTTTGCAGTAATTCTAATGCCTTTTCAATCATAATTTGCAAGGAACACACCAAGAGGGAGAATTCTGGCAGCTGGAAATCTGGACCTGAAAAAGCTACGGCAGGCCACCTATTCTGCACAACTCCAAATGAGATGAAACTTTACGGAGATTTATTATGGATTCTTTGAGAAATATTGGAGCCAATAAACACCAGAGGGGGGCCACCAGGTGGGCACAACCCACCTGGGCGCGCCTGGCCCCCAAGGGCGCCTTGGTGGGTTGTGGCCTCCTCGGCCCACCTCCTGTGCCCATCTTATGGTATATAAGTGGTTTTTACCTAGAAAAAATAAGATAAGGACTTTCGGGACGAAGCGCCGCCGCCTCGAGGTGGAACTTGGGCAGGAGCACTTTTGCTCTCCGACGGAGCGATTCCGCCGGGGGAACTTCCCTCCCGGAGGGGGAAATCATCGTCATCATCATCACCAACAACTCTCCCATCTTGGGGAGGGCAATCTCCATCAACATCTTCAACAACACCATCTCCTCTCAAACCCTAGTTCATCTCTTGTGTTCAATCTTGTTACCGGAACTATAGATTGGTGCTTCTGGGTGACTAGTAGTGTTGATTACACCTTGTAGTTGATTACTATATAGTTTATTTGGTGGAAGATTATATGTTCAGATCTATTATGCTATTTAATACTCCTCTGATCATGAACATGTTTATCATTTGTGAGTAGTTACTTTTGTTCTTGAGGTCACGGGAGAAATCGTGTTGCAAGTAATCATGTGAACTTGATATGTGTTTGATATTTTGATAGTGTGTATGTTGTTATTCCCTTAGTGGTGTCATGTGAACATCGACTACATGACACTTCACCATATTTGGACCTAAGGGAATGCATTGTGGAGTAGCAATTAGATGGTGGGTTGCGAGAGTGACAGAAGCTTAAACCCCAGTTTATGCCCTATTTCGTAAGGGACCGATTAGATCCAAAAGTTTAATGCTATGGTTAGAATTTATCCTTAATACTTTTCTCATAGTTGCGGATGCTTGCGGGAGGGTTAATCATAAGTAGGAGGTTTTTTCAAGTAAGAACAGCACCTAAGCACCGATCCACCCACATATCAAATTATCAAAGTAGTGAACGCAAATCAAACCAACATGCTGAAAGTGACTTGATGAAATTCCCGTGTACCCTTAAGAATGCTTTGCTTATCATAAGAGACTGTTTTGGCATGTCCTTTGCCTCAAAAGGATTGGGCTACCTTGCTGCACTTTTGTTACTATTACCGTTACTTGCTCTTTATAAATTATCTTGCTATCAAACTACTCGCTACTTACAATTTCAGCACTTGCAGACAATACCTTACCAGAAACTACTTGTCATTTCCTTCTACTACTCGTTGTGTTCGACACTCTTACTCATCTAAAAGAGCTACAATTGATCCCCTATACTTGTGGGTCATCAATGGTGCAGCACAGCATAGGTATTTCCCTCAGTGATGAAACCAAGGTTATCGAACCAGTAGGAGAACCAAGCAACAACACGTAAACTACACCTGCACACAAATAACAAATACTCGCAAACCGACATATTAAAGGGGTTGTCAATCCCTTTCGTGTAACGGCACCATAAATTGGCAAACGGACATGAATAAATTGTAGTAGATTGATAGATCGAACGCCAAATAAAATAAATAAGAATAAATTGCAACAAGGTATTTTTGTATTTTTGATTTAATAGATTTAAAAATAAATTCCCTAATAATAAAGCACGGGTTGAGTCTGTCGGGTTCACCGACGTGGCGTTTCTACGAAAAAAACCCTATCGTTTTCTACTGTTGAACCCGCAGTCCATGTAATAAGTGAACCGAACCGGTAGGGGCGAGAGGAAAAAAATAGCGCACCCACCCGCATGACCCAGGACCTCCTCCAAATCCCGTCTCCACCTCGGGTGCGCCGCCACCCCCTGCCGCGCCGCCGCGTGCCACCGCCCCCTGCCACGCTCAGCCCTAGCCCCACCGCCGTGCGCCGACATTGATGGCAGCCCGGTCGCCACCTCCACCATGCCAACCCAAATGACCTCGTCGACCTTCCAAGATTGGATTGACGCCCCCTCCACTGGACGCCGCCCTAGCCGCTAGACCCAACAGGACGCCAACCCAACCAACCTGACCCCGCCATTGCTCCTTCTCCCTCTCATAGGTTGCCGTCCGGGTCAAGAGGAGCAGTGCCACCGGCTGCAGGCGACCGCACCTTGCACCCCTACTGCACTCAACGCCCCATGCTCCTTCCTCTCGCAGGTTAGCGTCCCCAATCAAGGGGTGAACTGTCGCCATGTGCTCAACGCCCCCAATCAAGAGTTTAAGCACCGACAAGTGTTGACCCCAGTTCACGCACCTGGGGCATGTGACCACATTCTACTTCTTCTCCCTCTCATAAGTCGATGCTCTAGTGCAGAGCAGCAGCGGCGCCGGGTGTCAAGTGACCCCCGCCTCGCACTGTCGCACACCTGGTGGTGCCATATCCGAGCGGAACCGTGCCCGCGTTGCTGGAGGGGTGCGATGCCGGAGCTGCCGTGGGTAATTATGGTGAAAGAGTCTTGGTGAGCCTGAGAAAGTTTCTAACAGAATTACAAGTTTGGAACTGCTAGACAAACACTTGGATGATGAGCTTGATAAAGTTAAAGGTGAGCACACCAGTCTTCACAGATCCACGATAGAGTTGCATGATTGTTTCAGAAATCTGCAGAAGAAAGGGACAAGATACAAGAATGCTGAAAACCTAAAGATAGATAGCAGTAGGGAACTACACAATGTGATTCAATGTTACAAGAGGCATCTAATAAGCAGGAGAAACAATAAATGGGTTGAGGCAATGATGTAGTGCTGAATTAGAAAAGAGATCTGTGGGAAGTAGTGGAAGCATCAAGATGGTGCAAATGGAACTTTTGAGAGTTACTGAAGTGGAGCAAAAGTTCAAAAAAGAAATTCAGTCCGGTAATTGAAGTATAGTAGAGCCTCTTGAGTAAGAAAACATATAGAGATTATACTTTTTTATAGCCTGCACTAGAGGCTGTACATTTTGTGAAATTGTATTGTTCCAGCTTCTCTTATTATACAGGTTAACTATCAGGTTATTACTATCTGCATATTTTCTTTTGGCGTTGCTGATCATGCCATAAATCTCCTTATTGATCCTCTTCTTATTTGTGGGCCTAATGATTATTCAGAAGGGGTGCTACATGTTCCTAGATGCACCAGATCACTAAATCTGGTATGACTTGACCTTGGTCCTTCACTTCACTCAAGATCAGAGACTGTTAATGGGAAGTTAGTTGGTGTAATTTGTGATCAAGCTTGACGTTCTTGCCTATTTTTTATACTTTTGTTGGTATTGCTATGCCATGTAGTTTCTGTAGTAGCATAGCCTTTCTTATATATACTTTCATAACACTGGGATTTTTTTGAGGGATAAAACTGGAATTTTAGATAGTTTTTTGTAGAAGTCTCAAACTAAAATCCAAACGAACTTTATATCCAAAGGCCAGCACAATGGTGCTTAAAAGAGATGCTAATCTGCACTCGTATTCCCTTGCATTGGCGTGGTTCAAGGACAGGTTTCATTTTACCTCCCCTTATTTCCTTCTTCAAATATTCAGTCCAACTGTATGAATAGAAACAAACCTTTTCTTCCATTTGTAGATGAAAAAGAAGATGGCTGGCTTACCAATTGCCTGAGCACCCAGAGCTTCAGCTCCCAACTATTATTGAAGAAGGCTCAGGCTAATCGATCTGTCCCAAATAAAGTACATACCTGACCCCTTTCCGCTCCTGGAGTCCACCCACCCACCAACTGCTTGGCCAATGGAGAAAACTGAAGCAGCGCTATTCAGTTAGAACAGAGCACACACAGTCAAGTTTCAGGAAGCAATTAATGCTTTCACCTTTTTAAACTGATGCTATCTAAAGAAGCGCAACCCTCTTATTACAAGATTAAGATCATCTGGACACCAACTATAACGGCTTGTAATGAGCTAGATTAGCCGAGACTGGACATTATGATTTGGTAATGTACATATAATGGAAAATGGTAACATAGTCTTTGTATGGTTATTTTTTTGAATCGACAACATTGTACAGTCTTCCTCGGCAGTGCACATACTGATTCTTAACTATTGCTTTGAAATACTTGGATCGCATATTGAACCAGAGTTTTTGGTGTTGAAATTGGATACCTTGCATCAGAGAGTCAAACACTACAACAAGATCACTTTGATGCCAGCTAATCGTTTACATGAGGCTTTAGTGATTTGGATTCTAGCTTACTTTGATGTTTACATGAGGCTTTTTTCAGTTTAACTGATCTAATAGTTGCTGATTGTAGTGTGAGCCAATGAAATCAGATGACGTTTCGCACGGGGGGAATTTGGATGTTGTGTGTTATTTGTTGTTTCTTCATAATACACAGCTAAACTTCAAATTATCTTCACTATATAGCTTATCCTTCTGCCCCTCTATATTAAGCCTAGAATCAGAATATTTTATGCTTTGACAGTTTATGCTGATTCGCTCTAATTAAGTTGTCCTGTGTGTGTAGCCCCGTAAAGGAGAACCAAGCTGCAGTGTGTGTGACCCCACTAGCGCGCATACTGAGTCCTAATCTTTTCGGTGCTGCTTTTCCATACTTTCAATATTATTATTTTCTAATGTGTTGCATATTCATCAAAAAAATCTGGTTGATCTACATGTAGTTTGGATTGAGGGTGGCTCCAACAAATGGGACACACGACACTACAAGCCCGGTTAATGCTGCTATAAGGAATACACAATGTTGGAAGGCTGACCACATGCTGCAAAGTTGGACCACCATTTTTTAGTTGGAATAGTTGCCTTTGTGCCAGATGGATCTAGCTTCAGCGGACTGACGATGGCCGCCATTAGTCCCATCTCCCGATCCCGCACGACCTTGATGCTCTAGCGATCGTGCGCGCCTCCATATCTTGGGTCCTGGGTGATGGCTCCAGATGTCTTTTCTGGCTGGATCACTGGCTGGAGCCCAAGAGCATGCACCACCTCCTCGTCGGCCGCTCTTTCTTGATGCAACTGTCGCGTGAGCTCCTTGCTTGGTGTCGATGCACATCTGGGCCTCCGCAATTCGACGGCTGGTTCCAGGATTGCTGCATGACGTCCTGCGTTGCAGCGCCATCTGCGCCCCACAAAGGCCTCTCCTGGTTGTTGAACAACATCATTTTCGAAGGCAAAGCACCCTCTCTTGAGCGCCTCCTCAACATCATTGTCGGTGAGGCCCGCTTGTACCGTATTTGTTGACCATCGTTGTTGTAAAGTCAGATGCCACTATTGCAACAAACTTTTTCTTCGGAGTCGACGCAGCTTACACCTAGCACGACCGTGTCATAGGCACAATTGCATATAATTTAGTCGTAACAACAGTAGTTTTGATGATATGTCAATTTTCTCTCCCGTTGCAACGCACAGGCATATGTGCTAGTTAAATAATATAGATGCGCGTGGATTCATATGAGTATGCATGTTTAATATATCAATTTTGGTTCGAGTATGAATTACATGTATCATCATCTCGAATTCAAATATTTGAATCCCTTTTATGTTGACTCCTTTCACTCTCTTTTCTCCAGCTCACCCGCACGCTCACTTCATGTTTCGCTATCACTCTCTTTTCTCCAGCTCACCCGCACGCTCACTTCATGTTTCTCCTATTTTCGCAAACATGGTCTCTCGACGTCTCCCTCACTTCATGTTTCTCCTATTTTCGCAAACATGGTCTCTCGACGTCTCCCTTGAGAAGTGTCACACTCTCCCTATCATTATAAATTACACGGTTTTCATTATCTCTCACGTCTCTACTATTCTCTGGTATCACTAGGTACCTAAGCTTTCTTTTTCACCGTCACACACACAGTCTCACTCGTCTTTCACTTTGTCTTTCTCTCTATGGAGTTCTCTCACACACCCAATATCTCTCTAGATATGACTCATACCACTAAAATTACTCTCTCTTGCAGACACAACATTTGTTGCGGTCTCCTTTCCGTCTCCATCCCAGTTATAAAACTGACATTATTCATTTGTTTACCGATCTGACAAACTCCCCCCTCTCTCTCTCACACACACACACACAACTCCTACTTCTACTCCCCTTCCCGACTATCGTCTCTCTCTCACAGACACACAAAACACTCGCTTTCACACCCCCGACTCGTATTTCTCTCACAAACATTAATCGACTAGCCCCCAGATAGGTTTATACACCCACACACTCATACTTCCACTATCGCATACATGTCTCTCTCGCGCTCCTTGTATCTACATAGATTTTTCGTCCCTTCTTGAGACACGCCCTCTCGATCGTGCTCACACACACTATCGCCTCATTTTAAGCTGATACCTCTCGCACACACACTCTTCGTGTCTTTGTCACACATGCACTCCGTCCTCCTCCTCTCCCCATCTCTCTCACACACACAACACACACACACACACATGGGCTTTTTGCAACAACTACTAAGATGCCCATGCGTTGTGCCAGACCATCAAGATGCATTTGTATGAGTACTTTATCTTGTGGGAGAAAAGGATGAACGAGGGAAGGCCTTATTTGCAAATGTGGAGAGGGGTGTGGGTATCTTTTTCCAAAATTGCCATAGTTTCCTTCTATCCGTCAGATATAAATCGGACGACCTATATTGTAGGATGGCAGGCACACCATCATCACCAACTCTGTTTTTTATCTCTACTCTTATAAAAAGCATAGTCGGTGATGATGGTGTACCTGCCATCCTGCAATATAGGCCGTCCGATCTATATCTAACGGATAGGAAGGAAACTATGACAATTTACCCACATTACTCTCCACATTTGCAAATAAGGCCTTCCCTCATTCATCCTTTTCTCCCACAAGATCTTGATGTTCCGTGAAATGCACGGGCATCTTGCAAGTAAAAGGCAAATAAAATAGATCTCAAAGGCAAATAATATGAGAAAGAGACCCGGGGGCCGTAGGTTTCACAAGTGGCTTCACTCGAGAAAAATAGCAAACGGTGGGTAAATGAATTACTGTTGGGCAATTGATAGAACTTCAAATAATCATGATGATATCCAGGCAATGATCATTATATAGGCATCACATCCAAGATTAGTAGACCGACTCCTGCCTGCATCTACTACTATTACTCCACACATTGACCTCTATCTAGCATGCATCTAGTGCGTTAAGTTCTTGGAGAAACAAAGTAATGCAATAAGAATGATGAAATGATGTAGACAAGATCTATTTATGTAGAAATAGACCCCATCGTTTTATCCTTAGTAGCAACGATACATACGTGTCGGTTCCTCATCTGTCCCTAGGATCAAGCACCGTAAGATCGAACCCACTAGCAAGCACCTCTTCCCATTGCAAGATAAATAAATCACGTTGGCCAAACAAAACCCAAATATCGGAGAAAAAATACGTGGCTATAAGCAATCATGCATATAAGAGATCAAAGAAACTCAAATAACTTTCATGGATAAGAAGAGATAGATCTAATCATAAACTCAAATTTCATCGGATCCCAACAAACACACTGCAAAAGAATTACATCATATGGATCTCCAAGAGACAATTGTATTGAGAATCAAACGAGAGAGAGGAAGCCATCTAGCCACTAACTACGGACCCAAAGGTCTAGAAAGAACTACTCACGCATCAACGGAGAGGCACCAATGGAAGTGGTGAACCCCTCTTTGATGGTGTCTAGATTGGATCTGGTGGTTCTGGACTTTGTGGCGGCTGGAATTGATTTTCGTCGACTCCCCTAGGGTTTCTAGAATACTGGGGTATTTATAGAGTAAAGAGGCGCTGCAGGAGGCCACCGAGGTGGGCACAACCCACTTGGGCGCGCCTGGGGGGCCAGGCGCTCCTTGGTGGGTTGTGCCCCCCTCGGGGCACCCCCCGAGTGCTTCTCCGGCCCATTGGGTGTCTTGTGGTCCATAAAAATTCCACAAAAAGTTTCGCTGCGTTTGGACTCCATTTGGCATTGATTATCCACGATGTAAAAAACTTGCAAAAAATAGCAATTGGCACTTGGCACTATGTCAATAGGTCAGTACCAAAGAATGATATAAAATGATTATAACACATCCAAATTTGATAATATAACAACATGGAACAATAAAAATTTATAGATACGTTGGAGACGTATCAGCATCCCCAAGCTTAATTCCTGCTCGTCCTCGAGTACGTAAATGATAAAAATAGAATTTTTCATGTGGAATGCTGCCTAACATGTCATATCATATTCTTTTCTTTATAGCATGGACATTTGGACTTTTATATTGTTCAAAGCAATAGTCTAGTTTTTACATGATAACTGAAATACTCAAGCATATCAACAAGCAACCAGGTATTTCAAAATATCAATGCTTAAGTAAGCTATCCCTAGCCCATCATGCTCAATCATTGATCTATTCATGAAACACACTCACATATTAACTACACCACTAGTTAACGTTTTAACCTTTTCAAACCCACTTTTATCATTTTTCTCAACAAATTTTTCACCCTCTGAATTATTGGGACACCTTCTAACTAAAGTTGATTCTTCTCTAGTCCCTTTTTCATCAATCTTAACTTCAGTAAACAAGGAATCAATAGAAGGAACACCTATCATTTTATGATCTTCATCACTTTTATGAAAGTAATCACTAGAAAAAGCTTTTTCTAAAAATTCTCTTTCAGCTCTAAGCATAGTGGTTCTTTTCTTACTTCCATCCATAGAAACATAGAGAGCTTTAATTGATTCCTCAACTTTAGTCACAAAAAATTTCATCTTGAGATTTTCCACATCCTGAGAAATTCTATCAACACTTCTAGACAAATCATCAATCTTATTTAACTTTTCTTCTAGGGTTGTGTTGAAAACTTTTTGCATGTTGATAAATTCTTCAATATTATTCTCAAGATCATACGTGTTACTATTATTATTATAAGAAGGATTTCCATAGGAATTACCATAATTATTAGAGGAATTATTAGTTAAAGGCCTAGGATTAAAATTACCTCTATAAGCATTGTTATTGAAATTATTTCGCGAGATAAAATTCACATCTACGGCATCACTATTTTGCTCAATCAAAGTAGACAAAGGCATATCATTGAAACCAATAGGAGCACTTTTACTGGCAACCAATTTCATAAGAGCATCAACTTTTTCACTCAAAGAAAAATTTCTTCAACCGTATTAACTTTTTTTTACTAGTAGGAGCTCTTTCGGTATGCCATTGTGAATAATTTGCCATAATATTATCAAGAAATTTGGTGACTTCACCCAAAGTAATTTCCATAAAACTACCACCAATGGCGGAATATAAAAGATTACGAGAAACAAACAAACTTCAACCCCGCATAAAAAATTTGTATGACCATCCAAAGATTTAACCCATGAGTTGGGCAATTCCATAGCATCATTTTCATCCTTTCCCAAGATTGTGCGACATGCTCATGTTCAAGTTGCTTGAAATTCATGATCTGGGTTCTACGGGAAATAATTTTTGCGGGTGGAAAATACTTAATGATAAAAGCATCTTTGCACTTATTCCAAGAATCGATACGATTGCGAGGCAAAGAAGAAAACCAATTTTTTGCAGAATCACGCAAAGAAAATGGAAATAATTTCATCTTCACAATATCATTGTCCACATATTTTTTCTTTTGCATATCGCATAATTCCATGAAGGTATTAAGATGGGACGCGGCATCCTCATTAGGAGTATCAGAAAATTTATATTTCATAACAAGATTCAGCAAAGCAGTATTAATATCACAAGACTGCACACTAGTGGCGGGACGAGCAAGCGGAGTGCCAATAAAATCATTGTTGTTGGTATTTGAGAAATCACACAACTTGGTGTTCTCTTGAACCATGATGGCTACACAACAATATTGCACTCAAAAACAGATCCGGCAAGAAAACGCCGAACGAAAAAGAGGGCGAATAAAATGGCAATTTTTTGTGAAGTGGGGGAGAGGAAAACGAGAGGCAAATGGAAAATAATGTAAATTGCGAGGAGATGAGATTTGTGATTAGGAACCTGGTATATGTTGAAGATCCTCCCCGGCAACGGTGCTAGAAATTCCTTTTGATAGCGGCTTGAAGTTATGTCGGTATCTCCCCAAAGAGGAAGGTATGATGCAGCACAACAACGGTACATATTTCCCTCAGTGATGAAACCAAGATTATCGAACCAGTAGGAAAACCAAGAAACAACACGTAGATGGCACCTGCACACAAATAACAAATACTCGCAACCCGACATATTAAAGGGGTTGTCAATCCCTTTCGGGTAACGACGCCAGAAATTGGCAACTGGACGTGAATAAATTGTAGTAGATTGATAGACGCCAAATAAAATAAATAAGAATAAATTGCAGCAAGGTATTTTTGGTTTAATAGATGTGAAAATAAAAGGCAAATAAAATATATCGCAAAGGCAAATAATATGAGAAAGAGACCCGGGGGCCGTAGGTTTCACTAGTGGCTTCTCTCGAGAAAAATAGCAAACGGTGGTAAACAAATTACTGTTAGGAAATTGATAGAACTTCAATAATCATGACGATATCCAAGCAATGATCATTATATAGGCATCACGTCCAAGATTAGTAGACCGACTCCTGCCTGCATCTACTCCTATTACTCCACACATCGACCGCTATCCAGCATGCATCTAGTGTATTAAGTTCATGGAGAAACTCAGTAATACAATAAGAACGATGACAGGATGTAGACAAGATCTATTTATGTAGAAATAGACTCCATCATTTTATCCTTAGTAGCAACGATACATACGTGTTGGTTCCCCATCTGTCACTGGGATCATGCACTATAAGATCGAACCCACTACAAAGCACATCTTCCCATTGCAATATAAATAGATCAAGTTGGCCAAACAAAACCCAAATATCGGGAAGAAATACGAGGCTATAAGAAATCATGCATATAAGGGATCAAAGAAACTCAAATAACTTTCATGGATAAAAAGAGATAGATCTGATCATAAACTCAAGGTTCATCGGATCGCAACAAATACACCGCAAAAGAATTACATCATATGGATCTCCAAGAGAACATTGTATTGAGAATCAAACAAGAGAGAGGAAGCCATATAGCTATGAACTACGGACCCGAAGGTCTACAAGGAACTACTCATGCGTCATCGGAGAGGCACCAATGGAAGTGGTGAACCCCTCCGTGATGGTGTCTAGATTGGATCTGGTGGTTCTGGACTCTACGGTGGCTGGAATTGATTTTCGTCGACTCCCCTAGGGTTTCTGGAATATTGGGGTATTTATAGAGCAAAGAGGTGGTGCCGGAGGCCACTGAGGTGGGCACAACTGAAAGTGCAACTATCCCTAGGTGGTTTTGGTAATTCATAACAACATATAGCTCATTGAGCTAATGCTATTCCAAGATGATTATTTCAGGAAAGCTCAATGATTGGCATGGCATGGATGTGAAAGTGGAACCCTCAAAATGCTAAGGACAAAGGATTGGCTCAAGCTCAAAAGCTCAAGACTCTTCATTTTATATTTTAGTGATCCAAGATCACATTGAGTCTTTAGGAAAAGCCAATACTATCAAGGAGGGATGAGGTGTTGCTTAATGAGCCTCTTGCTTCATGTGCTTAGTGATATGCTCCAAAACCCTCAACTACTTTCCCATATCCACATATGACCTAAACCCTAAGCCAAACTCGGTCCTACCGATTCTTCCTATCCGGCGCCACCGAGTTTCACTTGTCATAAGCCACTGCCAAACCCTAGCAATTCGGTTCTACCGATAGGGATCTCGGTCTCACCGAGATGGGATTGCAAACTCTCCGTTTCCCTTTCGTAACTTTTTGGTCTCACCGAAAGAGCGAATCGGTCCCACCGAGATTGCAATGTAAATTCAGTGTTTCCCCTTTGTAACTTTTCGGTCTCACCGAAAGAGCAAATCGGTCCCACCGAGTTTGCCTGACCAACTCTCTAGTTAGCTAATTACCAAATTCAGTCTCACCGAGTTTGTGTAATCGGTCTCACCGAGATTATGTTATGCCCAAACCCTAACCATATCGGTCCTACCGAGTTGCATGTTAGTCCCACCGAAAATCTCTAACGGTCACTAGGTTTACATTTTCGGTCCGACCGAGTTTGTTGATTCGGTCCCACCGAGATTGGAAAACTGTGTGTAACGGTTGGATTTTGTGTGGAGGCTATATATACCCCTCCACCTCCTCTTCATTCGAAGAGAGAGCCATCAGAACACATACACCATTCCAACTCATATGTTCTGAGAGAGAACCACCTACTCATGTGTTGAGACCAAGATATTACATTCCTACCATATGAATCTTGATCTCTAGCCTCTCCAAGTTGCTTTCCACTCAAATCTTCTTTCCACAAAATCCAAATCCTATGAGAGAGAGTTGAGTGTTGGGGAGACTATCATTTGAAGCACAAGAGCAAGGAGTTCATTACCTACACACCATTTGTTACTTCTTGGAGAGTGGTGTCTCCTAGATTGGCTAGGTGTCACTTGGGAGCCTCCGACAAGATTGTGGAGTTGAACCAAGGAGTTTGTAAGGGCAAGGAGATCGCCTACTTCGTGAAGATCTACCGCTAGAGAGGCAAGTCCTGTGTGGGCGATGGCCATGGTGGGATAGACAAGGTTGCTTCTTCGTGGACCCTTTGTGGGTGGTTGCTTCTTCGTGGACCCTTCGTGGGTGGAGCCCTGTGTGGCCTCGCGCAACCGTTACCCTTTGTGGGTGGAGCCCTGTGTGGACTCTCGCAACCGTGACCCTTTGTGGGTTGAAGTCTCCATCAACGTGGATGTAGGATAGCACCACCTATCCGAACCACGGGAAAAACATCCGTGTCTCCAATTGCGTTTGAATTCTCCAAACCCTTCCCTTTACATTCTTGCAAGTTGCATGCTTTACTTTCCGCTGCCAATATACTCTTTGCATGCTTGCTTGAATTGTGTGATGATTGCTTGACTTGTCCTAAAATAGCTAAAATCTGCCAAGAACTAAAATTGGGAAAAGGTTAAGTTTTTATTTGGTCAAGTAGTCTAATCACCCCCCCCCCTCTAGACATACTTTCGATCCTACAAGTGGTATCAGAGCTTTGGTCTCCATTTGCTTTGATCTCCATAGCTTTTGGTGGTCATAGCCTTGGTTTCACAACCTAGGAGAGTATGGCATCTAGCGAGGGAAATTATCACCGTAGAGGTCCCTACTTTGATGGTACTAATTTTGCTAGTTGGAAGCATAAAATGAAAATGCATATTCTTGGACATAACCCCGCTATTTGGGCTATTGTGTGTGTTGGTTTGCAAGGTGACTTCTTTGATGGGAGAGAACCAAACCGTGAAGCTACCGCGGATGAGTTGAAGATGTTGCAATACAATGCTCAAGCTTGTGATATTCTCTTCAACGGATTGTGCCCCGAAGAATTCAACAAAATCAGCCGTCTTGAGAATGCGAAGGAAATTTGGGACACTTTGATTGATATGCACGAAGGTACCGACTCCGTCAAGGAATCCAAGTTGGATGTGCTTCAAAGCCAACTTGACAAGTTCAAGATGAAGGATGGTGAAGGTGTCGCTGAAATGTACTCTAGGCTTGCTCTCATCACAAATGAGATTGCCGGCTTAGGAAGTGAAGAGATGACCGATAGATTCATCATCAAGAAGATTCTAAGAGTCTTGGATGGAAAATATGATACCGTGTGCACATTGATCCAAATGATGCCCAATTACAAAGATCTCAAGCCAACGGAGGTGATTGGAAGAATTGTTGCTCATGAGATGTCACTTAAGGATAAAGAGGAACTTCACAACAAATCAAGTGGTGCCTATAAAGCCTCTTGTGAAGCCCCTACATCATCAAGTGAGAAACAAGACTTCAATGAAGAATTGAGCTTAATGGTGAAGAACTTCAACAAGTTCTACAAGAGTAGAAGCAAAGATAGAAGCTTCAAGTCAAGGTCCTACAATGACAAAAGATCTTCTAGTCGAGAGCGAAACTGCTACAGTTGTGGAAGACCCGGACACTATTCCAATGAGTGTACGGCTCCCTACAAGAGAAGAGAAGATTCTCCAAAAAGAAGAAGCAAAGAATCACCACCAAGAGAGAGAAGGAGTAGAGATGATCGTTATGAACGAAGATACTCACGGAGAAGCAAGGATTCGGAAAGAAAGGAAAAACCATCAAGGAGCTACACAAGACGAAGACATCAAGCTCATGTTGGTGAATGGGTATCCGGCTCCGACTCCGACAGCCACTCCGAGAGAAGTTATCACTCCGACTCCGAAGATACTCAAGATGAAGGTGTTGCCGGTCTAGCACTTGTGTCAACCAACTCCTACGACATATTTGACTCACCAAATGAAGGAATTGGAAGATGCTTCATGGCCAAAGGTCCTAAGGTAACACACCCCGAGTATGTTGATTTCAATAGTGATGAAGATGACTTGTTAGGTGATGATTTGCTTGTTGACAACTCTAGTGATGAATACTATGATGAAACGTCAATTAATCATGCTAATCAAGATAAAATGAATGATAATGATAAGGAGAAGATTGAGGCTCTAACTAAAGAACTAAACACTCTTAAGTTAGCTCATGAAACTATCTTCGAAGATCATCGAGAACTTTTAAGAGCTCATGAGAAATTACGCTTTGAAAAGCTCAATCTTGAGCAAGAGCATGAGTTCTTAAAAGCAATCAATGATGATCTCCACAAGAAAAGTTCTTCTCACATTGCCAAGCGTTTACTCTTATCCACTTACATGCCTCAAGTCAAGTCTAGTAACAAGAACAAGAAAGATTCTTCCTCTAGTAGTAACAATGATCATGCTAAATCCAATATTGTTGCTTCTAGTAGTTCTCTTGATTCCACTAATGATTCTCTTAGCCAAGTTACACTTGAGCAAGAAAATAGCTTATTGAAGGGAATTATAGAGAAAGGAGTGTACAAAAGCCTTGTCGGGAGTAAGCAATTCGAGGAAATTGTGCGCAAGCAAGGAATGCACCGGAAGAATCAAGGTGTTGGTTTTGAACGAAAGTTCAATGCCAATGGAGTTGAGTGGGAAGAAGATCAATACCCCAAGACAAAGTTTGTTCCTCAACAAGAAAAGTATGATACTTCTTTCAAGGGGACACAAGCTCAAGATGATCTTCCACCACAAGACTACAAGCAAAAAGGCAAGGACAAGCTTCAAGAGGAAATTGATGCATTTGAAGAAGCTCCTAAGACCTTAGTCAAGTGGATTCCCAAGACTACTTCAAGTTCCACTTCATCAAGTACGACTACAACTCCAAGGATTCCCATCAAGATGGTGTGGATCCAAAAGAAGAAGAACTAGAGAGTTCTTGAGGGTGACTCCGCCAGCATACTTCACTCTTATCATTTTGGCAAGAACAAGTGCAATCAACTTCCACATCTTGCACTAGTTCAAGGAGTCACAAACCCTCATGTTGGTAAGACAAGGGACAAGGTAACCTAAAAGTTTTCATGGACATCATCTTGTGTGTGCATCACTCTATGTCTATGGATATCCTTGTTTGTTCCTTGTGGGACTAACCCATGTAGGTATTGAAAGTGCAATTCACTCAAATGGATAGCTCCAAGTGATCTACATCAACATTGAGCATCCACATCTTCAACATCTACATGAAGTCATCATCGACAAAACCCAAGGTTAGTTCATCCCTCTTAAGGGGGATATCACATCTAGGGGGAGCTTTACTCTAAGACTTGAGCTAAAGCAACTCTAAAGATGTGAACACCATAATGCTTTATGTAAAAGTGGTAACCCCACTTGAGCTTAAACGATGAGTATGACCTATGATCAAGTGTTCTCACTTGACTCCTAAGTCAATATACTCATATATAGATGACCTAGTCATCGCAAATTGCTTGATAGATGCTAGAATTGGTTGTGCATGCCTTGTCACATATTTCATTTGCCATCTTATTGTGTGAGCATGCTGGTTGCATATTTTACTCATTCGAGGACATCCACTTGTTGTTTTGATTGTTTGGTTTTATTTTCTTTTGCCAAGTGGATGGACAAGAATGCCTAAGAACCTCCTCTAGCTATCTATGCTTTTCTCGTCTCAAACTCTATTCAGGCTGCATCACAAAATTTGATCAAGTCAGATTCGAACCACTCTGTGTGAGGAGCACTCGGAGTCCCCGATTCGTCATAGACTTAAACTTCCAAAACCTCTTTATGATTCTCGGTCTGACCGATACCCCACTTTCGGTCCTACCGAGATCACTAAGTTGATCTAGGTTTTCGATCTCGGTGCAACCAATTTGAACCTTTCGGTCACACCGAGTTTCAGTAACTGCTTGCAGTTATGAATCTCAGTGCCACCGAGTTGTTCCACTCGGTCACACCGACAGGGTCAGGCTATATATAGTCACGGGCAAAATTTGGAAATTTCTCCGAACCCCTTCGCCCGCGCGATAGCCTGCTCTGCCAACATGGTCTCCGGATCGTCTCCTTGCCGCCAGCCGCCTCCAGTCGCTGGTCTCCGTCGTCGTCAACGGGAATTCTGCCCCGCCGTTGCCGCCGTAGCGAGTCTCCACCGAACTAGGGTATGGACTCGATCTTTGTGCTATTCCCCAATCCGATTCTTAGCACATTGTGATCATCATGATTCTTGCCACGATTGAAACACTCCTATCCAGTCAATACGCTCGTAGATTAGGTTTGATTCGAAAATTTTAGGGTTAGGTTTCCGCCGAAACCATCTCGGACCCACCGAGTTGAAAAACTCGGTCCCACCGATTTGGCTTATGCTATTGCACAAGTGAGACTCGGTCTAACCGAGAATTACTTATCGGTGTGACCGATTTTGGAATTCTGTGAAACCCCAGCAGTCTCGGTGCCACCGAACTGTGACTCGGTCCAACCGAGTTCACTAGTTTAGGTTCCACAACTGCTTCGGTATCACCGAGTTTGAAAATCGGTAGATCCGAGATGATTTCAGCGGGAAACTAAAACTAAGTTTTTGGATCATTCTTTTGCAAAAATCTCTGCATTTTGTGATGCTCATCCACTCTACCTCATCTATAAACTATTCACAGGGTCAGCAGTTAGAGTTTGCAGCATGTCTGATCAGAGTGATAGCCAAAACATGTCAGAAGAGCAAGTGCAGATGAGTGAGGGCACTAGCCCCTCAAGTTCTTTAGATGATGGCAGCAGAAGTACCCCAAGCAATCTGCCAAAAGCTGCCACTAGACAAAGGAAGAAGAGAACTTCTGATTCTGAAGATGAAGATTATGGCAGAAGAAGAGGCCACATCAAAGAGAGTTGAGCCAGCTCAAGGCACAAAGCCAGGTCTAAAGATCAAAAGGCCAGCAGGCAGGCAGCCTATGTCAAAGGCTAGAGCTTCAACTGAAAAGCCTGCACCCAAAGAGCCAGTTGCTGCAGAAGGCAAGAAGAGGAAGGAAAGGGTCAAGAAGACCGTAGCCAGAGTGCTTGGAAAGGCTTCCATTATGGAAGAGGAAGAGGAAGAAGAGGTTGCTGCACCAGCACCTAAAGCACCTAAGCTTATGGGTGATGCTATCAGGACAGGGGCTGCTGCATCTAAGCCCAAAGAAGCACCCAAAGCTGCCTCCAAGCCCAAGTCTGCACCAAAGAGGAATACAAGGAGCATTCCTGCAGCTGAGAAGAACAAGGCCCCAGTGCCTGAGACTGTTGCTGAAGAAGAGGATGAAGAGAAAATTCTGAGAAAGCTCAAGCCCAAGATCCCAGACCACAATGATGCTCATCCTATGGCTGAGGATATGAAGCTCAGGAGAGACTCAGGGCTGAGGAAGTGGAGAGAAGCAGATCCATATGCTTCAAGGAGAAGGACTGCTGTGGATTACAGGTTTCACACCAAGGAGCAGCAAGATTTTTATGAGACAGTGCTGCTAGACAAGAAGCCAATAGTCTGTGACATGAGATGGGTCGATTGGGAGTACATGAAGGAAAATGAGGAACACTACCCTGGAGTGTATGACAGCTTTAGTGCTTGTGGAGTTGCTGACTTTGTTGGGCAGAAGCTCACAAAGTGGAACGAGGAGCTCATCATGCAATTCTACTCCACGGCACACTTTTATCTAGATGGGAGGATCACATGGATGTCTGAGGGTACGAGGTACCAACAACTGTTGAGGAATGGGCAAAGTTGATCAATGCCCCAGAGGAGCAAGCAGACGACTTGGATATCTATGCCAAGAAGAAAATGGATCATAACTCAATGTCCAACATGTACAAGGAAATTCCAAATGAAGCTCTTGACACTTTCAAATTTGGGTCTGTGCATTACCTTCTGTCAGGGCTGCCAACCATCAATTGGATATTGAGGCACACCTTATTGCCCAAGTCTGGAGATCACAAGATGATCAGAGGCCATGCAATCAACTTGCTACATGTATTTGATGTGCCTCAGAAGTTCAAGGTCATGAGCCTCATAGTAGAGACTATCAAGAGGACTGCAGCAGATCAGAAGAGGAGCTGTGGATATGCACCTCAAATTCAGGAGCTCATCAACTCTAAGATGGGCACGGGCATATATTTATTGGACAAGGAACACCTGCCCATCCGTCCAGATTTTCAGGACAATCAAGTTGTAATGACTGAGAATGAGCCATCATCTGCCCAAGCACAAGCAAAGAAGGAGAAGGCAAGGAAGGAGAAAGCTGCCAAGATGCCAACTCAAGAGGAGGCATCTGAGTATTTCTTGAAAACCAAACAAGAGCAGCTTGGTTACCTGATTGCATCCACCCTGCGGACTGAGAAAGGACTAGCCACCCTAACTCAAAACCAGGCAAGTTAGAAAGAATCATGGAACAAAAGTTCTATGACTTGGATGTCAAGGTGACAGAGATTCAGACTGCAGTGGAGCAGCTCCAGGATGACATGCAGGAAAGGAGAGGCAGGACTACCACTGATACCTTTGCCAGAGTGCCACGAGGTCCGAGGTCGTCTGCCGTGCCAGTTGCTGCCACCAGAGCCACCACCTCAGCACCAGCTACAGCCTCAGTTCCATCAGCTCCAGCATCTACTTCAGCTCCAACTCCAGCGTCTACTTCAGCATCTACAGAAGCCTTCGTCCTTGGAGTGATCCGGACTCCACAACCACCTAAAGATCAAGCCTGAGCGTCGATCTAGCACTATGCATTTTCTAGGAACTTTTTGGTAACTTGTTGCCAAAGGGGGAGAAAAATGTATAGATCATAGGCTTCGAGAGAGAGAGTGTTGCTTTTCTCTCTTAATGTGTTTGATCATAAGCTACACTTAATGTTTGATTAATGTTATTATCTTATCTATCTTATGTGATCATTCACTATTCTTGGTGATGAGTGCATGTATTTCATTCTTATCATTTTAAGCGCTCCACCAAGATGTATGTGACATGGAAGAGTAACCCATGACTCTAACTCCTTGTGCATTTGCAGTCCAAAGCAAATTTTAAATATGCACAAATTTAGGGGGAGCTCTTACTTATCACATACTTCTCAAAGCGACGATATATTTCATGCTTATTATCATTTGTCGAAGCTTTGATCTATATGTTGTCATCAATTACCAAAAAGGGGGAGATTGAAAGTGCAACTATCCCTAGGTGGTTTTGGTAATTCATAACAACATATAGCTCATTGAGCTAATGCTATTCCAAGATGATTATTTCAGGAAAGCTCAATGATTGGCATGGCATGGATGTGAAAGTGGAACCCTCAAAATGCTAAGGACAAAGGATTGTCTCAAGCTCAAAAGCTCAAGACTCTTCATTTTATATTTTAGTGATCCAAGATCACATTGAGTCTTTAGGAAAAGCCAATACTATCAAGGAGGGATGAGGTGTTGCTTAATGAGCCTCTTGCTTCATGTGCTTAGTGATATGCTCCAAAACCCTCAACTACTTTCCCATATCCACATATGACCTAAACCCTAAGCCAAACTCGGTCCTACCGATTCTTCCTATCCGGCGCCACCGAGTTTCACTTGTCATAAGCCACTGCCAAACCCTAGCAATTCGGTTCTACCGATAGGGATCTCGGTCTCACCGAGATGGGATTGCAAACTCTCTGTTTCCCTTTCGTAACTTTTTGGTCTCACCGAAAGAGCGAATCGGTCCCACCGAGATTGCAATGTAAATTCAGTGTTTCCCCTTTGTAACTTTTCGGTCTCACCGAAAGAGCAAATCGGTCCCACCGAGTTTGCCTGACCAACTCTCTGGTTAGCTAATTACCAAATTCGGTCTCACCGAGTTTGTGTAATCGGTCTCACCGAGATTACGTTATGCCCAAACCCTAACCATATCGGTCCTACCGAGTTGCATGTTAGTCCCACCGAAAATCTCTAACGGTCACTAGGTTTACATTTTCGGTCCGACCGAGTTTGTTGATTCGGTCCCACCGAGATTGGAAAACTGTGTGTAACGGTTGGATTTTGTGTGGAGGCTATATATACCCCTCCACCTCCTCTTCATTCGAAGAGAGAGCCATCAGAACACATACACCATTCCAACTCATATGTTCTGAGAGAGAACCACCTACTCATGTGTTGAGACCAAGATATTACATTCCTACCATATGAATCTTGATCTCTAGCCTCTCCAAGTTGCTTTCCACTCAAATCTTCTTTCCACAAAATCCAAATCCTATGAGAGAGAGTTGAGTGTTGGGGAGACTATCATTTGAAGCACAAGAGCAAGGAGTTCATTACCTACACACCATTTGTTACTTCTTGGAGAGTGGTGTCTCCTAGATTGGCTAGGTGTCACTTGGGAGCCTCCGACAAGATTGTGGAGTTGAACCAAGGAGTTTGTAAGGGCAAGGAGATTGCCTACTTCGTGAAGATCTACCGCTAGTGAGGCAAGTCCTGTGTGGGCGATGGCCATGGTGGGATAGACAAGGTTGCTTCTTCGTGGACCCTTTGTGGGTGGTTGCTTCTTCGTGGACCCTTCGTGGGTGGAGCCCTGTGTGGACTCGCGCAACCGTTACCCTTTGTGGGTGGATCCCTGTGTGGACTCTCGCAACCGTTACCCTTTGTGGATTGAAGTCTCCATCAACGTGGATGTAGGATAGCACCACCTATCCGAACCATGGGAAAAAAATCCGTGTCTCCAATTGCGTTTGAATTCTCCAAACCCTTCCCTTTACATTCTTGCAAGTTGCATGCTTTACTTTCCGCTGCCAATATACTCTTTGCATGCTTGCTTGAATTGTGTGATGATTGCTTGACTTGTCCTAAAATAGCTAAAATCTACCAAGAACTAAAATTGGGAAAAGGTTAAGTTTTTATTTGGTCAAGTAGTCTAATCACCCCCCTCTAGACATACTTTTGATCCTACAACAACCCACCTGGGCACGCCTGGGGGCCCTGTAAGTGCATCTAGTGCCACCCCTAGTTGGTTTTGGAGTATGGACGACAAACCTAGTTGAGGGACTAACGTGTTTGTGAGAATTGCAGGAAAACACAGGTAGAAGTCCCTCATTGATTCGGTTTTACTACCAGAGATGACCCGTAAAAATGTACGAAGACATTGAAGACAAAGGTGGTATATGAAGATATTCACATTGAAGACTATGACAAAGGAAGACACGTTATGAAGCCTATGGAGCTCGAAGACTTAGATCTTTCGTAGTTCCTTTTCTTTTGTGTTGAGTCATAGGAACCACCGTACTGTTAAGTGGGGTCCAGGAGAACCAGTTAGAATGACTGAAGTGATGCCTAAATCAAAAACCTATGTCTTCGAGCGAAGACAATGAGAGTGAATCTTGTCCAGAGCCGGACAAGTCAGCTTTGCTTGTAGCCCAAGTAAAGTTGCCATGAGAGTTTGAAATCTGACCGTTGCGACACGTGTCAGTTCCTTAGTGACCCAGGGTCATTTCGGACAAATCAGGTCAGGTTGCCAAGTGGCTATAAATAGCCCACCCCCACAACCATAAACGGTTGGCTACTCAGATTTCAGTGCACGGCTTTTGTCGTTTGAGAGCAACCCACCTCGAAGCCTTTGAGAGAAAATTCCTAGTGAGGAGAAAAGCCCTAACCACCCAGAGCTAGAGCAAATTGGGCATCACTTAGGTCTTCTTGTCTGTGTGATCTGAAGACTTATTACACTTGAGGACTGTGAATCCTCCAGACGGTTAGGCGTCGCGTTCAGAGCATCCAAGAGACATTGTGGATTGCCAGTGAACGAAGTCTGTGAAGGTTTGGGAGTCTACCTTGAAGACTTACCAGAGTGATTGGGCGAGGACTAAGTGACCTTAGCTCAAGGAGAATACGGTGAGGACTTGGTGTCCTAGACTGTGTGTTCAGGACTGGGTGTCCGGGACTGTGTGTCCTAAGGTTTAAATACCTAGCCGCTCCAACCAGACGTACAGTTGTCACAGCAACTGGAACTGGTCCAACATATCATTGTCTTCAACGAGTCACTGGTTTCATCTTCACTTCCTTTTCTTACTGTTACACATTGTGAAGCCATTGCATGCTTGCTTTATCTTTTGTCTTCACAACGTGAATGTATGAACTGTTTGGCTTCATAACTTCTTCCTACCTGATCCTTATTACACTGTAGTTGTTTGTCATTGTGCTTTCACTCTATTGAATACATGACCATGGTTGGCCTAGTGTAATCTAACTTCCGCTGCATAGTAATAGGCATAATCTTCGCTGTTTGTCTTCATAACTCTCACGTTTTGAAGACTTTCATAAAAATCGCCTATTCACCCCCCCTCTAGTCGATATAACACACTTTCAATTGGTATCAGAGCAAGGTGCTCCCTTGTTCTGTGTGATTCGGTTTAACCACCTGGAGTTTTAGCTATGTCGACTGCAGGGATAATCAATGTCTCCGCTGCGTGCCCCGTCTTCGATGGAACTGAATATCCCTACTGGAAGAATAAGATGCGCATGCATCTTGAAGCCATTGACGTCGACCTATGGTATGTCGTCGAGAACGGCGTTCCCAAGGCTGGAGAAGGTTTCACTGCTGCTGATGTCAAGAAGTTCACTCAACTGGACTCTACTGCCAAAAATATCATCTGTGGTCATCTGACAAAAGGACAGTATGGCCGTGTGAGTGCTTTGAAGACATCCAAGCTGGTCTGGGACTAGCTCTCCAAGGTCAATGAAGGCGTCTCAACCCAGAGAGATCAAAGGATCAGTGTTCTTCGCAACCTCTTCAACCGCTTCAAGCGAAATGACAATGAGAATGTCCAGCACACATCTGACCGGCTCACTGACATCACAAATGAGCTTCAAGCCCTCGGCGCCACTGAGATCACCAAACATGAAATCGTCAAGACGCTGCTGAGATCACTTGATAGTTCGTTTGACATCCTGGCCCTGATGATTCAAGAACGTCCTGATTTCAAGACACTCGATCTGTCTGACATACTTGAGAGGCTCAACACACATGAGTTTCAGCTTTCTGAGAAAAGAGATATCTACGGTCCAAACTATGGGCGAACTCGTGCCTTGAAGGCAAAAGCTGTTTCCTCATCTGAAGAAGAATCTGACTGCAGTTCTGATGATCCTGAAGATATTGGAAGAGAACTTGCAATGCTAGTGAA
Organism: Triticum dicoccoides; assembly: GCF_002162155.2. Lineage (NCBI taxonomy): Eukaryota > Viridiplantae > Streptophyta > Magnoliopsida > Poales > Poaceae > Triticum > Triticum dicoccoides. Next base: position 224,654,847 of record NC_041388.1, on the reverse strand, counting down.
GAAGTTCCAAAAATTCACCAAGAAGAAAGGCTTCAGAAAATCTTCACGATCAAGCTCAAGGAATGATGAAGCTTCTGCTCATGACTACAAGAAGAAAACATGTCACAAGTGCAAGAAAACTGGACACTTCATCTCTGAGTGTCCACAGTGGGACAATGAGAACAGAAGGAAGAAGAAGAGCAAGGAATATGATTCTGACGACAAGAAGAAGAAGAAATACTCAAAGTCTTCTTCCAAGTCTTCTTCAAAGTCTTCATCACACAAGAAGAGCTCATCTGGCAAGGCACGTGCGTTTGTTGGCAAGGAGATGGATTCAGAGGAGGAGTCCGCATCTGAGGAGGCAGAGGTGGATTCTGAGGAGGAGTCTGATTCTGGCATTGCGAGTCTGGCTACAACATACGTCGCCAAGTCCATCTTCAACACTGAAGACAATGACTGCATCACCGACACCGACGCAAATGACAAGAACGACTCCACTCCTACCTACTGCTTCATGGCACGCGGTGCCAAGGTAAACACACGACTACTCGCTATCAAACTTCTAGTGAAGATGACTCTGACTGTGATTCAAAACCCAGCTACAAAACACTTGCTAAAATTGCAACTGAACAATAGAAAGCTATGGAACATATTCAAAAACTGTTAGACAGAAGCGATGATCTGTTGGGTGCTGAAATGACTCGATCTGAATCCTTAATTGAAGACATAAAAAACCTTCACGTTAAGTATCAGGAACTTGAAGATCGTCTTGATACTCTCTCAACAACTCATGAAAAGCTTTCCCATGACTATCTTCAAAGGAAGCAAGAACTTGAGAAATTGAGAGCGGCTCATGAAGATCTTCAAAAGGAAAACGAGTCACTTCACGCCGAACAGATCAGTCCCGCTCAGGAAGGATTTGAACTACCATGTCTTAAATGCATTGAGCGTGATAATGCTACTTCTGTTGCTGAATGTTCCACTGCTACTGCTGTTCCAATATCTTCAACTGTTGATGTGGTAACTAACCCCTCTGCTGAGGATACCACTGCTATTGCTGATGAGAATGCTAGGTTGAAGACATTGCTTGAAACAGGGATGTACAAAAGTCTTAAAGGACATCAGACATTATGTGATGTCCTCAAGAAGCAGATTCTGAACCGAAACCCTAGGAAAGAGGGTGTTGGGTTCGTGAGGAAAATAAATGCAGATGGCTCTTACTGGAAACCTGAGCAGTACCCCAAAACCACATGGGTTGCTGCAAAGGAACTTTCAGCAGATCCATCCAATTTATCTGGCTTCACTTGTGCTAACCCCATTATCATTGATGAATCCTTTGATGCAAACCATAAACTGTTTGAGAATCAGAATGGTGAAGTGTTTGCCAGGTACATTGGTACTAACTGCAGGAATGGACCACCTATGAAGAAGATCTGGGTTCCGAAAAAGTGTCTGGAAAGTCTTCCTGTGAATGTCTTCATGACACCTCACTTGAAGAAGACAAACATCAGACCAAAGGCTTCATACGGTCCAAAGGCTTCATGCAATCAGAGGACTCACCTAAGTCACACTAACGCAAATGTTTTGCAGGGAAACCATACTCAGGCATACGAATATGAGAGCGGTTCTTCGAACCGTCATGTTCATATGACCAAAAATTATTCTGCTTATTCCTATGAGTATTATTGTCCACCTGCTAGACTATTTGCTAAGGCTTCAAAGCCAAAATTCTCAGATGCTGCACTTAGACTTATAGCTTCTAAGCCACCCTTGAAGATGTGGGTGGTTAAGAAAGCTTAACTCTCTTTTGTAGGGAAAGGTCTCCAGCACAAAAACAAAATCTTCTGATGCTATAGCTGGGGACCTTAAAAATCTTGTTGGGCGCAAGATAAAATGCCCGAATGGCATCATTATGTACTTCGTTCCTGAATCGCATGCTACTCTCCCTATTAGTCCTAATCTGGATCTAAGTTTTCATAACCCACTGGTTCGTCAAATGTTTTTGCTTCACAATTCTCTTCGTGAAGCCTATCCCCCTAACTGCACTGTAGGGTACGACACCAGCGACTTCAAAGTCTTCAGAATGGATTATTGACAGTGGGTGTACAAATCACATGACTGGCAAAAGAAGCCTTCTTATGGACTCAACCTTACGTCCATCCGACAAGAGCCACATCACATTTGCTGACACTGGTAAAAGTAAGGTATTGGGTCTAGGTAGAGTTGCAATCTCAAAGGATCAACACATGGATAAAGTCATGCTTGTTGAATCCCTTGGCTTCAACTTAATGTCTGTCTCAATGCTTTGCGATTTGAACATGATCGTAATGTTTGGAAAATATCATTGCCTAGTACTAATGGAATCTAACAAGTCTCTACTGTTTGAAGGGTATCAGAAAGGTGATTTGTACGTGGTAGATTTCTCAGCAGGACCACAACTTGCAGTATGTCTTGTTGCAAAAGCTTCAGAATGCTGGCTTTGGCATCGAAGGCTAGGGCATGCTGGCATGAGGAACCTCCACACTCTTGCGAAGAAGAAGCATGTCATAGGCATCGAGGGCGTCAAGTTCAAGAAAGATCACTTATGCGGTGCCTGTGAAGCAGGGAAGATGACAAGGGCAAAACATCCTTCGAAGACAATCATGACTACAACACAACCCTTCGAACTGCTCCACATGGATCTTTTCGGTCCCACTCACTACTCAACTTTTACTACTACTGCTTGCCTCTATGGCTTCATGATTGTTGATGATTACTCTAGATATACTTGGGTGCACATAATCCTTTACAAGATTGAAGTGCAGGATGTCTTCAGACGCTTCGCCAATCGAGCCATGAACAATTTTGGCGCTAAGATAAAGCACATCAGAAGTGACAATGGCACTGAATTCAAGAACACTGGCCTTGATACATATCTTGATACCTTGGGCATCACACATGAATTCTCAGCTCCATACACGCCACAGCAGAATGGCGTCGTCGAACGCGAGAACAGAACACTCATTGAGATGGCCAGAACGATGCTAGATGAATACAAGACTCCAAGAAAATTCTGGACTGAAGCCATTGATACTGCATGCCATACAATCAATCGTGTTATCTTCACAAGCTTCTGAACAAGACATCTTATGAACTCCTAACTGGCAAGAAGCCAAATGTCAGTTACTTCAGAGTATTTGGCTCAAGGTGCTGGATCAAGGACCCACATCACACTTCAAAATTTGCACCTAAAGCACATGAGGGCTTTATGCTTGGATATGGAAAGGACTCGCACTCCTACAGAGTCTTCAATCTCTTTCATTACAAAGTGGTTGAAACATTGGATGTGCGGTTCGATGAGACAAATGGTTCACAAAGAGAGCAACTGCCAAATGTGCTAGATGAAGTTCCAGCTAGTGAATCAATCAAGCTTATGGGAACTGGAGAGATTATACCTTCTGAAGCTCATCCTGAAGAAGAACTTATCATCTCAGCACCTGATCAACATGAAGACAATGCTCAGCCTGAAGACATTCCTCCCAATAACAACGCAGATCAGCAAGAGCAAAGTCTTCGCCCTGTACATCCTCGTGTTGCCAATGAAGTGCAGATTGACAGAATAATTGACAGCATCAATGCACCTGGTCCACTCACTCGTTCAAGGGCAACTCAGCTAGCAAATTTCTGTGGGCACTTCGCATTCGTGTCAATTTCAGAACCCAAGAAAGTTGAAGAAGCCTTCATGGAACCTGAATGGATTCAAGCTATGCAAGAAGATCTTCAATAGTTTGAGCTAAATAATGTATGGGAACTGGTTAAGCGTCCTGATCAACGGAAGCACAACATAATAGGCACCAAATGGATATACCGCAACAAGCAAGATGAGCATGGTCAAGTTGTCAGAAACAAAGCTCGTCTCGTTGCTCAAGGATACACTCAAGTGGAGGGCATTGACTTCGATGAAACATTTGCTCCTGTGGCAAGGCTTGAAGCTATACGCATATTGCTAGCCTATGCAAATCATCATAACATACTTCTATATCAAATGGATGTGAAAAGCGCCTTTCTCAATGGCAAGATTGAAGAAGAAGTGTATGTTGCACAACCACCTGGCTTTGAAAATCCAAAACATCCTGACATGGTATACAAGCTCAACAAGGCATTGTATGGCCTCAAACAAGCCCCTAGGGCCTGGTATGACACACTCAAATACTTCCTAAAGAGCAAAGGCTTCATACCTGGTTCGCTGGATCCCACTCTTTTCACGAAGACATATGATGGTGAACTGTTTGTGTGCCAAATCTATGTGGATGACATTATCTTCGGCTGCACCAATCAGAAGTACAGTGAAGAGTTTGGATATATGATGCAAGAGCAATATCAGATGTCCATGATGGGGGAGCTGAAGTTCTTCCTTGGTCTTCAAATACGACAACAACGCAATGGCATCTTCATATCTCAAGAGAAGTATCTCAAAGATTGCCTGAAGAAGTTCGGTATGCAAGACTGCAAAGGATTCACAACACCAATGCCAGCCAAACATCATCTAGGTCCTGGCGACAATGGTAAAGAGTTCGATCAAAAGGTATATTGCTCCATGATTGGGTCTTTGCTTTATTTATGTGCATCTAGGCCAGATATTATGCTTAGTGTTTGCATGTGTGCTCGATTTCAAGCGGCACCAAAGGAGTCGCATCACTTAGCTGTGAAGAGAATTCTTCGATATTTGGCTCACACCCCAACTCTAGGATTATGGTATCCAAAGGGCTCAAAGTTTGATTTGGTTGGATTTTCGGATGCTGATTATGCTGGTGATAAAGTTGATCGCAAGTCTACATCAGGCACATGTCACTTTCTGGGACGATCACTTGTATGTTGGTCTTCAAAGAAGCTGAACTGTGTATCTCTCTCCACTGCTGAATCTGAATACATTGCTGCTGGATCTTGCTGCGCTCAGCTTCTATGGATGAAGCAAACACTCAAGGACTATGGCATTCATCTGAAGCAAGTGCCACTCTACTGCGACCATGAAAGCGCCATCAAGATTGCCAACAACCTAGTTCAGCACTCTAAGACAAAGCACATTGAAATTCGTCATCACTTTCTCAGAGATCATGTTGTGAAGGAAGATATTGATATCATACACGTCAACACTGAAGAGCAATTGGTGGATATCTTCACCAAGCCCTTGGATGAGAAGAGATTTTGCAAGTTACGGTGTGAGCTAAATATTTTGGAATCCTCAAATGTCCTGTGATCAGGCACACATCCTAACACTTATGCATATTGATAACTTAGATGTGCAACACACAAAGTAAAGTATATCTTCATTCAATGAAGACATACATTCTAAGTGTGAATACATTAATGTGGAATTTGACTTCGGAGCGCCACGATAATTGTGCGCCGTGTCTGGGTCTAATACTTCCTATACGGTGGGTAACGCCACCACCAAACGTTCTATTTTGAAGTGTTTCACTCATAGTGTTACCTTGCAATATCTTCACATTTGGTTTGGCTTAGAACTCAACATGTCTTCATGATTATCTTCACTATGTTGATTATATAGATATATACATACTAGTGTTCTGTCCTCTACAGCATTCACTTATAGCTATGTCTTCTTGGTTGAATTTTTTTAACTAAGTGAATGTGATCGGACCCTAATCTCTCTATGCTTTCTATCTCAAATTCTATCTCTCTAAGTCATATGCATTCTATTGAAACTGTCGAATGTCTTCACTGTGTCCTTGTCAGCTGAAGATATAGAGACAACCATAAAGTCCGGTTTTAATGCTCATTCCTCCACATAAAATCTGGAGAAGCAGGAATGACCGCCCGACAATTTAGGCGTGCGTAGGACGTGGAACAAACCCCAAACATCCGCTAACTGGCCACGCGTTCCTCAAATGCGAACCGCCAGGGGCACCTGTGTAATAGCACGGTGCCGCCCCTACGCCTATAAGTTCACACTTACCGCAGTCATTGTCTCCTTCTTCCACCCTCGCACGAACCCTAGCGCCACCGCTAGCACTCGACGACGCCGGAGACGAAGCGCTTCGCTGCCGCAACCTCTCCAACGCCGTCCTCACGCCGACCGCGGACATCGTCCTCTCCGCCGTCGCCGTAGGTGTTTTCCGTCGCCAAGTTAGGGCACAGAGGACTGAACTGCTCGGCATCAACTCCCTTCCGTCTAGCAGTTCCAGTGTGGTAAATAAAACTTCTTTTTACAGCCCCTTTGATCTCATGGTTCTGTCACTTTCTACCATAAGAAGTTTCTCTTCACACTAGTTAGATCTCACGCTGCATCTCATAACATGCCTAGTATATTCACTTGTGCTTCATAAAGTAGTTAGATTCCTCACTTGTACTGATCTGTGGGTTCGTACAAATCTGGAACCAACTTCTTATCTATGAGTGGATGTCTTCGCACGATGAGGTCAATGTCTTCTAAACTGATTAATCTTCAAAAACCTTCTGAGAATGCATATGACCTCTTCCCCTTCCCTCGCACCTTAATGCTATCACAGGTACATGTCCGTGGGAGAATCCTTCGGTTCTCATAGCCTGCATTCATTTGCAGAATTCCTACAGCATCACATAAACTCTCCTGAAGCCAGTTCCTGTTGGTCCAGAAAAAGAAAGCCTTTGAAGCCTTTCAAGTTAAAGTTTATGACTTCAGAAGCAGCATCAAGGAAGGGGGGCAGACAGAGACGTGAGGGAACTTCCAAAGATCTGCCTGAAGACTTGGCAGAAATGTAGAAAACAGATCCAGAAGAGAGCTATGGGCAGCGCAAGACCCGAATCCAATGGATTCGACGCTATTGGGCTGAACAGTGGTTCAAATACCGCTTCGTCACTGAGGAGTATGCTGAGAAAAGTGCCATCAAGAAGCCATGGGGGGACATCTTATACAAGAATCTCGTACCCAAGATCAGAGATGAAGCCATTGCTCAAGGCTTCTACCCATGCATGGTCCGAGGACCACAGCCTGATGATGCGCATCCGTCGTCACTCCTATGGTGTCGTGACGACAATCTCTTCAAGCGCAACTTCCAGTTTGCTCAACAATCAGCGAAGCTGAACAAGAAGAAATTTGGGTCAGACTTCAACCCTGGTCCCTCCGCACCAAGGGCAGATGGCACACGCGATGCGGAACCCAATGTCATCGGTCCGTTTGCCAATCTTGAGGGCCTGATCACTCACATCTTAGTCCAAGGGACTGCCGTAAATGACCCTCCAGCTGACTCTGAGTCTGATGAAGCTCCTGCTGTGCTGAAGCCAAAGCAGACGAAGAAACCAAAAGCTTAAAAGCCGGCCCCTGCCTCAAAAATCTCAAGAGCGAAGCCATTGAAAATTGCACCTCCTGAAGTCAGTGTGCAGTCCGAAGACGTATCCCGCGTCTCCAAGCCCCAGAAGGAAAAGGAGCCCCAGCAACAAACAGGCAAAGAGCTCACTGCTGCTGCCATTCTGCGCAGCGAAGCCATTGATCTATCAAGCAATGAAGATCTGGGAGATGACGCTCTAGAGCAGCTTATCAAAAGCAAAGAAGAAGCTGAAATCTTCAACAATCTGCCTCTCTTTGATGTCGCCATCATCCACAGCTTCATCGATGAATGGTTTGACTCACCAGACATAAGCTTCAATGATCTGCAGCTGCTAGTTGGCCTCAGTGTCGCCTTCCAAGGCGCAATTGCTTCAGAACTGGCCGTTGCTCAGCGCATTGTTGAGCTGAAGCAGAAAATTGATCACGAAAAGGCTCAGTTCAAGAAGCACATGGCCAGCCTCAGCGTGCAGGAAGTGAGGAGCTTCAAAATCATGCTGCATGAGCTCAAAGAAAACTTTCTGAAGAAGCATGCTGAAGCTCAGGGCTCGCGTGAAAGGATGAAGTCTTTGGCAGACAAATGTGTTCAAGCCTACAGCGAGGCTGAAAAGCGCAAGGCACTTGGGCGTCCTGGCATCGACCCCAAGATGGCCGCGAAGAAGAAGAAGAAGCTAGTTGTGAATGAACCAGAGGCACCTAGGCAAGAAGCGGTTCAAATTGTCTTCCCCACTGCAACGACTGGCTCGAAGCCAAAGAGCCGGTCAACAGCTTCAGAGCTAAAGAAGGCAAGAACTGCAGAGGCTGAAGCCAGAAAAAGGAAGAGCACTGAAGCCTCTCCTATTGCCCCCAGCAAAAAGAAGCGCAAGATCAAGAAATCTCGGGCTGCTCCCACAGAGCCCTTGATGGTTGAACCTCTCTCTGTCCTTCACCCCAATGCAGAAAGAAGACTGACAGTTCATGAGCCTGCTCCCATGGAGGCTCCTGAAGCTGAAGACATACCAGCAGCCGACCCAATAGCTGCTGAAGATGAGTCATGGGCTGATTGCCCTCAGGAGGAAGAAGACTTTGAGGTTCAGCCCACTCCGACCCCACAAGCGTCGTCTGCGTTCCGTAGGCTTCGCAAAGGTCCACGGCCTCAAGTCCATACTGCAGAAATTCCGGCTACATCAGCCGAAGACAATGAAGAAGCACCACCAGAACCCACTTCCCCGCTCCATCAAGATGCAGTTCTCCATGAGAACGTGCCTGAGGTTGTCCCTCCAACTACCCAAGCGGAGGAAGAAAATGCTGCGGCTCCCACCACAAACACTAAAGGCAATGTGGAGCCCGCCCCACCAAATGCTTCAGCGGACAGCGAAGCTACCGAGCCAGACACTTCTGTTCCTGAGTCTGCTGCAGGTCCTCAATTCGATTATCATATTGAGCACAGGCCTCATGTTCAGAAGCCAGTCCCAAGGCTGCCAAGGTTCCCAGGTCCTGCATCAGCACCTGGTTCCTTTAACATCAACAGCTTCAAGGCAGATAATACATTTTTCAATAGCTCCAAGAACCCCTATTCAAAGGAAAGGATTGTATCAGACGGGTTCTGGAGCTATTCTCAGGGCAGCTATTATTCATGCTTCTTATACAACCAAGGCCGTATCTTTCCGCACAAGCGCCTTGAGGTTGAAGCCATTGCTGGTCTGCCATGTCTTGAGGAAGCCTTGGATTGCTTCAGGCAAGTGGGTCTGCTGCCGTTTGTGACTGATGAAGAGCACTGGAATGAAGAGCTTCTGCTTCAGTTCTATGCCACTCTGCATATCAAAGGATACAACAGAGATCCGAAGACTTGGGTACTGGAGTGGATGACCGGAAATGTCCATCATGAAGCCAATGCATTTGATATCATTGAGCTCACCGGCCTGCCCACTCCTGCCGAATACTATGAGGAAGGTTGTCAACTACATTCTGAAGCCATTGAAAGCTTATTCCAGAGGCCTGAACCCAATATGAGTCAGATGCTCTCAATGATGAAGTCATTGCCTCAGGATGCACCCTATCCAACTAAGTTCTTCGTTGAAGACCTAGAGTACCTGCCCAGGACCATATATCACATCATCCGGCGGACTCTCTGGCCCATTAAGGGACACTCACCACATGCCAAGATCGAGGGTGCAATGAAGACTATGATATTCTGTATCCTTCATGGCAAATGGTTCAACGCACAGGATTTCTTCATACGCCAACTTGCAGCATCAGGCTCAGAATTATTTGGTTTGAAGTTCTATGCTCCTTGGGTGATGAGGCTGATCAAACTGCACTCTGCGATCTCGTATCAGCCCTCTGCCCGAAACCATTGGATCTTCTTGCCAGATGTGGACACCTCTACTGAAGCAATATACCCTGAGCCTGCCAAGCAACCAATAAGTCTTCAGAATGCAGAACACCAGAGCTTCACGCAGAATGTTGAAGGTGTTGAAGCCATATCCAGGGTATATCCGTTGGCTGGCACTACACGTGCACCAGCATCTACTGAAGCCACAGACAGCACAAATGCTCCAAGACCCAAGAAGCGTGCTCGTGTCCTCACTAACCGAGAGCTTCTTGTGGCCCTTCACCAAAAGCAAGATAGGCATCACGACTGGCTAAAGCGTCAGATGAAGAGCCTCTTGGTGGATGTTAATCGTCTTCGAAACCTAGCCACCAAGAATGTGTTTGTCACTCATGAGACGTGCCGTCGTACATGGAAAGGGCTCTCAATGATATGCACTGAAGCTGAACTTGAAGAGGATGGCTTCAGAGAGCGCTTCAAATTTGACACCACACCTCCGAGAAGGGCTGTGATGCGCAACACACCGTCACTTGAAGACTCTGAGTTTTCTTCATCTGCTGCCACAGTTACTGCAAGGATCATTGATGAAGACGACGATGCTACATCACCACCATCTGCTTCAGCACATCCAAGTTCTGCACCACCAAACAACTCCACCGACCCTGCTGCGCCTGGGAACGCGTAGAAAACTCTATGTCTTCAAACCTTTTTGGTCATTACTGACAAAAGGGGGAGAAGCATATGATGTTTATAGTCTTCAAGCGGGTCAATATGGGCGGGTGCCTTATGTTTTGTTATATTTTGCTTCGTGTTTACAACTCTTGTTTTTTTGCTTCATTTGGTTCTTTGAGTTGTAAACACTAAAACTCAATGGTCGTCTGCTACTTGTTTGCCACTCTGTTTGCGAAGATAAATTCCGCATGTGCGACGATAAATTCCGCACTTATCTCATTCTGCAGACGTCCATTTTCCATTATGCATGTCATTATCTTCATATACTTTCACATGCATAGTGGATTGTCATCATAAGCTGAAGAGGATCTCCTCAAGTACAACCTGCCATGTGCATTTGCATTCCAAAAGCAAGTTAACTTATATGCACATCTTCAGGGGGAGCCTTTGCAACTTATGAAGACAATTCCCTATCCTTTACAAACTTCACACTTTATATTCCCCGTTGAAAACTTCAACTAGTTTGTCATCAATCACCAAAAAGGGGGAGATTGTAAGTGCATCTAGTGCCACCCCTAGTTGGTTTTGGAGTATTGATGACAAACCTAGTTGAGGGACTAATGTGTTTGTGAGAATTGCAGGAAAACACAGGTAGAAGTCCCTCATTGATTCGGTTTTACTACCAGAGATGACCCCTAAAAATGTACGAAGACATTGAAGACAAAGGTGGTATATGAAGATATTCACATTGAAGACTATGACAAAGGAAGACACGTTATGAAGCCTATGGAGCTCGAAGACTTAGATCTTTCGTAGTTTCTTTTCTTTTGTGTTGAGTCATAGGAACCACCATACTATTAAGTGGGGTCCAGGAGAACCAGTCAGAATGACTGAAGTGATGCCTAAATCAAAAACCTATGTCTTCGAGCGAAGACAATGAGAGCGAATCTTGTCCAGAGCCGGACAAGTCAGCTTTGCTTGTAGCCCAAGTAAAGTTGCCATGAGAGTTTGAAATCTGACCGTTGCGACACGTGTCAGTTCCTTAGTGACCCAGGGTCATTTCGGACAAATCAGGTCGGGTTGCCAAGTGGCTATAAATAGCCCACCCCCACAACCATAAATGGTTGGCTGCTCAGATTTCAGTGCACGACTTTTGTCGTTTGAGAGCAACCCACCTCGAAGCCTTTGAGAGAAAATTCCTAGTGAGGAGAAAAGCCCTAACCACCCAGAGCCAGAGCAAATTGGGCATCACTTAGGTCTTCTTGTCTGTGTGATCTGAAGACTTATTACACTTGAGGACTGTGAATCCTCCAGACGGTTAGGCGTCGTGTTCAGAGCATCCAAGAGACATTGTGGATTGCCAGTGAACAAAGTCTGTGAAGGTTTGGGAAGTCTACCTTGAAGACTTACCAGAGTGATTGGGCGAGGACTAAGTGACCTTAGCTCAAGGAGAATACGGTGAGGACTTGGTGTCCTGGACTGTGTGTTCAGGACTGGGTGTCCGGGACTATGTGTCCTAAGGTTTAAATACCTAGCCGCTCCAACCAGACGTACAGTTGTCACAGCAACTGGAACTGGTCCAACATATCATTGTCTTCAACGAGTCACTGGTTTCATCTTCACTTCCTTTTCTTACTGTTACACATTGTGAAGCCATTGCATGCTTGCTTTATCTTTTGTCTTCACAACGTGAATGTATGAACTGTTTGGCTTCATAACTTCTTCCTACCTGATCCTTATTACACTGCAGTTGTTTGTCATTGTGCTTTCACTCTATTGAATACATGACCATGGCTGGCCTAGTGTAATCTAACTTCCGCTGCATAGTAATAGGCATAATCTTCGCTGTTTGTCTTCATAACTCTCACGTTTTGAAGACTTTCATAAAAATCGTCTATTCACCCCCCTCTAGTCGATATAACACACTTTCAGGCCCAGGCGCGCCCTAGTGGGTTGTGCCCCCCTCGGGGCACACCCCAGGTGCTTCTCCGGCCCATTTGGTGTCTTCTAGTCCATAAAAAATCCACAAAAAGTTTCGCTGCTTTGGACTCCGTTTGGTATTGATTATCTACGATGTAAAAAACATGCAAAAAACGGCAACTAGCACTTGGCAGTATGTCAATAGGTTAGTACCAAAAAATGATATAAAATGGCTATAAAATGATTATAAAATATCCAAGACTGATAATATAATAGCATGAAACAATCAAAAATTATAGATACGTTGGATATGTATCAGCTGTCAACTCCCCCTCCTCATTGAGCTCAGTTTACCTGTCATCGAGGTTCTCCTTCAGCAGCTCCACCCAGCCGTCGATGAACTCCTTCTGCTTATTGAGCTGATCGGGCATGTCGTCGAGGGATAACGACTCCAGTGCTGCCAGCTCGGCATGTTTGTCTCCGCGGCTAGGGCGCTCCTGGGAGCCCTCGCCTGCCCGTGAGAGATCTTTCGAGGTCTCTGCGAGGTGGCGAGCCCTCTTTTTTTCGCGGCCTTGGTCACCGCTGCCTTGTTACGAGTAGTACTCAACCTAGAGCCCTGCACACCGGCCGTGACAAGGACAAGCGAACAAGAAAGACTTATGAGGAGGAAGGTAGAGTGATTTTCGACTAGGTAGTTCCCCTTTTTATAACCTAGTACTAGCACAAGTACTAAAACCTGCATAGTGGGAACTCGTTCAGGTTTGATACATACTAGGTGTGAGCAGGATTGCACTTAATTATAACATGGTAGTACTACTTTGGAATGTGATGGGAACACGCTAAAAAATATTTGATGGTTTTGGTTTCGAGGCCCGAAACGGCTCCCGATGAGTTTAGTGGAACATAAATTTCAAGTACTACTGCTCAAATGCGGTCGCACAAGTCAGTGTTGTAACAGGTCGTACATGTCAGACCAAGCCGATGCGTGTCCCTTCGGTGAGACGAGGGTCCGACAGACCATCTGTTGGTGCGACCGACCATAAGTATTACACAATGGAGATTTCCTGGTTGTGGCTTCGGGTGATTGTCACGACCAAGCATTCAAAAACTAGTGATAAATCAATTACCATATTTTTTCAAACGACCAAGTATTTTCACAGGAATACAATACATATAGATGGAGTGATTGTCACGATTGCAAACCGACATGGCGTCGCAAGTTCACTGCAGCAGCAACCGAGTAGGTCACTGCATCGCCTATGCTGCATGCCTAGTGGCGCCGCCGCAGCTGGTCCCAGGATTTGGCTTGTCCTACCACCTATTTGAATAGTTGCACCAGCTGCTCATGCCATTCCGCAGGCATGCGCGTTCTTCCCTCTACAGTCGACTCCATGAATATGATCTCTGCCATTAGCCCCAGCTTGAAATCAATGCGACGCTGCCATATGTTGACATCCCTCAGCATCTCTCCCCTGAGATCGACTTGCGCCTCCGCCTTGTGCTTCGCCAGGCGTAGCTCCTTCGAACTTGTCTCCAATCAATGCGATAGTTCCTCGATCCAATTTGCCATTGCTGCCCACCACCTGAAATGCAGCCCTAGCATGTGCTCCGGCGCCACCGGTCTATGATTCCAGAGCAATGGATCCCCTTTGAAAGACATGTGGGTTTCGCTCAAAGGTGGCAGTGCTGCGGGCCGCAGCGAGAAGGCAGCCCACAGGTCCTGGGATCTAAGGGATTATCAATGGCGTGACCCGGTGGGTGAGGCGGGGAGGCGAGCATAGGCGCTAGAGAGCCCTACGAGGCTAAGATAAAGATAGTACTACTCCACTCCGTCCATATTTGAATACAAAGGCCACCAACAGTAACTGCTACCTCTTGAGCTTGCATTGGTTTTTCCCTTGAAGTGGAAAGGGTGATGCAGCAAAGTAGCGTAAGTATTTCCCTCAGTTTTGAGAACCAAGGTATCAATCCAGTAGGAGACAATGCTCAAGCCACCGAATACCTGCACAAACAAACACCAACCTTGCACCCAACACGATAAAGGGGTTGTAAATCCCTTCACGGTTATTTGTAATGTGAGATCTGATAGAGATGGATAAACGGTAAAGAAATATTTTTGGTATTTTTGGTTTATGGAACGGAAAGTAAAATATTTCAAAAGAAAGTAAATAGGAAACTAGAATAGTAGATCGGAAACTTATATGATGGAAAATAGACCCGAGGGCCACAGGCTTCTCTCAAGATAGAAAATATTACGATGGGTGAACGAATTACTACCGAGCAATTGATAGAAAAGCGCAAGGTTATGACAATATCTAAGGCAATCATCATGAATATAGGCATCACGTCTATGTCAAGTAGACCGAAACGATTCTGCATCTACTACTATTACTCCACACATCGACCGCTATCCAGCATGCATCTAGAGTATTAAGTTCATAAAGAACGGAGTAACGCCTTAAGCAAGATGACATGATGTAGAGGAATTAACTCAAGCAATATGATGAAAACCCCATCTTTTTTATCCTCTATGGAAACAATACAATACGTGTCGGTTCCCCTTCTGTCACTAGGATCGAGCGCCGCAAGATTGAACCCAAAGCTAAGCACTTCTCCCATTGCAAGTAAAACCAATCTAGTTGGCCAAACCAAACCGATAGTTCGAAGAGACTTGCAAAGATATCAAATCATGCATAAAAGAATTCAGAGGAGATTCAAATAATATTCATAGATAAGCTGATCATAAATCCATAATTCATCGGATCTCAGCAAACACACCGCAAAAGAGTATTACACCGAATAGATCTCCAAGAACATCGAGGAGAACTTTGTATTGAGAATCAAAGAGAGAGAAGAAGCCATCTAGCTACTATCTATGGACCCGTAGGTCTTAGGTAAACTACTCATGCTTCATAGGAGAGGCAATGGTGTTGATGTAGAAGCCCTCCGTGATCGAATCCCCCTCTAGCAGGATGCCGGAAAAGGCCCCAAGATGGGATCTCACGGGTACAGAAGGTTGCGGCGGTGGAAAAGTGGTTACGTGGCTCCCCTAGAAGTTTTTGGGATATAAGAGTATATATAGGAGGAAGATCTAGGTTAGGGGGTCACCAAGGGGCCCACAAGGTTGGGGGCGCGCCCTCCACCCTTGTGGCCGCCTCGTGGATCTTCTTACTTGGACTCCAAGTTTCTTGGGTGTCTTCTAGTCCAAGAAAAAGCATCGCAAAAGTTTTATTCCGTTCGGACTCCGTTTCGTATTCCTTTTCTGCGGAACTCTAAAATAAGGAAAAAAACAGAAACTGGCACTAGGCTCTAGGTTAATAGGTTAGTCCCAAAAATCATATGAAATAGCATATTAATAATGCATATAAAACATCCAAAACAGATAATATAAAAACGTGGAACAATCAAAAATTATAGATACGTTGGAGACGTTTCAAGCATCCCAAGCTTAATTCCTGCTCGTCCTTGAGTAGGTAAATGATAAAAACAGAATTTTTGATGTGGAATGCTACATAAAATATTTATCCATGTAATTCTCTTTATTGTGGCATGAATGTTCAGATCCATAAGATTCAAAACAAAAGTTTAATATTGACATAAAAACAATAATACTTCAAGCATACTAACAAAATAATTATGTCTTCTCAATATAACATGGCCAAAGAAAGCTTATTCCTACAAAATCATATAGTCTGGCTATGCTCCATCTTCATCACACAAAATGTTCAAATCATGCACAACCCCGCTGACAAGCCAAGCAATTTTTTCATACTTTTGACATTCTCAAACCTTTTCAACTTTCACGCAATACATGAGTGTGAGCCATGGACATAGCACTATAGGTGGAATAGACGGTGGTTGTGGAGAAGACAAAAAAGCAGGAGATAGTCTCACGTCAACTAGGAATATCAACGGGCAATGGAGATGCCCATTAATACATATCAATGTGAGTGAGTAGGGATTGCCATGCAACGGATGCACTAGAGCTATAAGTTTATGAAAGCTCAAAAAAGAAAACTAAGTGGCTGTGCATCCAACTTGCTTGCTCATGAAGACCTAGGCCGTTTGAGGAAGCCCATTGTTGGAATATACAAGCCAAGTTCTAATGAAAAATTCCCACTAGTATATGAAAGTGATAACATAAGAGACTCTTTATCATGAAGATCATGGTGCTAGTTTGAAGCAAAAGTGTGGCAAAAAAAGGATAGTAACATTTCCCCTCCTCTTTTTTTTATTTCCTCACATGGGACAATGCTCTAATAATGAAAATCATCACACTTCTATTTACTTACAAGTTACAACTCAAGAATTATAACTCGGTACTTAGAACAAAAATATGACTCTATGTGAATGGCTCCGGCGGTGCAATGAATCAAGAGCAACATGTATAAAAATGATGAATGGTGGCTTTCCCACAAATACGATTTTAACTACATGATCATGCAAAGCAATATGACAATGATGATGTATGTCATAATAAATGGAACAGTGGAAAGTTGTATGGCGATATATCTCGGAATGGCTATGGAAATGCCATGATAGGTAGGTATGGTGGATGTTTTGAGGAAGGATATGTGGTGGGTTTATGGTACCGACGAAAGTTGCGCGGTACTAGAGAGGCTAGAAATGGCAGAAAGGTGAGAGTGCGTATAATCCATGGACTCAACGTTAGTCATAAAGAACTCACGTACTTATTGCAAAAATGTATTAGTCATCGAAACAAAGTACTATGCACATGATCCTAGGGGGATAGATTGGTAGGAAAAGACAATCGCTCGTCCCCAACCGCCACTCATAAGGAAGACAATCAAAAAACATCTCATGCTCCAACTTTGTTACATAACGGTTCACCATACGTGCATGCTACGGGACTCACAAACCTCAACACAAGTATTTCTCAAATTCACAACTACTTACTAGCATGAATCTAATATCACCATCTTCATATCTCAAAACAATCATTAGGAATCAAACTTCTCATAGTATGCAATGCACTTTATATGAAAGTTTTTATTATATTCCTCTTGGATGCCAATCATATTAGGACTAATTTTATAACCAAAGCAAATTACCATGCTGTTCTAAAGACTTCAAAATAATATAAGTGAAGTACGAGAGTTCATAAATTTCTATAAAATAAAACCACCGTTGTGCTCTAAAATGATATAAGTGAAGCACTAGAGCAAAATTGCCTAGCTCAAAAGATATAAGTGAAGCACATAGAATATTCTAATAGATCACGATTCGTGCATGTCTCTCCCAAAAGGTGTGTATAGAAAGGATGATTGTGGCAAACTAAAAAGCAAAGACTCAAATCATACAAGACGCTCCAAGAAAAACACATATCATGTGGTGAATAAAAATATAGCCTCAAGTAAAGTTACCGATAGACGAAGACGAAAGAGGGGATGCCTTCCCGGGGCATCCCCAAGCTTAGGATTTTTGACATCATTGAATATTACCTTGGGGTGCCTTGGGAATCCCCAAGCTTAGGCTCTTGCCACTCCTTATTCCATAGTCCATCAAATCCTTACCCCAAAACTTGAAAACTTCACAACACAAAACTCCAACAGAAAATCTCATAAGCTCTGTTAGTATAAGAAAATAAATCAACACTTTTGGTACTGTTGTGAACTCATTCTTTATTTATATTGGTGTAATATCTATTGTATTCCAACTATTCCATGGTTCATACCTCCCGATACTAGCCATAGATGCATCAAAATAAGCAAACAACACGCGAAAAACAGAATCTGTCAAAAAACAGAACAGTCTGTAGCAATCTGGATATTTTGAATACTTATGTAACTCCAAAATTCCTGAGAAATTAGGAACTTCTAGACAATTTCTTTATTTATCCTCTTTAAAAATAATAAGTATTTTATCGCCCTTCTGTTGAAAATCAAAACTAATCTCTTGGGTGCAAAAGTTTCTGTTTTTCAGTAGGATCAAATCAACTATCACCGTAAGCTATGCCAAGGTCTTACTTGGAACAAACACTAATTAAAACATAAAACCACATCTAACCAGAGACTAGATGAATTATTTATCCAAAAATAGAAAATAAATATATTGGGTTGTCTCCCAACAAGCGCTTTTCTTTTAAAGCCTTTTAGCTAGGCATTGATAATTTTAATGATGGTCCACATGAAAGATAGCAATTAAAACGCAAAGAGAGCATCATAAAACATGTGACAAACAAGTTTAAGTATAACATGCTTCCTATGCATAGGGATTTTATAAGCAAATAAATTATCAAGACAAGAAAAAACTACCATATGCAAGGAAGAAGAAAGAAACAATAGCAATCTCAACATAACGAGAGGTAATTTTGTAATATGAAAAATTCTACAACCATATTTTCCTCTATCATAATAATTACATGTAGGATCATAATAAAATTCAACAATATAGATATCACATAAAATTTTCTCTTCATGATCCACATGCATGCAAAGATGACACTCTTCCGAAATAGTGGGATTATCATAAAATAAAGTCATGACTTCTCTGAACCCACTTTTATCAAAAACTCCATAAGATTGAACATTATCCAAATATATGGGATCTAAAGTTGACACTCTTCCAAACCCACTTTTAGTATTATTGCAAACATTACTGTCAATATCATATTCATCATGGGGCTTAAATAAATATTAAAGATTGTAAGAAGAATCACCCCAATCATGATCATTGCAACAAGTAGTGGACATAACAAAACTAGCATCCCCGGGCTTAGGGTTTTGCATATGATTAACACAATTGACATTAATAGAATTTATAATAATAGCATTGCAATCATGCTTTTCATTCAAGGACCTATCGTGAATCACTTCATAATTTTCTTCTTTCAACACTTCATCACAATTTTTAGATTCACGAATTTCAAGCAAAACCTCATAAAGATAATCTAGTGCAATCAACTCACTAGCAATAGGTTCATCATAATTGGATATTTTAAGAATATTAGAAAGTGGATGAGGATCCATATCAATAGATTTTTAGCAAGCAAAGATGCAAGCAAATAGAAGGCACATGGTAACCCGAGAAAACAGAAGGACGAATGGAAGAAGGGCGAAGAAAAAGGCAAATCTTTTAGAAAATCGTTTTAGAAGTGGGGGAGAGGAAAACAAGAGGCGAATGGCAAATAATGTAATGCAAGGGATGAGAGTTTATGATGGGTACTTGGTACGTCTTGGCTCGGCGTCGATCTCCCCGGCAACGGCGCCAGAAATTGGCAAGTTGATGGGAGACAAATCTTGACTTGACTTGGCATAAATCTCCCCCGCAACGGTGCCAAAAATTCTTCTTGCTACCTCTTGAGCTAGCGTCGGGTTTGCCCTTGAAGAGGAAAGGGTGATGCAGCAAAATAGCGTATGTATTTCCCTCAGTTTTGAGAACCAAGGTATCAAACTAGTAGGAGACAACATGCAAGCCACCGAATACCTGCACAAATAAACACCAACCTTGCACCCAACGCGATAAAGGGGTTGTCAATCCCTTCACGGTTATTTGCAACGCGAGATCAGATAGAGATGGATAAACGGTAAAGTAATATTTTTGGTATTTTTGGTTTATGGAATGGAAAGTAAAAGATTGCAAAAGAAAGTAAATAGGAAACTAGAATTGTAGATCGAAAACTTATATGATGGAAAATAGACCCGGGGGCCATAGGTTTCTCTAGAGGCTTCTCTCAAGATAGAAAATATTACATTGGGTGAACGAATTACTGCTGAGCTATTGCTAGAAAAGCGCAAAGTTATGACGATATCTAAGGCAATCATCATGAATATAGGCATCACGTCCGTGTCAAGTAGACCAAAACGATTCTGCATCTACTACTATTACTCCACACATTGACGACCGCTATCCAGCATGCATCTAGAGTATTAAGTTCATAAAGAATGGAGTAGCGCCTTAAGAAGGATGACATGATGTAGAGGAATTAACTCAAGCAAAATGATGAAAACCCCATCTTTTTATACTAGATGGCAAGAATACAATACGTGTCGGTTCCCCTTCTGTCACTAGGATCGAGCACCGCAAGATTGAACCCAAAGCTAAGCACTTCTCCCATTGCAAGAAAAACCAATCTAGTTGGCCAAACCAAACCGATAGTTCGAAGAGACTTGTAAAGATATCAAATCATGCATAAAAGAATTCAGAGGAGATTCAAAAAATATTCATAGATAAGTTGATCATAAATCCACAATTCATTGGATCTCGGCAAACACACCGCAAAACAGTATTACTTAGAATAGATCTCCAAGAACATCGAGGAGAACTTTGTATTGAGAATCAAATAGAGATAATAAGCCATGTAGCTACTAGCTATGGACCCGCAGGTCTGAGGTAAACTACTGATGCTTCATCGGAGAGGCAATGGTGTTGATGTAGAAGCCCTTCGTGATCGAATCCCCCTCCGCCAGGATGCCAAAAAAGGCCCCAAGATGGGATCTCAGGGGTACAGAAGGTTGTGGCAGTGGAAAAGTGGTTTTGTGGCTCCCTTGGAAGTTTTTGGGGTATAAGAGTATATATAGGAGGAATATCTAGGCTAGGGGGTCACTGAGGGGACCACAAGGTTGGGGTGCGTGCCCTCCACCCTTGTGGCCGCCTCGTGGCTCTTCTGACTTGCACTCCAAGTCTCTTGGGTGTCTTCTGGTCCAAGAAAAAGCATCACGAAAGTTTTATTCCATTTGGACTCATTTTGGTATTCCTGTTCTGTGAAACTCTAAAACAAGGAAAAAATAGAAATTGGCACTCGGCTCTAGGTTAATAGGTTAGTCCCAAAAATCATATAAAATAGCATATTAATGCATATAAAACATCCAAAACAGATAATATAATAGCATGGAACAATTAAACGTTATAGATACATTGGAGATGTATCAGTAACCCAGGCAAAATTTCATCATCCTGCCCGCGTCTTGGTTTATTGGCCCCCTTTTTATTTCGTGCCAATTTTTGACCAAAATTTGAACTTACAAAATGTTAATGCATGTCACTGAAAATTATGTCATTGGAATCACATTTGAAAGTAGTTTTCGATGACATTAATTTTTATGACATGCATAAATATTGTGTTACTTAAAATTATGGTTAAAAATTGGCACAACATACGCAGGAGACCAATGGAAGTGGCAACCCACGATTTAACTACTCGCATGCACGCAGTGGAGTAGTAATGTCTTTCTCAACTACTTCCTCCCTCATGTCCACCCCAATTTGCATGCACCATATTAATTGGCCATCAATGAAGTGAACGACTTTACACGCGTCAAATTATCACATGGGGTGGATCTTCGTACAAAAATGCGAACCACCGTGTACCCGCGTGTGCATGCGAGGGAATGAGTGTGTGCGTGCACATCTTCGCTTCATGCATGTACTTCTAGTGTGTGTGAGAGAGGATGAGTACATTCTTCTGGAACCAGCAGCACGTCACTGTGATCAATCCACACAAGGAGGTCGCGACAACGCCTCCACATGTGCCACGTGGCTTCATGGATGCCCCCACATCATTTTAATCATAATATATTAACTGAAAAGGGAGAGACACCGTGTAGCGTGCCATTGTAATTCTAATTACGTGTTTTGCACATACTGGAAGTACTAGTAAGGTACACGTGCATTGCACGCATGAGATTTGGCAACCAAATTATGAATAAATACAACACTATAGAATGTAAGCTTTGAGTCATATATGCATGGTTCGTTTAATTCTTATAGTTCATCTCATTCAAAATCAATTAGTTTTTCTAAAAATGTTAATCTATTTTATGATTAATGGAATTGTGCGTTGTAAAGCATAAAGTAAAACAAATAATGGCAATTCAACTAGAATAAAAGTTTGGGCAGTTTTGATACAGAAGATTCTAGAACAAAGGAGAAGTACTTGTGTTTTAAGGTTTGTGCAATATGCTTAAGTTCACCATGGAGTCTTCTAGATTGTACATGTGGTAGAATCTGGTGGAATGTAGATGCTATCCAATGGCCAATATTGCTCGGATTTGCCATGTCTGCACCGTCTGATTGGCTTCATCCAACGACCACCTTTCAAATTTATTCACACTCAATACAGGGGTATAGATATAGATATAGAGGTATAGATATTGACTAGTTTGGAACATCATCTAAAGGCTTTCTACATGCTCATTTTTTGTGCAAATGTGCTCCACCGTGCACCCACACATTTACATGTGGGAACGAGTGCATGTGTGCACCTCTTATCTTTCGCACACGTAGTCTGTGTGTGTGAGAGATACTAAGATATGATGAGGGAATGTGCTTCAATGCAATTTGTGTCAAGGAGAGGCCTATATACATACATGTATGTGCATGGGGCCGGGGTGATATATGAGAAGGGAGGGGAGGGTCGACCGTGCGAGATATCGAGAGAGATAGATAGAGGGAAGAGCTCTGTGAGCATACAAGCACTGGTATATGGGGGGTGGGGGCTGGAAGATGGTGCGAGGGGCTAAGTGGAGGGAGACTATGAAGGAGTGCACAAGTGCGATATTGTTATTTAAAGAGAGGGGGCGAGTGCGCGGTTGCATGCAATGGCGGAGCTATGAAAAATTAATGAGCTAGGGGGCCAAGCATTGCTAATCCTTTACGGGGAGGGCCAATTCATCAACTTAAACCATTTGACCAGCAATTGATCTACTGATCACATTCATATTAGCCTCAATATATAGTGATGTTAGGGGTGGGGGCCAGGGCCCTTGCCGCCCCTGTCTTCGCCACTGTGCGCGTATCTGAGAGATGAAGCGGAAGGCGTGGATGATGAGAGGGGGATGATGGATATATAATGTGGGTGTATTAGCTATGTAATCCTATATAGAGAGGTATAGATTGATCGATGTGTACGTGGGAAAGAGGGTGAGGCATGACTAGATATATAGATTGATCGGTTTGTGTGGAAAATTGGGAAAGACCTAGCTATATATACACACACAAAAAGGAACATCAATCATTGCGCATGCATGTGAGAGATAAAGAATGCCCAAAGTGATGAAGAGGGGGAGGTGTGTGTGTGTGCATGCATGGGAGACCGACCTGAAGAAAAGATTGCATGTGTGTGATGGATAATGCCGAGTGGTAGTGTGTGTGCAACTGTGCATGCATGCATGAGAGATAGTTAGTGGTACAATTATAAAGAGAAGATGACTGTGTGGGTGTAAAAGACTAGGTGAGGTCATAATCAATGTAAAGTTGAATTCAAATATTTGAATAAGAGATCGTGATGTTTGAAACCCATGCATGCATCAATATAACTGAGATATGCGCGGTTGGTTTGGGAATGAGCATGCTATATCGTATACACATTGAACAAGGTCAGACTGATTTGAATTTGAGATACCGATGGCAGGCATCGTTTTGCCACATTGCATCCGTGCATGGACACACTATTCAAATTGGAGATGATGGATGGCTTTCGCATCACATATCTATACCTATACCCCTATATAGTGTGCGAATAACTTTGAAAGATGGTCGTTGGATGAAGCCAATCTGACGGTGTAGAGATGGAAAATCTGAGCACTACTGGCCATTGGATATTATCTACATTCCACCACATTTTGCCACATGTACAATCTAGAAGACTCCATGGTTGAACTTAAGAATAATGCACAAACCTCAAAACACAAGCACTTCTCCTTTGTTCTAGAATCTTCCGTATCATAATTGCCCAATTTTTTTCCACATGAATTGCCATTATTTGTTTTTTACTTTATGCTTTACAACGCACAATTCCATGAATCTTAAAATAGATTAGCTTTTTTATAAAAACTAACTGATTTTGAATGAGATGAACTATAAGAATTAAACGAACATCTACATCATGCATATATGACTCAAATCTTACATGCTATAATGTGGTATTCATTCATAATTTGGTTGCCAAATATCATGCGTGGAATGCACGTGTACCTTACTAGTCTAAATGGTGTTTGTGTGTGTGTGTGTTGTGCGTGTTAAACACATTGTATGTAGTATCATACATGGTTTAGATTCCAACAGCTAGCTAGAGCATACATGCACTATGATTTGAATTCAACCTAAAATGGATACATATATTTGAATTTGAGATCGTATGTTCATGTAGTTCGTATTTATATAGGAATTTACTAATCCTATATTCATGTCATGTGTTGTGAAGATAATATTTAGATGGTTGCATAACTAACTGAGTACAATCCCATTCAAACAGGGAAAATGTACTGAAATTTAGTACATATGCTAGACAACACGAATTATTTTTTATTGTTGAGGGAAATGGAAATTGATTTGGTATTGTATACGTTATGTCTATTGTCCGATTTTTTAGTTTTGTTATTGTTGTTGTTGTTGTTGTTGTTGTTGTTGTATTTGAATGCATTTCTGGTAATATAGTAAAATGACATGGCTCTCTCTAGTGAGGTGTGAATTGTCTTTTTTTGTACACGTGAAGCTTGTTCTCCTGAAATTTCAAGTTGTGCCTTGTTATGCGTAAATTTCAAGCTTGCATCGTGCTACGAAACTCCCGCCACTTCAACCCGCGCCTTGTTACCCCGAAATTTTAAGATATCTCTTTGTCTCATTGTGCTCCGAAAACTCCCTCCATCTCAACCCACGCCTTGCTATCCCGAAATTACAACACGCGTGAAAACTCCCACCTCCTGCGAAATCCCAACACGTGAAATGCCCATGATACCCCTGAACCGAAAGAACCGCCTAGCTCAAATTGGTGGGGGTACTTTTATAACTTACCCCACATTTTGGACAAGCACGTCCCAAAGCCATGGTCCCCCCTCCCATCTCATCCTCCCACCTATTCGTATACCGAGGCCGCAAAAACACGCGAAGCCCCACACCCTCCTCCGTCCGCCACTGATATGTCTCCGATGTATCTATAATTTTTGATTGTTCCATGCTATTATATTATCTGTTTTGGATGTTTTATATGCATTTATATGCTATTTAATATTATTTTTGGGACTAACTTATTAACCCAGAGCCCAGTGCCAGTTTCTGTTTTTTCCTTCTTTTTGAGTTTTACAGAAAAGGAACACCAAACGGAGTCCAAACGAGCTGAAACTTTACGACAATTTTTTATGGACTAGAAGAAGCCCCCAAAGCACAAGAGTTGGGCTAGAAGATTCCCGGGTCAATGGCAAGGGTGGAGGGCGCGCCCCCTACCTCACCGGAGGGGAAACCAATTGGGAGCCCGTTCCGTCACCCTGCCAGAGGGGAAACCATCACCGGAGGCTATCTTCATCATACCGGTGCTCTGCATGATGAGGAGGGAGTACTTCACCCTCGGGGCTGAGGGTATATACCAGTAGCTATGTGTTTGATATCTCTCTCTCTCTCTCGTGTTCTTGATTTGGCATGATCTTGATGTACCGCAAGTTTTTTATTATAGTTGAATCATATGGTGTTTCTCCCCCTCTACCTTCTTGTGATGAATTGAGTTTTACCTTTGAGGTTTCACTATTATCGGATTGAATACTATTATGGATTTGAGAACACTTGATGTATGTCTTTCATGGGATACCTGTGGTTACAATGGGGTGTTCTATTGATTCACTTGATGTATGTTTTGGCACTCAACTCGCGGATTCCCGAGGTGAGATTGGGGTAATCTATGCATAGGGGTTGACGCACGTTTTCGTCCTTGTTTCTCCAATAGAAATCTTGGGGCACTCTTTGAGGTTCTTTGTGTTGGAATGAATATTATGAATCTGAAGTTGTTTGATGCATATCATATAATTGACCCACGGATACTTGTGGTGACATTGGAGTATTTAGGTTACATTAGTGTTGATTGATGTGTATCATATGGTGTTATTTTACTACAAACTCTAGGGTTGTTTGTGACACTTATAGGAATAGCTCATTAGATCGATCGGAAAGAATAACTTTGAGGTGGTTTCATACCCTACAAGCAATTTCATCTTATGTTCTCCGCGATATGAACTTTGGACTGACTTTTGTCGCACGTTGAGGGATTGCCTTATGATCTAATTATGTTATCATTGTTGAGAGAACTTGCACTAGTGAAAGTATGTACCCTAGGCCTTGTTTTCAAGCATTGCAATACCATTTTTGCTCACTTTTGTTACTAGTTACCTTGCTGTTTTTATATTTTCAGATTACAAAAACCTATATCTATCATCCATATTACACTTGTATCACCATCTCTTCGCCGAACTAGTGCACCTATACAATTTATCATTGTACTGGGTGTGTTGGGGACACAAGAGACTCTTTGTTATTTGGTTGCAGCGTTGTTTGAGAGAGACCATCTTCATCCTATGCCTCCCACGGATTGATAAACCCTAGGTCATCCACTTGAGGGAAATTTTCTACTGTCCTACAAAACTCTGCACTTGGAGGCCCAACAACGTCTACAAGGATAAAGTTGCGTAGTAGACATCAAGCCCTTTTCTGGCGCCGTTGCTAGGAGGTTAGTTCTTGAAGGTATATCTTTAGATCTTGCAATCAAATCTTTTAGTTTCTTGTTTTATCACTAGTTTAGTCTATAAAAGAAAGCTACAAAAAAATGGAATTGAGGTTGCCTCATATGCTTCATCTTTTTAATATCTTCTATGAAAATGATGGAAAGGAAAATTGTTCTCAAGTGTTAGAAGAAGAAGTCAATAAAATGTTTTCTATGAAATATTTGAATGATGAGCATGATTGCAATGTTGTTAGTATGCATTCTTTGAATATCCATAGTACTAATGATGATTGCACTAGTCATGATAAAAATGTTACTTATAAGTATGTCAATATTTGTGGAGTGTATAGAGTTTGCAATTAGTATGCATTCTTTGAATATCCATAGTACTAATGATGATTGCACTAGACCAAAAAGGGAAGATAGATTTTGCAAGAGGCATAAGTATTTAGAAACTAAATGGTTGCAAGAGAGGCTATATGTTTGTGCTGAAAGATTTAATTTTTCTCGCCATCCTTATGAACTTTGCAATGAACGTGGCCATTTAAATCTCCAATGCAAATTGTTTCATGATCGAATCATGTACAAGAATTGTGATGACTTGATTTCCCTTGGGCATCATAATGAACTTAGTTTGCTTCTTGGATATTCCAGAATATAACCTTAAGAGATTTCTTGATTTTGATCTAGAGGAAATTTATATGTATTGTGCAGTAAATTGCATTGAGAATCATTATATTGCCAATTACTTAAAGATAAGAAAACAAAGAAGATGAAGAGAATACTAATGAAGGGGAAGAGGTTTCCTAATATCCTCCTATTTTTTCTTATGATGAATCAGGTAGCGAGGAGGAGCGTTTTATTCAACCAATCTCATCAACAAGGAGCTCCAAAAAGGTACTTAAACCCACATGTGATGTGGATATTGAAAAGAAAAGACGGAGAAGCAAAGGTAAAAAGGTATCCCTTCCAAATGATGTTGCTCCTATTATTGTTATGCCTATTACTCTTTGTGATGATTATGATTGGGAAAGTAATGATACTTGTTATAATCTTGAGAATCTTTTTGGCACCAACTTAGAAAAATGTGATGATAATAATTGCTACACTATTGGTGTTATTCATACTAATAATGATGAGAGTGCTTATGCTTATGATATGCAAAACCACAAGCTTGGGGATGCTATGACATGTTTGAGAATTTATTTGCTGCAATTAATGTTTGTCCCAAGCTTGGGGATGCAATGTTTAATGAAGATGATATTTTTAGTCCCCCAAGTTTTGATGTGCAAATTTATTATGATGATAGCATGCCTCCTATTTATGACGATTGCAATATTTATGAAAGTGGGATTGGAAGAGTGTCAAGTTTAGATAATAATTATACCACTATTTTGGAGTGTGTTGAATCTTATTTTAATGATAAAAGTGGATTTGGAGAGGTCACGCCTTTATTTAGTAATGATTCCACTATCTTGAAAGAAGTTTCAATTAATTATGATGAGAATGAAGTTGCTACTTATGATGATTATTGTGATGACACTTATGTTATAAAAAGTAGAGATGATTATATTTATAAAAATTGTCATGATTATGATTACCCTTTTTCTGAACGTTACTCTTTTAATGTGGAAACAATTTATAGTATTCGAGTTTCTTATGATACTCCCACTATTCCGAATGAGAAGAATTTTTCTTATGTGAAGAGTAGTAAAGTTTCTCTGCTTGTGAACCATGAAAATAATGCTTTATGTGATAGCTATATTGTTGAATTCATTCATGATGCTATTGAAAATTATTATGAGAGAGGAACATATGCTTTTACATATTGCAATAATATCAATTTTCCTCTCTATGTGTTGAAAGTTTTGAAGTTATGCCTGTTTTGCCTTCCTATGTTACTTGATTCTTGTGCCCATGATTTGTTTGCTCACAAAATTCCTATGCATAGGAAGTGGGTTAGATTTAAATGTACTAGTCATATGCTTCATGATGATCCCATTATGTTTTAATTCTTATCTTTTATGTGAGCATCATTGACATCATCATGCCTAGCTAGAAAGGCATTAAAGAAAAGTGCTTGTCGGGAGACAACCCAATATTTACCCCTACTGTTCTTGTGTGTTATCTTGATTAGGCTACTATATTAATCATGTTTTATAGCTTTTTTCAATAAAATGCCAAGTAAGACCTTTGAGATGGTCTATGGTGATAGTTGATTTGATCTTGCTGAAAAACAGAAACTTTTGTGCCAAGTAAAATAATTTTCATTTTTTACAGGAGCGTGATAAAATAATGATTCTTTTTGAACAAGATTGATATACAAATTTCCTAGACTGTCATAATTTTTCAAAATTTTTGGAGTTACATAAGTATGCAAAGTTTCCAGATTACTACACACTGTTCTGTTTTTTGACAGATTCTGTTTTCATTGTGTTGTTTGCTTATTTTGATGAATCTATGGTAGTATCGGAGGGTATGAACCATGGAAAAGTTAGAATACAGTAGATATAACACCAATATAAATTTAGAATGAGTTCACAACAGTACCTAAGTGGTGATTTGCTTTATTATACTAATTGAGCTTATGAGTTTTCTGTTGAGTTTTGTGTTGTGAAGTTTTCAAGTTTTGGGTGAAGTTTCGATGGACTACGGAATAAGGAGTGGCAAGAGCCTAAGCTTGGGGATGCCCAAGGAACCCCAAGGTAATATTCAAGGACAACCATGCTTCTAAGCTTGGGGATGCCCCGGATGTGTCGGGGAATACAAATAGGGGTGTGTATTTCCCCTGACTCATTCAAGGACGGAGAAGCTTACAAGCACAAGAACAAGACCACAACTCCAAAGATCAGATTGGAGCGCAAGAGACCAGCCCTTTGAAGGATCCAACATGTAGATCAAGAAGACCAAGAGGAGCCAGAGAAGCAAGATGCGCCAAGGGAAAAGCCTCCCTCGCCGGGCAAGCGAGCCCGGCAAGGACGGGGTTTCCCTCGGAAGCAAGCTTTTGAGACGTCCCGGCAGGCCTGTTGGGGCTTACGAAGGCAGAACCACCCCACCGCACCACATCATCACGACCCAAGTCGTTGATCGGTGCGGTGTCAAGCTCCAAGATGACTAAGTGGTTGCTATCCACCACTTGGCAGCCACTTCCTATAGAAAACGCCTACAAGTGACACTCGTCCTGTGACGTGTTGAGCAAGCAGATGCAAAGCTGGCAAAACAGCCCGGCAGCCCCTGCCGGGCAAGCTGTGATGTGACGTTGAGCGGCGCATTTAATGTGCTCTGTCAGCCTGCAGAGTTAGGTATGATAGCACAGTTTGCTATCTAATCAGTGCATAATGACTGATTTGCCACTACGGTGACCCCTTCTATCTATAAAAGGAGGCCCAAGGTAACCGTAGAAGGGGTCGGATGATTTAGACCTCCGCACACTCATACGTGTGTGGCTGCTCTCACCCTAAGGCAACCCTGCCGGGCGAGCGATCTACGTTCACCACCATTTTCCACCATCAATCCACCAAAGCAGGAGTAGGGTTTTACGCCTCACGGTGGCCCAAACCTGGGTGAAATCGCCCGTGTGATCCCTGTCGTGTTGTTCCACGCTTTTCTGCTCTTTGTGCAACGTGCCACCCCACGCCGAACCAGAAAGGGGCTCTTGGTCCCATAGGTGGCTGTGGTTTCCCGTGACATCTTTGGCGCGCCAGGTAGGGGGATCACTTGCACGAACCTGAAGGCATGAGCAGCATGCCATCTCCATCGCCATTTTTTTCGTCAGCGGCTCCATCGACTATGGCGCCCAAGAAGAAGCCTGGTGCCGCAGCTCACCCATCCACCTCGAAGGCTCCGCCGCCCGTGGCCGCCGACGCCGTGGAGGGCGCGGTGGCGCAGGAGGATGCGGGTGCTGAGGTGGACATGGTCGGTGCAGGCGGCGTTGTAACGACCTCTCCCGCGGCCGAAGCAGGAGCGGGAGGCACCGGAGGAGAGCAGCATCAACAACATCCTAGTGGCCATGCTCCACGAGGTACGAACGAAGGGGTTGTTTCTTCCATACCTCTTCTCCTCGCTGAAAGGCAAAGCCACAGCGGTGGTAGTCGGTCTGGGGCGAACCGCCACCCTATGGCCACCCCTCGTCACGAGCATGACCCTGGGGCGCGTGCCTCCCCCAGAGCGGGTCGACCCCACTGTTGTGTTCAATGGAGCCGCCGGCCCTCAAGCGCCTTCACCGCGTTTCCATGCCATCCAAGCGGTTGGTTCTCAACAGCGAGGGCGTGTCACGGCCGCCGCCGACACCATCAGAAGCCGAGCGACAGCGCGGTCCACATCATCATCATGGATGTCAAGCACTGCTACTGAGGCCATGGCATGGGCCCAACTGCTATTGAGTTTCTCGCCGGCAGCCGATTAGATGGATGAGTGGAGAGCCACCATCCCAAGTCTGATTGGTTTCGCCGAGGCTGGGGGCTCACAGCAGGCTGGCCCGCCATGACCTCCCCAAGCGACGCTGACAACCCGCACTGCTGGCCGTACGGAAGGGGGCACCCCCACTGTCCAGCCCCACCGCGGCAACCAGCATAGGAACTATGGAATCAAGAACCCGACGATGTCTCGATGGCCTCTTCCGACCCTCGAGCACGTCTAGGCCAACGACAACCCCCGGAGGACTGGCGGAGGGGAGGCACGCACATCATCATTGAGCAACACCGTGGTAGCCACCATCGGCCCAATGGGTGCGATGGCCCCTGCATCGACGAGCATGTGCTCGAGGATGGCGGGTGCCTGCCTTTCAAGGTTGGGATGCCCTGCCTTTACTTGTGAGCTACGGCAAGTCCGCTGGCCATCCGCTCGCACGTTCAAGACAGAGATACCTGGGAAGTACGATGGGAGGCCGAAGTCGACAGAGTTCTTGAGCATCTACACCATTGTTGTTCAAGCTGCCGGGGGAAGAGATGAGAAGGTGTTCGCCAACTACTTCCCTTTGGCGCTCAAGTCCAATGTGAGGTCTTGGCTGATGCACCTGCTAGGGAACTCCATTTCATTGTAGGCTGACCTGTGCCATGAGTTCATTGGTGCCTTCATGGGCGGCCATCAAGAACCGGGACGGCCCAGCGACCTGCAACATCTCCAGTAGAAAGAAGGAGAGACTCTACGGAAGTATTTGCAGAGATTCAACAAAGTCCATCGGAATATCCCAGATATCCACCCGGCAGCTGTGATAGCAGCTTTCCAGTCCAATATGCGCAACCGCAGGATACGTTCCAAGATGAACGTGTGGTTTCCCAAGACTGTGAAGGAGCGTTACACCTTGGTGGACAAGTGTGCTTGGGTGGAGGAAGGAAGGAAACTTCCTACAGAGGAGGATTGCATCGATATCGACTCGAAAGATGATGATGAATCCACCGGTAAGAAGAAGGAGAACAAGAAGCACAACAAGAGGCACAAAGATAAGGCAGTGATGACCATTGAAGGATCCATCACACCTAGTACCGGCAAGAAGGCTAAGGCCGAAGCCCCCTGCAAGGAAGTTTCTGCGTGGTCTGACTACTGGGAGGCTGCGGCTGCTGAGAAGGCTGGGAAAGGTGACTGGCCATATTGCAATATTCATCGGACTAAGGGCCATGGTCTCCAAGAGTGTCATCAAGTAGAGCAGCTCGTCAAGAAGCAGAGGGCTGAGTATGAGAAACGAGACAAGAAAAAGGATCAGAATGCCGCTGGTGGGAAGGGCCGAGGCGGTGAAGTAAACCACCCCGACAAGGCCTTTCAGAACCAAGGAAAACCCATCAGAGCCCGTGAAAAGTGAGTTTGCAATGATGAGAGTGATGGAGGGGTTGAAGAGGAAACCAGCAAGCAGGAATTCTAGAAGGCCACTGACGCCTTGTGTATTGAGGGGGGTTCATCTTTGCACTCCTCTCACCGCCAACTCAAGCAGTGGGCGCGTGAGGTTAATATCATGGAGTCAGCGGCAGAGTTTCGGAAGCCGCTCAAATGGTCATGCACGCCCATCATCTTCGACGAATAGGACTGACTGTGTCCTGGACTAGGGGGTACTCACCACGTCGTCTCCCGATCTGTTAGATTGGGCCGAGGACCCCCATGGCAGTATACTCATGGGCCAGTTCGGACAGCTGCCGCATACATGGAAGATTCCACAAGACTTGGTGATCAAGACAAGGACTCCTCCCCACCGGCGTATTCGGCTAGGACTCTTGTTATCCTAGGCCTCTCCGGTGTCTATATAAACCGGAGGGTTTTAGTCCATAGGAATGGCAATCATACCATAGGCTAGCTTTTAGGGTTTAGCCTCCTTGATCTCGTGGTAGATCTACTCTTGTACTAGCCATACCATCAATATTAATCGAGCAGGATGTAGGGTTTTACCTCCATCAAGAGGGCCCGAACCTGGGTAAAACATCGTGTTCCCTGCCTCCTGTTACCATCCGCCTTAGACACTCAGTTCGGGACCCCCTACCCGAGATCCGCCGGTTTTGACACCGACATTGGTGCTTTCATTGAGAGTTCCGCTGTGTGATCAGCAAAAGGATCAATGACTCGCGTGCAGATCAACTGCGACTTCGGCATCTTCGTCACCAGCTCGACTGGTCACCTTGGTTCAACCAAGAACTGCGCCTCGTGTTCGGATCACCATGTTCGGACAAGGGCCTTCATCAAACATCAACTCCGATCTCTATCAAGATCATGAAGGAATCATCCATGGAGCTCGGGGGCTCAACGTCAACATTGCCCTCAAGCGACCGTGCTGTTTTTCTGAACAGCGAACTTGTATTCGCCATCACCGCCTCCTCAAGCGTCGGTTTGACGATCGCTTTGGTGGAATAGTGCGGATTACGTCTACAACAGCCATGCGAAATTTCGTCGAGTTCCGATGGAGGAGTCTCCGACAATCTATGATATAACGGAGCTCTGTCAAATCTGGACGGGAATCTGGATGAGTTTAGGGCGTGGTCTCCAGAGCCCAGCTCGGAGGTCTTTTGGAAGATCCAACCGTTCATCTACTGCGGAATTCCCATATCTACCACCCCTCCAAATTTCAGCTCGATCCAACGGTTCAAACTCCGGGAACCTTCCAATGAGTGGACCAATTTTCGGATCTGTTTTCTGCGTGAATACGGATCCGACCCGAATTCATGTTTCTTTATGAACGTGATATTGGACAACCTTTTTAGAGGAATTATCTTCTGGGTTATTGTGCGTTGTTTTTAAACACGTGCCCGTAAATTTTTAAGCCTCCCCTAAGGTCATCTTCATCATCATGCTGGTGTCAAACCAGTCCGGCAATATTGCTCCAATGCCGCCGACCTGCACCAGACACGTCGTCACTTTGTTGAGCCGAGCTCAACTTCTCCGGATCATCATCTCGGCAAGCCGAACAAGAGTCCGGCATCGTGAAGGATAAATCATCACCAACATCGCCGTCCCACGGATTACACGGAGCGGGCATACCGGCATCGCCGCACGGTCACTTCATCAAGCCGACATCGACCACGTCATGACCTGCATCGGTAGGGCCGCACTATTGCTTCTTCAAGCTGGTGTCCATCACGCCAAACTACTTCAACACCTCGGCTGACATGGCGACTACAACAAGTCCTCGCCGGCCTGCTCCTTCGCCTCGGCTAGACCGGGACTCGGCTATTTCTTCATCAACATACTCCGATGACTTCGGCGTCACCAGCCGACTAGCTTCGTCACGTTAGCTGGACCAAGGGCTTCACCTCGGCAAGCCAACCCTTTCCAGCATCACCAGGCCATCGCTTTATTGCCCATCAGGCAATGGGTGTGCAGATTGATTCCCAATTTTGGGAGTCGCTTTTCTTCGAAATGCTACAACAAATAAACCAGGTGCTATTAGTCCTAACAATTTTTGCTTGTTGGGTTTATTTTTCTTAAGGAATTATTACTATGGTTTGTTCCGTCATATGTACACAGGTCTATCAAATGATGGCCGCATTAATGACGGTCGCATGGTGGTTCGGTCAGTTTCTGTACATGGTCCGGCGAACACCGCATCCGGAACTCGGACCATCTTGTGAATTCAGGCTTTGCCACACCTTTACCACATCACGCGGATGCCCTGCATCGACATTGACTTCGGCGCCAGGCCATATTTCTTTTATTACTCACTTTACATAAATTATTTATTATGAAATGATTTATTATTATTATTATTATTATCTCCGGTTTGCACTATTTTTTGTGCACAAGAAAATGATTCGGGGACTTCAGCGTCACTCTGTCGGTCGGCATTGACCGTGCTATGTCACCACTTCAGCGTGTCGAGCTCTCCGCTCCGCCACCTCGGGACCGGCTTGGGGATGGAACCTTGTCCCGCATCAAGCTCGGACCGCGTCATCAATGCCGAACACATTAACCAGCTAAGTCACTTTCATGCTCAAAGTTTTAATTTTTAACTTGTGTTCGGTTCGACCAAGCATTATACTTTTCTGGAAAAATGTTGCTTGTAAAAAATCTCCTTGTCAAAACTTTGTTTGTGGCATGCAAATTGAAATACCCTGTTTACTTGAGGGCTTCCTTCATGAAGCTTTTTCCTCTTGCATATGATTATACTTGTACGGCTTCATTCCTTGTTCGTGTATTATGCCACAATATGCACCATATTGACTTAAGTGATTTGCAAGCTGGGTTGCCTGGCTCCTGTGCTTACCCCTACGTTCCCGATTGTTCGGCTAGGGAGTAAAGGGAGCACCTCTGCGATTGTCACGACCGGGTCCTCCGAGCTCTGACCTCAGACTGGGTGAAGCCAAAAGCTAGCGCTCTTATTGTTTTCAATCATGGTCGACACACAACAGAACTCATGAGTACAAAAAATCTATTGCACAAGTCTCATAGTAATAATGAGCACCGAAGAAAGGTATCGATGTGGATACTATTTTCTTTGAAGATGCTTCTTGCACTTCGTCTGTAATATAGCATAAGTTCCATGAGCGCGCTTTGTCTGTTACAGCCTTATGACCCAGTTGCCTGGTTATCGGAAACACTGTCAATATTCTCGACAGGTGGAGTACATAACACTTTTCGGTCCTTGACCGAAGAGGGAGAAGCCGACGGTCGGTTAAGACGCGTTTAAAGTTCGGGTGAACAAAGATATGATATTAGTACTTCGGTACATACAATCATTATACATAAAATTCTTTTACCCAAGTCACTTGGGGGCTCTTAAAATTTATATGAGCTATTTTATAGTAAATGTGTTTTCTTCTTGGTCGTTGCAAAGTCTTTTTCTATCGCTCCTTTTTCGACGTGAGTGTGTGGTTAATAGCCAGATAACCCATTTTCTCTCTAGTGACCGCTCGAGTTTAGTTCGCTAAACTGGTCTAACAAGAAACACTCCACCTTCGGGATAGGAGGCTGCAGCCATAGGCTGACCCACTTGAAGTCTTGAGATCAGATGTGTCATATTAATGCACGACAGAAGCACAACATTTTTTCCCCAATTTTCGGATTGGCACCGAACACTTGATCTTGTTCGGACGTCAAGTTTTTACTGACGTTTTTTGGTTTTCCAAGCTTGTGGCACTTTTAAACTATTTGTGTGTTTTCAGCACAAGTCTCGCAGTGCAACGCCGGACACCTTTAGAGATTCGGCAAAAACATTCTCGGATATTGCTATATATGCATCGGTTTCGAATTGTGTCTTTGGTCAATAGTTGGGTTGCTCGGCTCCTACGCTTGCCTCCTACATTCCGCTTTGTTTGGCTAGGTGTGCAAAGGGAGAACCACTGTGATTGTGCTTCCATCTCACATAG
This sequence comes from Triticum dicoccoides, assembly GCF_002162155.2. Classification (NCBI taxonomy): domain Eukaryota; kingdom Viridiplantae; phylum Streptophyta; class Magnoliopsida; order Poales; family Poaceae; genus Triticum; species Triticum dicoccoides. Next base: position 224,618,434 of record NC_041388.1, on the reverse strand, counting down.
TTAAGCACCTTAGTGGAGAAAGCCAAAAACTGACTGTCACAATAAGCGTAAACTGGTTAGCGATCCGATGACTGTGTTAAATGACGGGCCATTCATAACATTGGCCGAAGTGTTTACGGCTTGACCTCGACTGTCACCGAACACTACCGGGGGCTAGTAACTGGCCGCCCAAACTAAATCCTCAATATTTTGCTCTTACATTAGAGCTGAGGTTTCATGATCGTGCTTAGCATGACAACCCAAAGAAAGGAACCTATAGCAGGACTATTTTCTTTGAAGACATTTCTTATGTTAAACAGTAATATAACATACCTCTCTGTGTACCTTTGTTTATAAAACTGCATGGCCAGATTGCCTTGTTTGTCTTGCCCACATAAAGGCTTTATAAAGTAGGACAAACACTCCTCAGCTATTGGTCGAGGAGGTGGAAGTAGATGGTCGGTCTACAAAGTTTTGTACAATGCAGATCCGAGCATTAATGACGTAAAGTACTTGGATACATAGAGTCATTACACATAATTTGTGATTTTACTACGGATATTGATCCTTAACTCGGCCACCCATGTCCGCATTAAGGCTCGGGGGCTACTGGGCTTCGGGCTTATTATTTACAAATATTAAAGGGGCACATCGACCCCCTGATCTGGTGTTGCCACCCGACCAGTGTCTCGGAGGCTACTGCATTGCCTGTTCAATGCAGAAAATTTTAAGTGCAATATAGTTGCCGAGGGGATTTTGATCCTCAGGTTGGTCGGCTGCACCCAACCTGAGTCTCGAGGACTGAGCACGCCGCCTTTTGTGTCCCAAAGTATTCTGCCGAGCTAGGACTTGATCCTCAGGCCGATTTTGCAAATCAACCTGAGTCTCAGCGGCTACTGGGATCAGCGGTGTTACGTCATCCCTCAGGTGCATCTCGGGTTTTAGACCGATACATACCTTGAGGGCTACTGGCTATATATCTCGGCAGAGAATAAATTGCACCAATAAAAAATATTGACAAAAAATCGGCCCACAGTCGGGGTGGTTCACCACCTTGAAAGCAGTCCGGCATAAAGCTCGGGCGCTAGTGGCTGGCTCCATAGAGGGCATTTCCAGCATTAAGCTCGGCTAAACTCCTTCAACTTTTTTGGACTAAGATGATCTATGACATCTTGGATATAGTCCTGCGTTGGAGCTTGGACACAGTCTGGCGTTGGAGCTTGGATACATTTCGGCGTTAGTGCTCGAAAGCAGTCCGACATTGGTGCTCGGCTGCAAAAGATACCTCGAATGCAGTCCGGCGTTAGAGCTTGGACGCAAGAGGACACTGCCTCCCGGGAACAACTTCAAACCCGAGGTGTGGCATAAAATAACTAGGCATTGATAAAGGCCGGAAACTTAAGGGGGCTCCTCGGATACCCGACGTGTAAAGTCGTTGAATGCATTTCGGCAATCCTCAAGATCGAAGATGAGAAGATTTGTTGAACCAGTTTTCAAGACCGTCAACCGAAGATGAAGAACAGTTTGGAAGAATCGAGGAGCGTCCCTAACTTGAAGACCGGTTCAGGGGGCTACTGATGGTGTCCTGGATTAGGGGGTACTCACCATGTCGTCTCCCAATCTGTTAGATTGGGCCAAGGACCCCCATGGCCGTATACTCATGGGCCAGTTCGGACAGCTGCCGCATACATGGAAGATTCCACAAGACTTGGTGATCAAGACAGGGACTCCTCCCCACCAGCGTATTCGGCTAGGACTCTTGTTATCCTAGGCCTCTCCAGTGTCTATATAAACCGGAGGGTTTTAGTCCGTAGGAACGACAATCATACCATAGGCTAGCTTTTAGGGTTTAGCCTCCTTGATCTCGTGGTAGATCTACTCTTGTACTACCCATACCATCAATATTAATCGAGCAGGATGTAGGGTTTTACCTCCATCAAGAGGGCCCGAACCTGGGTAAAACATCGTGTTCCCAGCTTCCTGTTACCATCCGCCTTAGACGCACAGTTCGGGACCCCCTACCCGAGATCCGCCGGTTTTGACACCGACAAGGACCATCCCGACCGCACCACCATGGTAGGGTGTTTTCCATTGTTGGTCTCTCCAACAAGCCGCAACCTCAAAGTCACAAAGATGTTGGTTGACAGCGGGGCTGGGTTTAATCTGATTTCCCCAAAGGTGATCAGCATGCTTCAGATAGCAGAGGAAGAGCTAAAAGTAACCGGCACATTTCAAGGAATTAATCCCAGCTGGAGCCATCCTAAGGGAAAAATCACATTGCTAGTGGCATTTGGGGGAGAACTGAACTACCAGAGTGAGAAGGTTGTGTTCGATGTCGTTGACCTCCCCCTGCCATACAATGGAATCCTTGGATGCCCAGCCTTGGCAAAATTCATGGCCACATCTCACTATGCCTACAACACCTTGAAGATGCCAGGGCTAGTGGGAGTCATTATCATTCCATCAGATGAGAAAGACACAATCATTTGCGTGGATAAGATGTACCGGGACGCAGTCGCGACAGAGGTTGCGGCAGCATCAGTTCCCGCCAAGGAAAGTAAAGGAAAGAGGAAGGATAGCAGGGACACCAGCAAGGAATCTGGGAAGCGTACCTCTCCGCGTTGCGCTTGTCGATGACTTTTGGGAGAGTTCCAACAGGAAGAGATCCAAGGTTGCTGCACCATAAGTGAAGAAGGTCCTGGCAGGGCTGGCTGGCGTTGAAGGTACCTTCACTATCAGCGCCACCCTTGACGACAAATAGGAAAGCGCGCTCGTTACCTTCCCACGGGTGAATAATGATGTGTTTTCCAGGCAACCATCTGATATCCCTGGTGTTCCTAGGGAGGTAAGCGAGCACCACCTTGATGTCTGCCCACATGCCCGACCCATCACGCAAAAGGTTCAGAAGCATGCCTTGGAGAGGCAATAGTTTATTGCAGAAGATATTAATAAGCTTGAGGCGTCTGGTTTGGTCAGATTTGTACTGCATCCAACATGGTTAGCAAACCGATTAGTCGTGTGCAAGGCTAACGGGAAATGGAGGCTTTGCATAGATTTCACGGATCTCAACAAAGATAGCCCGAAGGACCCATTTGCCTTGCCGTGCATCGACCAGATTGTGGACACCACTTCGGGTTTTGATTTGCTCTCCTTTTTGGATGCATATTCTGGAGATCATCAGATCTTCATGTCTAAGGAAGAGTAAGAGAAGACCTTGTTCATTACTCCATGTGGTACGTACTGCTTTGTCCGCATGACTTTCGGATTAAAGAGTGCCAGGTCCACTTTTGCAAGAGCAGTCTAGATTGGTTTTGAGCCACAACTGCACAAAAACATCGAAGCTTACATGGATGATATTGTGGTCAAAACCAAGGACAAGGCAACCCTCATCCAGGATCTGGAGGAGACATTTGCTAATCTGCGCAAGATCAACTTGAAGCTGAATCCGGAGAAGTGTGTGTTTGGTGTTCCCTCCGGCAAACTACTTGGGTTCTTCATGTACCATTGTGGGATCGAAGCCAACCCCGACAAGATCAAGGCTATCGAGCAGATCCAAGCATCCAGGACAGTCAAAGATGTGAGGCGCTTGACAGGATGCGTTGTCGCACTTAGCAGATTCATCTCAAAGTCTGCCGAGCACGCCTTGCCATTCTTCAAGATCTCGAAGAAGGCAGGGACTATGAAGTGGACCCCGGAAGCAGACACCGCTTTACAAGAGTTGAAGGCCTACCTATCCTCTGTGCCCACTTTGGTGGCACCCAAACCCCAAGAGCCGTTGCTGCTATACTTGGCGGCGACTAATCAAGTGGTTAGTTCAGCCCTGGTGGCATAGCGGGAAGTAGAGGAAATAGAGATTGAGCAAAGCCCGGCAGGACTAGATGAGGATCAGGGCAAAGAAGAGCACGGCAGCAGGGGCAACCCCAAGGATGCGGGAAAGAAGAAAGTGGTGCAGCACCCAGTGTACTTTGTTAGTTCCCTATTATAGGGGGCTAGGTCGAGGTACTCTAACATGCAAAAGTTGATTTTTGGCCTCATCATGGCCTCAAGGAAACTACGCCACTACTTCCAAGCCCATGAGATTACGGTTGTCACTCGCTTTCCATTGCAAAGGATACTCCAAAACCCTGAGGTTACCGGCAGAATAGTGGAGTGGGCTTTGGAGTTGTCTAGTTTTAGTATAAAGTTTGAGAGCACATCAACAATTCAGAGCAGGGCATTGGCAGAGTTTATTGCATAATAGACACCAACCCCTGATGAAGAAGTGCTGGAAACGGTTACCCCCGGCAAGGAAGCACCCCAAGAATGGATCATGTATTTCGATGGTGCTTTCTCCCTACAAGGTGCAGGAGCTGGCATGCTTCTCGTTGCTCCCACTGGGGAGCGCATGAAGTACGTCGTCCAGATGCACTTTCCCGGGAGGAGGCGACCAAAAATACAGCAGAATATGAAGGGCTTAGGATTGCCATAGAATTCGGAATCAAGAAGTTGATCATTCAAGGAGATTCACAACTTGCGGTGAGACAATTTAACAAGGATTACCAAAGTTCATTGATGGAGGCATCTGTTGAGGAAGTGGGGAGAATGGAGGAGCGCTTTGATGGATTGCAAATAGAGCACGTACCCCGTGAGGAAAACAACATAGCTGATCATCTGTAAAAGTGTGCTGCGGAAAAACTTCATGTGGAACCAGGAACTTTTGTTCTCCATCTTACCCAACCCTCCGTATCCCCGACAACAATGGCCATAAAGAGGAGGAAGTTGGACTCCGGTAAGTCTCTCCGGGTAGAGACTCCCAGGGCTCCTGGCAGGGACCCTGCCGGAAACAACTCCCCATCACCTGCCGGACCGCACCCTCCAGCCAGGCCAATGGTCCCCGCGAAAGAGAAATGCGCTCCCGAAGATGAGGAGGTGCCGCTAGTCCTTGTTGCCGAGCCCCAGGCTCCAACTTGGGCAAGGCACATAGTCCATTTCCTCCAAACTGGAGAACTTCCGATGAGCAAGATGAAGCTGAAAGAATAGCCAGGAGGGCCAGTATGTATCAGTTTGTCGATGACACTCTATACAGAAAAAAGGAGGCCCAACAGTGTGAAATTGAAGTGCAAATGCCGGGAAGAAAGAAAGGACTACTGGTTGAAATACAGAAAGGTATGTGCGGCTCCCACATTGGATCAAGGGCATTAGTTGGGAAAGCATTCCGGCAAGGATTCTATTGGCCCATAGCCCTCCAAAATGCGGTCGAGCTAGTCACCAAGTGTGAAGTCTGCCAGTTCCATTCCAAGAACATCCACCTACCTGCACAAGCTCTTTAGAAAATCCCTTTGTCATGGCCGTTTTCGGTCTGGGGGCTCGATATCCTCGGCCCTTTCCCCTGAGCTGCCGGGGGCTTTAAATTCTTGTTCGTTGCTATCGACAAGTTTACAAAGTGGCCGGAAGTAGCTGCCGTGAGAAAGGTGACTACTCAGTTAGCTATCAAGTTATTGAAAGAATTGGTGTGCCGCTTCGGAGTCCCTGCAAGGATCATTACCGACAACGGCACCCAGTTCACGAGCCGCACCTTCATGCAATATGTTCATGCCCTTGGAAGAAAAGTATCATTTGCCTCTATTGCACATCCCAGAAGCAATGGATGAGCTGAGAGGGCGAATGCTGAAGTGCTGCGAGGAGTCAAGATGAGAACATTTGATATGCTGCAGAAGCATGGCATGCAGTGGATCGATGAGCTGTCAATAGTTCTCTGGTCCCACAAAGCGACACCAAATCGAGCTACTAGGCAGACTCCCTTCTCCCTAGTCTATGGGGTAGAAGAAGTTATCCCCATGGAACTCATTTACGGGTCTCCTCGAGTGCTTGCCTATGATGAAGTAGCGCAAGATCAGCACCGGCGTGACGACGTTGTGCTACTCGAGGAGAACCATCTCCGGGCTGCTACGCGTGCTGCACGCTACCAGCAAGCCCTGCATCGCTATCACAGCCACAGGGTTCATGCTCGTTTTTTGAGGAAGGCGGCCTTTTCCTTAGGCGTGTTCAGTCCGCCAAGGGTGCAAACAAGTTGAGGCCGAAGTGGGAAGGCCCTTATCGGGTAGTACGAGTAACTAGACCTGGCGCAGTCTGTCTGGAGACCAGAGATGGCATTCAATTGCAAAACTCATGGATATTGAGCATCTCCGCAAGTTCTATCTGTAAGGCGTCGCTGTCGGGCCCTGCCTTGCCTCAGTTGCATGTAACCCCTTATACAAAGCTAGGTGCAGACCTTGAGCAACAGAGAAATAAACGAAGCGCTGGGGCCCCCCGACAAGTTGCATGCATGCATAAGAATTTCATGAGCATTGCATGCATAAGCATTGCATATAGATAAGATCGCATCTTGCATCATTTCCATCTACAGGTTCCTACCGAGAACTTGGCCTCTAAAGGGAGCTGGAAAGATGAACCAACTATGCGATCTCTGGCAAGCCAGATAGATAAGTTCTATCTCTTGTCCATACGTGTTATGTGAGCAAAATTTGTGCATAAGAAAACCTCACCGCCTTTTGAAACTTAGGTGCTCCCATCCTTTGACTCGATCGCTGCTTCGGTCAGGATGGTCGCAGCAGCCTTTGATAAAAGATTGGCGGGGGGCTAGTCCCTCATTTATGCCTGGTAGGCTCGGTTGTCCGGAAGCAAAGTAGAGGGTACCGGCAGGATAGTCTGCCAGGGCAAACTCGTTTATTTAAGGATAAAGAGGCATTACACCTCTGCATGGACGTATAAATACATGCGCGAGTCCCCGACAAGGTTATGTTTTTCATTAATATGCTGATAAAACAAGTACAGACTTGACAGAACACAAACATGGATTCAAGAGATTACATTATTTGAACTAAAATTTGGCAAGTACCTACAAGTTTAAGATTGAAAAAAGATAAATGCCCCGTGATGCCTTTGCCCTTGTCCATCTCCTTCAGGGTATTACAGGGAGGGACCAAGGAAGCAAGAGGCGGGCCCGACTGGGATTCGGCGCCTCCCCAGGATCAGGATGATGCCATCCCCTAATTGGGAGGGAGGAACGAAGGGCTGGAGGAATGGCGGCGTGCGGAAGATAGAGGGAGAATAAGGGGGCAGTTGTTTGGCTTACGGAGGAAGTTGATGGGAAGGCAGGGCATGCGACAAGTGAATCGTGCCGCTACACTTTTTCCTATCTTAAGGGGGAAAAGGCGTGAAGTGGGGGCGCGACGCTTCATAAAGTTACTATTTTACATTCACTGCAACAGTCCCACGACCCCACGACTCGCAGTAATTGCGCAAAGTGGTTGTTGGAGTAACTGGTCGTCGTGACGAACCGCCGTGCACAGCCCTCTCCTGCCACGTGTTCGTGCACTGTTTGGGGCCTAACCCAACATGTCGCGCGACACATATTGCTCAGGCCCAGGGGCTTATGTCGGGGAATACAAACAAGGGTGTGTATTTTCCCCTGACTCGTGCACTGACGGAGAATCTTACAAGCACAGGAACAAGACCACAAGCCCAAAGATCAGATTTGAGTGCAAGAGACCAGCCCTTTGAAGGATCCAACATGCGGATCAAGAACACCAAGACGCGCCAAGCGAAAAACCTCCCTTGCCGGGCAAGCGAGCCCGGCAAGGATGGGGTTTCCCCCGGAAGCAAGCTTTTGAGGCGTCCCGGCAGGCCTGCCGGGACTTGCGGAGGTAGAACCACCCCACCGCACCACATCATCACGACCCAAGTCGTTGATCGGCGCCGTGTCGAGCTCCAAGATGACTAAGTGGCTGCTATCGACCACTTGACAGCCACTTCCCACAGAAAATGCCTACAAGTGACACCCGTCCTGTGACGTGTCAAGCAAGAAGGTGCAAAGCTAGCAAAATAGCCCGGCAGCCCCTGCCGAGCAAGCTGTGATGTGACGTTGAGCGGCGCATTTAATGCGCTCTGTCATCCTGCAGAGTTAGGTATGATAGCACTGTTTGCTCTCTAATCAGTGCATAATGACTGATTTGCCACTGTGGTGACCCCTTCAATCTATAAAAGGAGGCTCAAGGCAACCGTAGAAGGGGTGGATGATTTAGACCTCCGCACACTCATACATGTGTGGCCGCTCTCACCCCTAAGGCAACCCTCCCGGGCGAGCGAGCTATGTTCACCACCATTTTTCCACCATCAATCCACCAAAGCAGGAGTAGGGTTTTACGCCTCACGGCGGCCCGAACCTTGGTAAAATCGCCCGTGTGATCTTTGTCATGTTGTTCCACACTTTTTCACTCTTTGTGCAACGTGCCATCCCCCCACCGAACCAGAAAGGGGCTCTTGGCCCCATAGGTTGCCGTGGTTTCCCGCGACAGGATGGCATCCCCTCTTTCATCTTCGTTCATCGGTAACCTTACTTGGGGCTATATTTTTATTCATCACATGATATGTGTTTTGCTTGGAGCACCATTTTATTTTATTAGGATTTGCTTGCTGTTTGAATAATATCGCAAAATCTGAATTTTTTAAGTGTTAGAGAGTCTTCACATAGTTACATAATTATTCGACTACTCATTGATCTTCACTTATATCTTTTGGAGTAGTTTGTTATTTGCCCCAGTGTTTCACTTATATATTTTTAGAGCACGACGGTGGTTTTATTTTGAAGAAATTGATGAACTCTCATGCTTCACTTATATTATTTTGAGAATCCTTAAACAACATGGTAATTTGCTTAGGTTATGAATTTAGTCCTAATATGATCGGAATCCAAGAGGGATATAATAAAAACTTTCATATAAAGTGCATTGAATACAATGAGAAGTTTGATTCCTTATCATTGTTTTGAGATATGAGGATGGTGATATTAGAGTCATGCTAGTGAGTACTTGTGGATTGTAGAAATACTTGTGTTGAAGTTTGTGATTCCCATAGCATGCACGTATGGTGAACCGTTATGTGATGAAGTTGGAGCATGATTTATTTATTGATTGTCTTCCTTATGAGTGGCGGTCGGGGACGAGCAATGGTCTTTTCCTACCAATCTATCCCCCTAGGAGCATGCGTGTAGTACTTTGTTTCGATAGCTAATACACTTTTGCAATAAGTATGTGAGTTCTTGATACCTCTTGAGCTTGCGTTGGTTTTTCCCTTGAAGAGGAAAGGGTGATGCAGCAAAATAGAGTAAGTATTTCCCTCAGCTTTTGAGAACCAAGGTATCAATCCAGTAGGAGACAACGCACAAGCCATCAAATACCTACACAAACAAACACCAACTTGCACCCAACGTGACAAAGGGGTTGTCAATCCCTTCACGGTTATTTGCAAAGTGAGATCTGATATAGATGGATAAACAATAAAGTAATATTTTTGGTATTTTTGGTTTATAGTTCGGAAAGTAAAAGATTGCAAAGAAAGTAAAAAGGGAACTAAAATTATAGATCGGAAACTTATATGATGGAAAATAGAAGATTACATGATGGAAAATAGACCCGGGGGGCATAGGTTTCACTAGAGGCTTCTCTCGAGATAGAAAATATTATGGTGGGTGAACAAATTACTGCCGAGCAATTGATAGAAAAGCACAAAGTTATTATGATATCTAAGGCAATGATCATGAATATAGGCATCACGTTTGTATCAAGTAGACCGAAACGATTCTACATCTACTACTATTACGCCACACATCGACCGACTCCTGCCTGCATCTAGAGTATTAAGTTCATAAGAACAAAGTAACGCATTAAGTAAGCTGACATGACGTAGCAGGATAAACTCAAGAAATATGATGAAAACCCCATCTTGTTATCCTCGATGGCAACAATACAATACGTGTCGGTTCCCCTTATGTCACTAGGATCGAGCACTGCAAGATTGAACCCAAAGCTAAACACTTCTCCCATTGAAAGAAAAACCAGTCTAGTTGGCCAAACCAAATCGATAGTTCGAAGAGACTTGCAAAGATATCAAATCATGGATAGAAGAATTCAGAGAAGATTCAAATAATATTAATAAATAAGCTGATCATAAATCCACAATTCATTGGATCTCGGCAAACACACCGCAAAAAAGTATTACATCGAATAGATCTCCAAGAACATCAAGGAGAACATGGTATTGAGAATCAAAGAGAGAGAAGAAGCCATCTAGCTACTAGCTATGTACCCGTAGGTCTGTGGTAAACTAGTCATGCTTCGTCGGAGAGGCAATGGTGTTGATGTAGAAGCCCTCCATGATCGAATCCCCCTCCGACAATGCCGGAAAAGGCCCCTAGATGGGATCTCACGGGTAGAGAAGGTTGCAGTGGTGGAAAAGTGGTTTCGTGGCTCCCCTGGAAGGTTTTGGGGTATTTGAGAATATATAGGCGAAAGAAATAGGTCGGTGGAGTCACGTGGGGCCCACAAGGGTGGGGGCACGCCCTACCCCCTGGGTGCACCCTCCGTCCTTGGGGGTACCTCATGGATTCCCTGATGTGTACTCCAAGTCCTCTGGATGTCCTCGGGTCTAAGAAAAATCATCGCGAAAGTTTCATTCCGTTTGAACTCCATTTGGTATTCCTTTTCTACAAAACTCTAAAACAAGGAAAAAACAGGAATTGGCACTAGGCTCTCGGTTAATAGGTTAGTCCCAAAAATCATATAAAATAGCATATTAATGCATGTAAAACATCCAAAATAGATAATATAATAGCATGGAGCGATAAAAAAATTTAGATACGTTGGAGACGTATCAGTTCTTTATGACTAATGTTGAGAACATGGATTATAAGCACTCTCACCCTTCCACCATTGCTAGCCTCTCTACTCTCTAGTACCGCGCAACTTTTGCCGGTGCATTACACCCACCTTATACCCTTCCTAGAAATGCCACCATACCTACCTGTTATGGCATTTCGATAGCCATTCTGAGATATATTACCATGTAACTTCCACCGTCCCATTTATTATGACATGCTTCATCATTGTCATATTGCTTTGCATGATCATTTAGTTGACATCATATCTGTGGCAAAGCCACCTTTCATAATTTTTATACATGTCACTCTTGATCATTGCACATCCCGGAACCCCGCTGGAGGCATTAATATAGAATCATATATTTGTTCTAGTATCTTCCTCTATAGTACCGCGCAACTTTCACCGGTGCATTACACCCACCTTATACCCTTCCTCAAAACAACCACCATACCTACCTGTTATGGCATTTCCATAGCCATTCTGAGATATATTGCCATCTAACTTCCATCATCCCATTTATCATGACATGCTTCATCATTGTCATATTGCTTTGCATGATCATTTAGTTGATATCGTATTTGTGGCAAAGCCACCTTTCATAATTTTTATACATGTCACCCTTGATCATTGCACATCCCAGAACCCCGCCGGAGGCATTAATATAGAATCATATATTTGCTCTAGTATCAAGTTGTAATTCTTGAGTTGTATAGTAAATAAAAGTGTGATGATCATTATTATTAGAGCATTGTCCCATGTGAGTAAAGGATAATGGAGACTATGATTCCCCCACAATTCGGGATGAGACTCCGGACGAAAAATAAAATAAAATAATAGGCCAAAGAGCCCAAAATAAAAAAAAATGAGAGAAAAAGAGAGAAGGGGCAATGGTACTATCCTTTTACCACACTTGTGCTTCAAAGTAGCACCATGATCTTCATGATGGAGAGTCTCCTATTTTGTCACTTTCATATACTAGTGGGAAATTTGGCTTGCATATTCCAATGATGGGCTTCCTCAAATTGCCCTAGGTCTTCGTGAGAAAGCGAGTTGGATGCGCACCCACTTAGTTTCTTTTTGAGATTTCATAAACTTATAGCGCTAGTGCATCTGTTGCATGGCAATCCCTACTCACTCACATTGATATCTATTGATGGGCATCTCCATATCCCGTTGATACGCCTAGTTGATGTGAGACTATCTCCTGCTCTTTGTCTTCTCCACAACCACCATATTCTATTCCACCTATAGTGTTATATCCATGGCTCACGCTCATGTATTGCGTGAAAGTTGAAAAGTTTGAGAACATCAAAAGTATGAAACAATTTCTTGGCTTGTCATCGGGATTGTGCATGATTTAATACTTTGTGTGATGAAGATGGACCATAGCCAGACTATAAGATTTTGTAGGGATAACTTTCTTTGGCCATGTTATTTTGAGAAGACTTGATTGCTTTGTTAGTATGCTTGAAGTATTATTGTTTTTATCTCAATATTAAACTTTTGTTTTGAATCTTATGGATCTGAACACTCATGCCACAATAGAGAAGATTACATTGATAAAAATGTTAGGTAGCATTCCACATCGAAAATTCTGTTTTTATCATTTACCTACTCGAGGACAAGCATGAATAAAGCTTGGGGATGCTTGATACGTCTCCAACGTATCTATAATTTTTTATTGTTCCATGCTATTATATTATTTTATATGCATTTATTTGCTATTTTATATTATTTTGGGGACTAACTTATTAACCCAGAGGCTAGTGCCAGTTTCTATTTTTTTCCTTGTTTTTGAGTTTTACAGAAAATGAACACCAAACGGAGTCCAAACGATCTGAAACTTTACGACAATTATTTATGGACCAGAAGAAGCCCTCGAAGCACAAGAGTTGGGCCAGAAGAGTCCTGAGTCAACGACAAGGGTGGAGGGTGCGCCCCCTGCCTTGTCGCTACCTTGTGGACCCCCCTGACTTGAAACTGACACCAAAAATTCCTATAAATCTAGAAACCCCTAGAAAGAAACCTAGATCGGGTGTTCCGCCGCCGCAAGCCTCTGTACCACAAAAAACCAATCAGGAGCCCATTCCGGCACCCTGTTGGAGGGACAAACCATCACCGGAGGCCCTCTTCATCATCCAAACTCTCTCCATGATGAGGATGGAGTAGTTCACCCTCGAGGCTGAGGGTATGTACCAATAGCTATGTGTTTGATCTCTCTCTCTCGTGTTCTTGATTTGGCACGATCTTGATGTACCGCCAGCTTTATTATTGTACTTGAATCATATGGTGTTTCTCCCCCTCTACCTTCTTGTGACAAATTGAGTTTTACCTTTGAGGTTTCACGATTATCGGATTGAATACTATTATGTCTTGCATGGGATACCCGTGGTGACAATGGGGTGTTCTATTGATTTACTTGATGTATGTTTTGGCACTCAACTCGCGGATTCCTGAGGTGGCATTGGGGAAATCTATGCATAGGGGTTGATGCATGTTTTCATCCTTGTTTCTCCCATAGAAATCTTGGGGCACTCTTTGAGGTTCTTTGTGTTGGATTGAATATTATGAATCTGAAGTTGTTTGATGCATATCGTATAATTGACCCATAGATAATTTTGGTGACATTGGAGTATCTAGGTGACATTAGGGTTGATTGATGTGTATCATATGGTGTTATTTTACTACGGACTCTAGGGCTGTTTGTGACACTTATAGGAAAAGCTCAATCGATCAATCGGAAAGAATAACTTTGAGGTGGTTTCGTACCCTACAAGTAATTTCATCTTATGTTCTCCGCGATATGAACTTTGGAGTGAGTTTTGTCGCATGTTGAGGGATTGCCATATGATTTAATTATGTTATCATTGTTGAGAGAACTTGCACTAGTGAAAGTATGAACCCTAGGCCTTGTTTTCAAGCATTGCAATACCATTTTTGCTCACTTTTGTTACTAGTTACCTTGCTGTTTTTATATTTTCAGATTACAAAAACCTATATCTACCATCCATATTACACTTGTATCACCATCTCTTCGCTGAACTAGTGCACCTATACAATTTGCCAATTGGGTGTGTTGGGGACACAAGAGACTCTTTGTTATTTGGTTGCAGGGTTGTTTGAGAGAGACCATCTTCATCCTACGCCTCCCACGGATTGATAAACCTTAGGTCATCCACTTGAGGGAAATTTTCTACTATCCTACAAAACTCTACACTTGGAGGCCCAACAATGTCTACAAGGATAAGTTGCATGGTAGACATCAGCTACCCAGCCGGAGCCTCTTCCCTGACGACATCATCCACAACAACACCTCGACGTCCCTCATCCACCGCACTGCATGAGGATCCGTCGTCGATCTCGTCATCCCGTCGGTTCATCCACCCCGTCCTCCACCTCCGAGGAGCTGCCCCGATGTTCCCCTTGTCTTTCCCGCCACCTCCATTCCCACACCGTCGTCTTCACCTGTACCACCGGAAGAGCAGCATCATCATCGATTCCTTGGATGAAGCTGAGGCCTACTCGGCGCCACCAAAGAGGTTCTACACTAATCACTGCATTTTCTTCTTGATTCTTTATCACGATGCTGCCGGCGCTCGGTCCCGAGCCGACATGGCGTGGCTCCATCCACAGCGGCGTCGCCGGCCACTTCCTCCACGGCGTCGCTCCCTCGGCGGCGACGTCCACATCAGTAGGAGCTTCTGCTGCTTTGGCTCTCGCTCGCGCTGCTGCTCTGCTCTTACTCTCGGTCCCCTGTCTAGTCTGGTCTTGCTCTTGCTCGCTGCTCTTGCTCTTGCTCATGCTTGTGTTGTTTCTCTACTCTTGCGTGCGCTGCTGCTGCACGAGCATCAGATCCTGCTCTCGCTCGAGCCCTTGTAGCTGCTACCCGAGATCCTGCTACACGACCAGCTGCCCTGGCTCTAGCACGCGCTGCTGCTCTGGGCGCTGCTGCTGCTACTGCTTTTCTGCGACTAATGCGTTCAATTTCGATAGTAAATTTCTGTTTCGACAACAAAATTCAGTTTCGACAGTTAAATTCAGTTTTGACAGTTAAGTTCAGAGATGAGCGGCTGATGTATTTTATGTCTAGCACTTTGTGGTTATGTATTTTACATCATCTATTGGAGATTCTACTAGAATCCCACTCAGGTTAACGGTGTCTCTCTTGTCCTGCTTCAGCCTCGCCGTCGTACAACTCACCGGAGCTGCTCCAACGACGAAACCCTCCATCGCAGCAAAGCAATACCCCCGGCTCCATCTCTAGATGCCTAAGATCTTCTTCCCCTCCTCCCGATAGCCAAATCATCCGAAGCATCCTCACCGACCAACCCAATCACACTGAGATCGACATGGCTTCGCCAAAGAGGTTGTGCACTTGTTGCATCGCTTTTTTACTCTACATGTTATATATATTGTCCACTAAGCACACATAGTAACGTGTTATATATATGGACTCTCTTGAGCGCCATCATTATTTATATCTGCGCGTTTGAGCTGTGCATTTGTAGATGGGCCTAGGAGTTGAGCTAGTAGGGCAGTGACCTGGGTCCAAAGTAGTAGAAGTAGCACAAAAACATTTTTTGAGTGTAGGATTTTCCCTGTTCAAGCCTGCCTACTAGAATCGCCAGTGCTTGAAAGGAAAAGTGGAGGAAAAACATAGGAATTGGAAAGTTTCCCATGGTACTACTATTCATGCATTTGGTTCAAAGGAATGGAGCAAAGGGAAACTGTAGGATTTGTTCCTTTAGTGTCTCGTTGAAAGAAAAATCATAGAAATTTTATTATGCACTTGCCCTCCTTTTCAAATTCCTATTCATGAAGCACAAGACTAAGAGATAGTAGCATAATAGCATTATAACCGTACATTTTCTTGTGGTTTGACTTAATCTCACCATGCTTCTTTGCATCCTGTGATCTTCCAATTCTTGTGAACGAAACACCCAGATTGGCAGAAATATTGTGTTTTTACATTCTCTGTTTTGCACGTGCATTCCTATCCTATTCCTGTGTATTTCATATCCCTGCATTGTTAGAATCCTCCAATTCAAACATGCCCTTACACAATTACTTCTGTTACAGATATGTGTCAAAGAAAACCTTGTGTGGTTTGTCCCGCTCTTGCTGTGTTGTGTTCCACCCCAGCTCAGCTGCTCCAACGACGGAAGGGTTCACCACAGCAGGGATCCGCCCTCCAGACTATATTTCACCGCCTCAGGTCTTCATCGCCGCTACCGGCAGCCACGACAACTGCATTACCATCATCAACTGAGTAGATGACCTTGAGGACTACATGGGTCTGCAGGAGAGGTCGCACTCTTTCGTGTCTGCTTACATTCTGCATCGCTTAATATTGATGCCTGCTACTTTATCATCCTGTTCACCGATTAGACTCTGAGTCAAATCCAAACTAATGCGCAAACTTGAGTTTTTCAATGGTTGTGGGGTACATATTGGGGCAGCAATCAATACTATTTGTCTACTGTCTGATTAATCTCAGGTGTCTACTATGAGTTTCATGTTGGGTGGAAACAAACATTAAAGGAGCCATTATCTGTATTTTTTAACTGATAATGGATCCTTTAATGTTTGTTTCCACTCCTATTTACCCCTGAGGTATTTTTCTCTAACTTGGCATGCTGATGTTGGTCATATCATGCATATGGTGCCTTGCATTGCTTACTTTATACATAAAATATGCCATCTTCTTAGTTTAGACATGCATTGTGTGAATGTCATCTATTTAGTTTCTATATCATATATGTGAATCATTGAATGCCATCTTGTTTAGCTAGGCATCATATATGTGAATTTTGCAATGCCATCATGGTTAGTCAGTCATCTTACATGTCAATTATATCATGCCATCCTTTTTTATTACGTATTAAATTTTTCAACAATTTTAGTACATTCAATTACCCTTCCTGTGCATCAGCCATTCAACACAGTCATGGAAAAATCTGGAGGGGAAACAAGGTCTTCAGAGCAGACAATGATATCTGATGAAGCACATGACTTGCTAGTTACAGATAGCTCATCGGAAGAGGATTCAGAGACAGATGACCAGTCCTATTTCCCCCCGAGGTGCATGCTCTAACTTGGGAGGGTTATATTGCTCATATCGTGCATATGGTGTTTTGCATTGGCATGTCATTTGCTTAGTTTAGACATGCTTTGTGTGAATGCCACCCATTTAGTGTCTAATTACCATGTACGTGAATTTTGCAATGCCATCTTGTTACAAGACATTATATATGTGAATTATGCAATGTTATCTTGTTACAAGGCATTATGTATGTGAATTAGGCAATGCCATGCTGTTTAGCCAAGTGTCATATATGTGAATGATATAATGCCATCCTTTTTTTGTATTACTCATTGCATTTGTCGACAATGCTTGTATATTCAACTGCTCTTCCTGTGCATGAGCCATTTGAATTGGTGATGGAGAAATCTGGAGTGAAAACAAGGTCTTTAGAGCAGACAATGCTACCTGCTGAAGCAGATATCTTGGTGGTTACAGATAGCTCCTCAGAGGAGGATTTAGAGGCAGATGACCAATCCTATTTTCCCCCAGAGGTGTATGCTCAAACTTGGCAGGGTTATATTACTCATATCATGCATATGTTGTCTTGCAATGCTTAGTTTTTACATCATATACACGATATTGAATGCCATGTCCTTAGTTGACACATCATATATGCGATTGCCCTCTGCTCACTTGCTTAGTATACAAATCATATATTTGAATTATATCATGCCATGATGTTTACATAGACAACATGTATCTGAATTATGGCATGGCAACCCATTTTCTAAAGACATAATATAGTTATATCATCTCATCATGTTTACATAGTCATCATATTTTCAATTATGTCATTCTATCCGTGAATTATATCATGCCATCATGTTTCCATCGACGGCATGTTTGTGAATTATGGCATGCCAACCACTTTAATAGACACATCGTATAGTTATATCATGTCATCCTGTTTACATAGTCATCATATTTTGAAGTATGTCATTCTATCCTGTTTAGTTAGCCATCATACATGTGAAATTGTGTCATGCTATCCTGTTTAATTATCCATCATATATGTGAAATTATGTCATGCTATTCTGTTTGGTTAGACAACATAAATGTGAATTATTTCATGACTTGTTTTCTTCCCTACTATCCATTGCACCTGTCTATCTTACAATGTCTGTACATTCAACTACTTTTATTGTTTATAAGCCATTTAAATTGAAGGGGGTGATGGCAATATCTATGGGAGTAAAAACACGGTCTTCAGAAAAGATCGTGCTACCTGTCGATGCATATAGAACCACAATTGTACACTACAAAAAAAAGACACTTCCGTGATGATATGTGTTTGTCATAGTAGGTCACGTTTTCATTCATGCATGTACATCCATGACGATTTTATGACAAAATCAAGATAGTCATACCTGTGTTGTCGTAGAAGTGTTCCATGACATTACCAAAAATTATCATCACAGAAGTGTCCACTTCCATGACGATAAATCGCGTGTAACAGAAGTGCTTTCGTCAAGGGTGGCTGACACATGGCATCCACAGTAACGGGTCGCCGTTAAGCTATCGGGTCTGGTTTTGGATCCGATAACCTGTTAACAACCCGGACCAATGGGAAATTTCCATGTGTGAAGTTCTGATTGGCCAGAGGAAACACGTGTCAGCTCGTCAGTGGGTCAGATAGGCGCCTATGATATGTCGACATGTGCAATGGCCCACCATCGGCCCATTTATCTTACAAAGGTCGGCCTGTTTGACTTGGTCAAAAGTTAGCGGGTTGGCCCATGGAAAGCCTGTTAATGGTCTCTTCGCAAATATCCCATTTTACGGCCCAGTAACTCACGGCCCGTTAGGGCCTACCCGAAATCAGCCCAACAACGTCATGTGGGCCGTCGAATATAACACCGGCCCATTTCACTTTCGGCCCATGTATGGCACATGATGTATTTCGTCCCATATGAGGCCTTCGTATCTTTAGGCCCTTTAAAGGCCCACGGTGACTCTAGCCCAGAATGAACAGTAAATTTCTTTGTACCCGTTAACGGCCCATGATTCACATGGGCCGTTTCCAGCCCGTGTTAGCTTTCGGCCTACTGACGGCCCATACGTTCATGGGCTCCTTTCCAGCCCTCGATTACTTCCGGCCTGTTACTAGCCTGTTCCCCTAATGGGCCAAATTCGACCCATGGCAAGAGTCGGCCCGTTCCTGGCTTGTTAACCCGTTGCACTGTTTCCAACCCGTCCTATATTCTGGCCCATTAACGACCCGTTATGCCTATGACAGAATTAAGCCTTTGCTGTCCTCCAGCCTGTTAACGGCCCGTTACCGTGCCGGGCCGATACCAATTACGCCCATTTACAGCCCATGTAGACCCATTTATCCGATGGCCCGAGGCCCACCGATTGTACGGCCGTGTTGGAGGCCCATTTAAATACGACCCGTAGGAGGCCCATGGATCCTATGGCCGGTAGCAGGGTCATGGTTACCACGGTCCGTATATGGCCCATGGTTGTTGCGGCCACTAGCAAACCAGGGAAAACGAAGACTAGGAAATAAATAAGCCCGAAACTATCGCTAGGCTATTAAGGCGATTGCACAAATTACATCCACTAGGCATCAAAGATCTCCATCAGTGCAAATATAGGGAACACCCTACACTATACAAAAATGGCTTGCTATTTTCTTCAGCCGGTGGCTGCACGTTAAGAACAAATTTTGTATCGCAACAAAACAAATTACAACTATAAAACAAAAAGAAGGTTTGCATAAAAGTTAATAGTCTGGCAGATAAATGCACCACTAGAAGTTCAGAAGCTCAGTTCATTTGACCTGACTGTTACATTTTCACGTTGTATTGTCCGATGGAGCACCATAACCTTCACCTTCATTTCTCCTAGGCTCCTGAACAACATAGCAAATGTCTGATAGTCTGGTTTCAAAACCATGCATATCTTGACGACATCAAACAATGTCCGTCCTTGTTTCACAAAGGGTCTCTGTTAGGGAACGGACTTGTGTCTGGAGCGCAGATATAACATTGTTTTGAGCTTGCATATCTTGATCATGAGGCAGTTTGCACGAGATTGCCTTAACAACCAACCCAGTATTACGCAGGAACGTGCTTTTAGCACTGTTAGTGGACAGGTACTGACCCGCTATAGCAAGAGCTGACATTGCGGTTATAGTTGCCTCGCCACCTTCAGAAGGTGGCGGTTCCACCATTTTTTCCATAGCTTGCTGAAAAGTTGAGTTTTTACATTAGTACTAGAACAAAAGATATTAAGGAGGCAGCAAAACCAAACAAAATAGCTTTGGTCTATATACAGAACTTATTCTGGTGAACCCATGTAAAATATTAGTTGTATTTTACTACAAAGTACATAATAAAACCAGGTTCCAAACATATGACCATGTACCATGGCTAATGTATTGTCTATTTCTTCACATTGTATTGACAGCTAAGGATAAAGAGACAAAGTTTATAATACAGTAAGCATAATATGACATCATTCATATCATAAAACAACTGAGAATAGACAAATAGGCAATTGTAACATTGTGTGGGCAAGTCCAGCACGGAACTAGATTATAGGTCTGGATCAAAGGAACATCACTCCTGTCTTTTAAACCTTGTAAGGTGCAATGATACGCTAAGACAATTGTGTATAAAATTGAAAAGGGTAATAGACATTGGCTGCAAACCCTGCAGTTCAAGGCATGAGTCAAAGTAAGTAGTAGTTAAAAGGCATGAGGATTAAGGACCTACAACAGCGGCTTTGACTGGTGTAGTCATGCCCTTCGTCTTGCTGGTGTGATAGTCCTTGAATATTTCCACAGCATTTGGTTCAGGTACTTTTTGGTCCTTGCGGGCTTTCCTCTCCATTTGGAACAAGTCAATATAGATCTGATAATATGGTACAGCAAAAAGAGTGAAATAGCAGCTAATTACAAGAGCCTCGCAGTGTGCAATATAGCTACGAGATCCTGTCGTCTGTTGGAATTTCACTTTCATACGGTCGGCCTTGTTCTTTGAATAGTTCACCTACAAGAAGATAGATTTGTGTGGCACATGCATAAATTGGACTTCAACATGTGATCTGATCACATATATATAATGTACCTGATACTTCGGATCGGACCAGTGTTTAACGAGGCCTCTCCAGTCTTCATCCGATATATTTTCCATTGGAGATGTTTGGGCAAGTTAACTATTAGCATTGCCTTCAAAGTGAGTTTTCCTCAAGTTATACTGATACTGTCGTAGAGCAAACTTGAAAACATGGGTGCAAGCTTGTCTGGTTGCATCATCTTGGCTATCCAACTTGAACCTCATCTGTTGAAAATTATGTGAGTCTCATTATCAGCAACCTAGAAAGTATTGGACAGAGCAAGACGATATTACTACTTTCCATACATAACCATACTTACAGATAAATGGTCGAGGAAGGTATTGAACTGGGTTTCATCTTTGTCATTCCTGTACCGAATCCATGTTGGGAGGATACGTACATGACACCTAACAGCAACCGCTGCCTCTGATACTAACTTGGCTGACTCTGTCGCATCATGTGGCCTTTTTAAACCTGCCTCAAAACGGATCTCCATTCTTCCTCCTCTAGATTTAGTTATGTTGGCGTTCTGGGAACGGGGGTCCCCAGACTTGCCTGCCTGCGGCCCACAACGTGGCTCCCCCAGTGGCCCTGTACGGCCCATCTTCACCAGCAAACACTCAAAACCCTCGCGAGGGGCCAAGCCTTGTGAGGCGGATGACGCAAGACCTCCTTAGGGGCGGCCACACCAGGCTGGCTCGCGAGGGGCGGAGTGATCAAGGCAAGGGACACCTCGCGAGGTTTACGTGACACAAGCCATGACGACTGGAGCCAGGCGGGCGCCAGCGTGCGCAGTGTCCTCGTTTCCTCTTTGGTGCTAAAGAGCCAAGCGCAGGTGAGGAGTCCCAAGGCATCAGGCAAAGCTTTCCATATCGGTGCAACAAGACCAAGACCAACAAGACAGCGGGACGGAGGTCACCTGGAGCCCAAGACGGTGTCACCACCAAAGCCTTTGGCAGGCGAGGACTACTTTTGTCAGGATAACTTGTACTAGTTGTCTCCCTTCGAATTTGGCCATTGTGGGATCCCTTCCCACTCAATATTTGGGAAGAGGACCAGGGCCTCTATAAATAGTACTAGCCACCATCATGGAGAGAAATCTCATCTTGGACTGGATCTATTCCACCAAGGCCACCACACCAGCTCACCAAGCACAAGAACACCTCTCCTCAGGAGGCTATTCTTCCCTTGTAACTGTTTATCCTCAGCCCGAGAGGCAATCCACCACACCACACTGGAGTAGGGTATTACACCACAACGGTGGCCTGAACCAGTATAAATCTTGTGTCTCGTGTTCTTTGGGTTCGTGGCCTGAATCTTCTGTGGCCTCCTTGGAGGAGTTGCGCGACCTCTTCATCACGCGCTTCGGGGAACCAGCACCCCCCGTCGTCGCAGCTCTCCTTGCTGGCTCGCAAGCTCCGCCCTCGGACCATCACACCAAGTCGTTCTTTCACCAGATCGGCGCCACCTCCACGTGGCAGGGGGCTCCCCCGGGTCGGGCGGCGCCCAAGGCCGACCTGATCTTCGACTCAGGGGATCACCCAGTCACCACCATCGGCTCGGGCGTGCTTCCAATGCTTTTCACGCCAACCATCTGCAGCGTAGCCGTCACCAAGACCCTCATCGACGGTGGCGCCGGCCTCAACGTGCTCTCCGTGGAGGCTTTCAGCCTCCTTGACGTACCACTTGAGCGGCTGTGCCCCAGCAAGCCTTTCTCCGGGGTCGGCGGCAGCTCCTCCAACCCCCTGGGGCAGTTCCGTCTCCCCGTGACCTTCGGCACACACGACAAATACCGCACCGAGCTAATCGACTTCGACATCACCTGCATCGGCTTGCCGTACAACACCGTCCTCGGGTACCCGACGCTGGCCCGGTTCATGGCAGCTACCCATCCTGCCTACAACCTCATGAAGATGCCAGGAAGCAAGGGCGTCCTCACCATGGCCGGAGACACCAGGGAAGCCATGGCGGCTGAGGGAGTCCTGGATTAGGGGTCTTCGGACAGCCGGACTATATCCTTTGGCTGGACTGTTGGACTATGAAGATACAAGATTGAAGACTTCGTCTCATGTCCGGATGGGACTCTACTTGGCGTGGAAGGCAAGCTAGACAATACAGATATGTATATCTCCTCCTTTGTAACCGACCTTGTGTAACCCTAGCCCCTCCGGTGTCTATATAAACCGGAGGGTTTTAGTCTGTAGGACAACATACAATCATACCATAGGCTAGCTTCTAGGGTTAGCCTCTCCGATCTCGTGGTAGATCAACTCTTGTAATAGCCATATCATCAAGAATAAATCAAGCAGGACGTAGGGTTTTACCTCCATCAAGAGGGCCCGAACCTAGGTAAAACATCGTGTCCCCTACCTCCTGTTACCATCCGCCTTAGACGCACAGTTCGGGACCCCCTACCCGAGATCCGCCGGTTTTGACACCGACATTGGTGCTTTCATTGAGAGTTCCTCTGTGTCGTCGCCGTTAGGCTTGATGGCTCCTACGATCATCGATAGCGATGCAGTCCAGGGTGAGAATTTTCTCCCCGGACAAATCTTTGTGTTCGGTGGCTTCGCACTGCGGGCCAACTCGCTTGGCCATCTGGAGCAGATCAAAAGTTATGCCCCTGGCCAGCAGGTCAGGTTTGGAAGCTTAAATTACACGACTGATATCCGCGGAGACTTGATCTTCGATGGATTCAAGCCCCTGCCTTGTGCGCCATGCGGTCACGATGAGTACGATTTAGCTCTACCATTGGACCATATTCAGGAGATCGCACCGGCAGCCGCTCCGACCCTCAATTCGGAGCCAGTTGCGCCATCCACGGACGGGTGGATAGACCCCGTCACAGAGTCCATGTCCTCAGCGGTGATCGAGCCGAATATCGACCTTACCCTTCACGAGAGCCGTGTTGTCAAACTGTCGGATCCTTCTCCGGCCACGGACTCCGAACCTCCTATGCCTGTTCCTATCAAATCCGATTGGGCGCCGATCATGGAGTTTACTTCCGTGGATATTTTTCAGCGCTCACCCTATGGTGACATACTGAACTCATTAAAGTCTCTCTCCTTGTCAGGAGAGTCCTGGCCGAACTATGTCCGGTAGGATTGGGATGCGGATGACGAGGAAATTCGCCGCCCACCCACCACCCACTTAGTAGCCACTGTCGATGACTTAACCGACACGCTCGACTTCGACTCCGAAGACATCGACGATATGGACGACGATGCAGGAGACGAACAGGAACCACTTCCCACAGGGCACAGGACGCCGACTTCATCACATGACGTATACATGGTGGACACACCAAAAGAAAACGACGACGAGGAATAGAAGGACGCAACGAAGGGTTGTCCCCTCGAGAAGCTGTCAAAGCAGCGGCGTAAGCGCCGCTCCAAATCCCGCCTTGGTAGAAACAACGATCATATAGACCCAACGATAGAGCAGGGTCAACCATTGCCCGGCTAGGGCAACACGGAGAATCAAACTGAACAACCCGACTCTGTAAAAGATAATAGTCCGGACGACATCACACCAGACAGACACATGGAGCAACAGAATGCCCATCAAAGGCTTGTTGCCACCGCGAGGAGTCTAAAAAAGCAGAAGCAAAGGCTCAAGGCTGCGCAAGACACACTCAGAATCAGATGGAGTAAAGTACTCAACACAGCGGCGAAGTATGGCGGTAATCGCCACACCAAGAGCTACCCGAAGCGGAAGTTGCTACTTGAATTCGATGAGGAGGCCTTAGATCCCCCACAACCAAAAATTAAAATAGCCATTCGGCCGGATAGACGACCTCACGGCCAACATAGAGCGGCAAACAACACCGCACATAAGCCAATACGTGATCCACGCAAGGGCTCGCATCAAAAGGACGGCGCAACCAGATCCATTTATGGACGACGCAAGCACGCTCCAGCATATGATGCAACACAACAAACATCCGAACACCACGGTACACCCAGATACAGGAGTGCCGCACACCCCCTATGTTTCACCAACGAGGTGCTGGACCATGAATTTCAAGAGGGATTTAAACCCGTAAACATAGAGGCATACGACGGAACAACAGACCCTGGGGTCTGGATTGAGGACTATATCCTCCATATCCATATGGCTCGAGGAGATGATCTCCACGCCATCAAGTACTTACCCCTCAAGCTCAAAGGGCCAGCTCGGCACTGGCTTAAAAGCCTCCCCGAAAGCTCCATTGGAAGCTGGGAAGAGCTCGAAGACGCTTTTCGGGCAAATTTTCAAGGGACTTATGTCCGACCTTCGGATGCGGACGATTTGAGTCATATAACTCAACAGCCTGGAGAGTCAGCCCGAAAGCTTTGAAACAGGTTTCTTACTAAAAAGAACCAAATAGTCGACTGTCCGGACGCCGAAGCCTTGGTAGCTTTTAAGCACATCGTACGAGACGAATGGCTTGCCAGACACCTCGGCCAAGAAAAGCCGAGAACAATGGCAGCATTAACAAGCCTCATGACCCGCTTTTGCGCGAGCGAGGACAGCTGGCTAGCCTGATGCAGCACCAGCGACCCAAGTACATCCGAAGTTAGAGATGGAAACGGGAAATCACGACGCAACAAAAATAATAAGCGCTGGAATAAAGAAGACAGCCCGAAGAGCACGGTGGTAGACGCCGGATTCAGAAGCTCTTGGCCAGGTCAGCAAAAGCTGCCCTCTAAAGGCGCCAGAGATGAACTGTCCAGCCTAAACAAAATTCTAGACCAAATATGTTAGATCCATAGCACCCCAGATAAACCTGCGAATCATACCCACAGAGAATGTTGGGTCTTCAAGCAGTCCGGCAAGCTCAACGCCGAACATAAGGGGCAGGATACACCAAGCAAAGACGAGGATGAGCCTCGCAAGCAAAGCACTGGGGAACAGAAGAAATTTCCACCAGAAGTCAAAACAGTAAACGTGTTACACATGATAAAGGGGAGAAACAAAGCGGCACTCCCAGATAAATATGCCCAAGGGCCTATCACCTCGGAGCTCTGCCACTGGCCATATCAATCGATCACCTTCGACCATCAGGATTACTCGGCAAGTATCCGGCGTGCCGGATGGGCTGCCTTGGTATTAGATCCAATAATTGACGGACACCACTTCACACGAGTCCTGATGGACGGTGGCAGCAATATAAACCTGATATATCAGGACACAATCCGCAAAATGGGGATAGACCCAATGAAAATTTGCCACAGCAATACTACCTTTAAAGGAGTAACGCTAGGCCCAGGGGCTCATTGCACGGGCTCCCTGCTACTAGAGGTTATATTCGGCTTCCCCGATAACTTCCGTAGCGAAAATTTAACCTTCCACATTGCTCCGTTCCAAAGTGGCTATCAAGCACTACTTGGACGTGAAGCTTTCGCTCGCTTTAATGCAATACCGCATTACGCTTCCCTCACGCTTAAGATGCCCGGTCCACGTGGCATCATTGCATAAATGGAAATATTGAGCGATCCCTGTGCGCCGAAGAGAATGTGGCTGCCTTGACAGCCGCACACTAAAACGGCCTCACCAACTAAAGCATTTGATAGGTCGTCAAGACTACGGACACGGTTACACGAGTCCGGCGCAGCTATATGTAATTCATACAGGTTTGATGGCCACACCCCTATTACAAATACAAGGGGCTCAACGTGCGCACACAAGTGGCAGTTTTTACTCATCTTGAATTGTACATGGTTTCTTTAGACCTACTTTTTTGCACGACAACTTTTCACCTAAGTTCCTCTCTTTGACAGATGACCATCATGCTACACCCGTCCAGAATACGGCACAACAGAGACACATGCGCAGACGTACAGCAGGGACCTGTTCAAAGGATTCTTTTTAGATTAAGACCCTGCGTCAACCTTTTTTACTGTCTCTTGTTGATACACATCCCTCGGATTCTCAGTACAATTGAGAAGGATGCTGACGTCTTGGCATGTGGCCACGACAGAACAATGCACGTACCTGGACACTAGGGGCTTCTTACAATGCACATACCAGGGGCTACTGAGGGAGTCCTGGATTAGGGGGTCTCCGGACAGCCAGACTATATCCTTTGGCCGGACTGTTGGACTATGAAGATACAAGATTGAAGACTTCGTCTCGTGTCCGGATGGGACTCTACTTGGCGTGGAAGGCAAGCTAGGCAATACAGATATGTATATATCCTCCTTTGTAACCGACGTTGTGTAACCCTAGCCCCTTTGGTGTCTATATAAACCGGAGGATTTTAGTCCGTAGGACAACATACAATCATACCATAGGCTAGCTTCTAGGGTTTAGCCTCTCCGATCTCGTGGTAGATCAACTCTTGTAATACCTGTAAGTTCATCTAGTGCCACCCCTAGTTGGTTTTGGAGTATTGACGACAAACCTAGTTGAGGGACTAATGTGTTTGTGAGAATTGCAGGATAACACAGGTAGAAGTCCATCATTGATTCGGTTTTCCGACCAGAGATGACCCCTAAAAATGTATGAAGACATTGAAGTCAAAGGTGGTATATGAAGATATTCACATTGAAGACTATGACAAGAGAAGACACCACATGAAGACTATGGAGCTCAAAGACTTAGATCTTTCGTAGTTCTCTTTCTTCTGTGTTGAGTCATAGGAACCACCGTACTGTTAAGTGGTGTCCAAGAGAACCAGTCAGAATGACTGAAGTGATGCTTAAACAAAACCTATGTCTTCGAGTGAAGACTTTGAGAGCGAATCTTGTCGAGAGTCGGGCAGGTCAGCTTTGCTTGAAGCCCAAGTAAAGTTGTCGTGTGAGTTTGAAATCTGACCGTTGGAACACGTGTGAGTTCCTTAGTGACCCAGGGTCATTTCGGACAAATCAGGTCGGGTTGCCAAGTGGCTATAAATAGCCCACCCCCTACAACCATAAACGGTTGGCTGCTCAGATTCAGAGTACGGCTTTTGTCGTTTGAGAGCAACCCACCTCGAAGCCTTTGAGAGAGAATTCCTTGCGAGGATAAAGCCCTAACCACCCAGAGCCAAAGAGAATTAGGCATCACTTAAGTCTTCTTGTCGGTGTGATCTGAAGACTTATTACACTTGAGGATTGTGCATCCTCCAGCCGGCTAGGCGTCGCGTTCTGAGCATCCAAGAGACATTGTGGATTGCCGATGAACGAAGTCTGTGAAGGTTTGGGAGTCTACCTTGAAG
Source organism: Triticum dicoccoides (assembly GCF_002162155.2). Classification (NCBI taxonomy): domain Eukaryota; kingdom Viridiplantae; phylum Streptophyta; class Magnoliopsida; order Poales; family Poaceae; genus Triticum; species Triticum dicoccoides. The sequence continues at coordinate 224,590,431 of NC_041388.1, read as the reverse complement.
ATTTACCAGAGTGATTGGGCAAGGTCTGTGTGACCTTAGCTCAAGGGGAATACGGTGAGGACTGGGTGTCCTGAGCTGCGTGTTCAGGATTGGGTGTCCGGGACTAAGTGTCCTAAGGTTTAAATACCTAGACGCCCTAACCAGACATACAGTTGTCACAACAACTGGGACTGGTCCAATAAATCATTATCTTCAGCGAGTCACTGGTTTCATCTTCCCTTCCCTTTACTTACTGTTACTCCTTGTGAAGTCATTGTATGTTCGCACTATCTTTTGTCTTCACTGAGTGACTGCGTGTTCTGTGTGGCTTCGCAATATCTTCCTACCTGATCCTTACTACATTGCTGCTATTAGTCATTGTGCTTTCACTCTATTGAATACTTGACTATGGCTTGCCTAGTGTAGTCTACCTTCCGCTACAGGGTAATAGGTTTATTTCTATCGTTTGTCTTCATAACTTCCACGTTTTGAAGACTTTCATAAAAATCGCCTATTCACCCCCCCCCCCCTCTAGTCGATATAACACACTTTCAATTGGTATCAGAGCAAGGTGCTCCCTTGTTCTGTGTGATTCGGTTTAACCACCTGAAGTTTTAGCTATGTTGACTGCAGGGATAATTAAAGTCTCCGCTGCGTGCCCCATCTTCGATGGAACTGAATATCCCTACTGGAAGAATAAGATGCACATGCATCTTGAAGCCATTGACGTCGACCTATGGTATGTCGTCAAGAACGGTGTTCCCAAGGCTGGAGAAGGTGGCACTGCTGCTGATGTCAAGAAGTTCATTCAACTGGACTCTACTGCCAAGAATATCATCTGTGGTCATCTGACCAAAGGACAGTATGGCCGTGTGAGTGCTTTGGAAACATCTAAGCTGGTCTGGGACTGTCTCTCCAAGGTCAATGAAGGCGTCTCAACCCAGAGAGATCAGAGAATCAGTGTCCTTCGCAACCTCTTCAACCGCTTCAAGCGAAATGACAATGAGAATGTCCAGCTCACATTTGACCGACTCACTGAAATCACAAATGAGCTTCAAGCCCTCGGCGCTACTGAGATCACCAAACATGAAGTCGTCAAGACACTACTGAGATCACTTGATAGTTCGTTTGACACCCTAGCCCTGATGATTCAAGAACGTCCTGATTTCAAGACACTCAATCCGTCTGACATACTTGAGAGGCTCAACACACATGAGCTTCGGCTTTCTGAGAAAAGAGATATCTACGGTCCGAACTATGGGCGAACTCGTGCCTTCAAGGCGAAAGCTGTCTCCTCATCTGAAGAAGAATCTGACAGCAGTTCGGATGATCCTGAAGACATTGGAAGGGAACTTGCTATGCTTGTGAAGAAGTTCCAAAAATTCACCAAGAAGAAAGGTTTCAGAAAGTCTTCCCGATCAAGCTCAAGGAATGATGAAGCTTCTTCTCACGACTACAAGAAGAAAACATGTCACAAGTGCAAGAAACCTGGCCACTTCATCTCTGAGTGTCCACAGTGGGACAATGAGAACAAAAAGAAGAAGAAGAGCAAGGAATATGACTCTGACGACAAGAAGAAGAAGAAATACTCAAAATCTTCTTCCAAGTCTTCCTCAAAGTCTTCATCACACAAGAAGAGCTCATCTGGCAAGGCACGTGCGTTTGTTGGCAAGGAAATGGATTCAGAGGAGGAGTCCGCTTCTGAGGAGGCGGAGGTGGAGTCTGAGGAGGAGTCCGATTCAGGCGTCGCAAGTCTGGCTACAGCATACGTTGCCAAGTCCGTCTTCAACACTGAAGACAATGACTTCGTCACCGATACCGATGCAAATGACAAGGACTACTCCGCTTCTACCTACTGCTTCATGGCACGTGGTGCCCAAGGTAAACACACGCACTACTCACTATCAAACATCTAGTGACGATGACTCTGATTGTGGTTCAAAACCCAGCTACAAAACACTTGCTAAAATTGCAACTGAACAACAGAAAGCTATGGAACATATTCAAAAACTGTTAGACAGAAGCGATGATCTGTTAGGTGCTGAAATGACTCGATCTGAATCCTTAATTGAAGACATAAAAAATCTTCACGTTAAGTATGAGGAACTTGAAAGTCGTCATGAAACTCTCTCAACAACTCATGAAAAGCTTTCCTATGATTATCTTCAAAGGAAGCAAGATCTTGAGAAATTGAGAGCGGCTCATGAAGATCTTCAAAAGGAAAACGAGTCACTTCGCGCCAAACAGACCAGTTCCGCTCAGGAAGGATTTGAACCACCATGTCTTAAATGCATTGAGCATGATAATGCTACTTCTGTTGCTGAATGTTCTACTGCTACTACTGTTGCAATATCTTCAACTGTTGATGTGGTAACTAACCTCTCTGCTGAGGATACCACTGCTATTGCTGATGAGAATGCTAGGTTGAAGACATTGCTTGAAACAGGGATGTACAAAAGTCTTAAAGGGCATCAGACACTATGTGATGTCCTCAAAAAGCAGATTCTGAACCGAAACCCGAGGAAAGAGGGTGTTGGGTTCGTAAGGAAAATGAATGCTGATGGCTCTTACTGGAAACCTGAGCAGTACCCCAAAACCACGTGGGTTGCTGCAAAGGAACCTTCAGCAGATCCATCCAATCTATCTGGCTTCACTTGTGCTAACCCCATTATCATTGATGAATCCCTTGATGCAAACTATAAACTGTTTAAGAATCAGAATGGTGAAGTGTTTGCTAGGTACATTGGTACTAACTGCAGGAATGGACCGCCTATGAAGAAGATCTGGGTTCCCAAAAGGTGTCTGGAGAATCTTCCTGTGAATGTCATCATGACACCTCACGTGAAGAAGACAAACCTCAGACCAAAGGCTTCATACGGTCCAAAGGCTTCATACAGACAGAGGACTCACCTGAGTCGCAATAACGCAAATGTTTTGCAGGGAAACCATACTCAGGCATATGAATATGAGAGCGGTTCATCAAACCGCCATGTTCATAAGACCAATAACTATTCTGCTTATTTTTATGAGTACTATTGTCCGCCTGCAAGACTGTTTGCTAGGGCTCCAAAGCCAAAGTTCTCAGATGCTGCACTTAGACTTATTGCTTCTAAGCCACCCTTGAAGATGTGGGTGGCTAAGAAAGCTTAACTCTCTTTTGCAGGGAAAGGTCTCCAGCAGAAAACCAAAATCGTCTGACGCTATTGCTGGGGACCTTAAACATCTTGTAGGGCGCAAGATCAAATGCCCGAATGGTCTTACTATGTACTTCGTTCCTGAATCGCTTGCTACTCTCCCTATTAGTCCTAATCTGGATCTAAGCTTTCATAACCCACTGGTTCGTCAAATGTTTTTGCTTCACAATGCTCTTCGTGAAGCCTATCCCCCTAACTACACTGTAGGGTACGACACCAGCGTCTTCAGAATGGATTATTGATAGTGGGTGTACAAATCACATGACTGGCAAAAGAAGCCTTCTTATGGACTCAAACCTTACATCCATCCAATAAGAGCCACATCACATTTGCTGACACTGGTAAAAGTAAGGTATTGGGTCTAGGTAGAGTTGCAATCTCAAGGGATCAACACATGGATAAAGTCATGCTTGTTGAATCCCTTGGCTTCAACTTAATGTCTGTCTCAATGCTTTGCGATTTAAACATGATCGTAATATTTGGAAAATATCGTTGCCTTGTTCTAATGGAATCTGACAAGTCTCTAGTATTTGAAGGGTATCAAAAAGATGATTTGTACGTGGTAGATTTCTCAGCAGGACCACAGCTTGCCGTATGTCTTCTAGCAAAAGCTTCAGAATGCTGGCTCTGGCATCGGAGGCTTGGGCATGCTGGCATGAGGAACCTCCACACCCTGGCAAAGAAGAAGCATGTCATAGGCATCGAGGGCGTCAAGTTCAAGAAAGATCACTTATGCGGTGCCTGTGAGGCAGGAAAGATGACGAGGGCCAAACATCCCTCGAAGACAATCATGACCACTACTCGACCCTTCGAACTGCTTCACATGGATCTTTTCGGTCCCACTCATTACTCAACTGTTACTACTACTGCTTGTCTCTATGGCTTCGTCATTGTTGATGATTATTCTAGATATACTTGGGTGCACATAATCCTTTACAAGACTGAAGTGCAGGATGTCTTCAGACGCTTCGCCAATCGAGCAATGAACAACTATGGCGCCAAGGTAAAGCATATCAGAAGTGACAATGGCACTGAATTCAAGAACACTGGCCTTGACACATATCTTGATACCTTGGGCATCACACATGAATTCTCATCCCCATACACGCCACAGCAGAATGGGGTCGTCGAACGCAAGAACAGAACACTCATTGAGATGGCCAGAACGATGCTAGATGAATACAAGACTCCAAGAAAATTCTGGCCTGAAGCCATTGATACTGCATGCCATACAATCAATCGTGTTTATCTTCACAAGATTCTGAACAAGACATCTTATGAGCTCCTTACTGGCAAGAAGCCAAATGTCAGTTACTTCAGAGTATTTGGCGCCAGGTGCTGGATCAAGGACCCACATCACACCTTAAAGTTTGCACCAAAAGCACATGAGGGTTTTATGCTTGGATATGGAAAGGATTCGCACTCCTACAGAGTCTTCAATCTCTTTCATTACAAAGTGGTTGAAACAGTGGATGTGCGGTTCGATGAGACCAACGGTTCACAAAGAGAGCAATTGCCAAATGTGCTAGATGAAGTTCCATCCAGTGAATCAATCAAGCTAATGGGAACTGGAGAAATTATACCTTCTGAAGCTTATCCTGAAGAAGAACTTATCATCTCAGCACCTGATCAACATGAAGACAATGCTCAGCCTGAAGACATTCCTTCTAACAATGACAATGATCAGCAAGAGCAAAATCTTTGCCCTGTACATCCTCGCGTTGCCAATGAAGTGCAGATTGAAAGAATAATTGATAGCATCAATGCACCCGGTCCACTCACTCGTTCAAGGGCAACTCAGCTAGCAAATTTCTGTGGGCACTTCGCATTTGTCTCAATAACAGAACCCAAGAAAGTTGAAGAAGCCTTCACGGAACCTGAATGGATTCAAGCTATGCAAGACGAGCTTCAACAGTTTGAGCAGAATAATGTATGGGAACTGGTCAAGCGTCCCGATCCTCGGAAGCACAACATAATAGGCACCAAATGGATATACCGCAACAAGCAAGATGAGCATGGTCAAGTTTTCAGAAACAAAGCTCGTCTCATTGCTCAAGGATATACTCAAGTGGAAGGCATTGACTTCGATGAAACATTTTCTCCTGTGGCTAGACTTGAAGCCATACGCATACTGCTAGCCTATGCAAATCATCACAATATACTTCTTTATCAAATGGATGTGAAGAGCGCCTTCCTCAATGGCAAGGTTGAAGAAGAAGTGTATGTTGCACAACCTCCTGGCTTTGAAGATCCAAAACATCCTGACATGGTATACAAGCTCAACAAGGCACTGTATGGCCTCAAACAAGCCCCTCGGGCCTGGTATGACACACTCAAATACTTCCTGAAGAGCAAAGGCTTCATACCTGGTTCTCTCGACCCCACTCTCTTCACGAAGACATATGATGGTGAACTGTTTGTGTGCCAAATATATGTGGATGACATTTTCTTCGGCTGCACCAATCAGAAGTACAGTGAAGAGTTTGGATATATGATGCAAGAGCAATATCAAATGTCTATGATGGGAGAGCTGAAGTTCTTTCTCGGTCTTCAAATACGACAGCAACGCAACGGAATCTTCAGTATCTCAAAGATTGCCTGAAGAAGTTCGGTATGCAAGACTGCAAAGGCTTCACGACGCCAATGCCAGCCAAGCATCATCTAGGTCCTGACGACAATGGTAAAGAGTTCGATCAAAAGGTATACTGCTCCATGATTGGTTCTTTACTTTATCTATGTGCATCTAGGCCAGATATTATGCTTAATGTTTGCATGTGTGCTCGATTTCAAGCGGCACCAAAGGAGTCACATCACTTAGCTGTGAAGCGAATTCTTCGATATTTGGCTCACACCCCAACTCTAGGATTATGGTATACAAAGGGCTCAGAGTTTGATCTGGTTGGATTCTCGGATGCTGATTATGCTGGTGACAAAGTTGATCGCAAGTCTACATCAGGCACATGTCACTTTCTGGGACGATCACTTGTATGTTGGTCTTCAAAGAAGCAGAACTGTGTATCTCTCTCCACTGCTGAATCTGAATACATTGCTGCTGGATCTTGCTGTGCTCAGCTTCTGTGGATGAAGCAAATGCTCAAAGACTATGGCATTCATCTGAAGCAAGTGCCACTCTACTGCGACAACGAAAGCGCCATCAAGATTGCCAACAACCCAGTTCAGCACTCGAAGACAAAGCACATTGAAATTCATCATCACTTTCTCAGAGATCATGTTGTGAAGGAAGATATTGATATCATACACGTCAACACTGAAGAGCAATTGGCAGATATCTTCACCAAGCCCTTGGATGAGAAGAGATTTTGCAAGTTACGGTGTGAGCTAAATATCCTGGAATCCTCAAATGTCCTGTGATCAGGCACACATCCTAACCCTTATGCATAGTGATGACTTAGATGTGCTACACACGAAGTAAAGTATATCTTCAATCAATGAAGACATACATTCTAAGTGTGAATACATTAATGTGGAATTTGACTTCGGAGCGCCACAATAATTGTGCGTCGTGTCTGGGTCTAATACTTCCTATACGGTGGGTAACGCCACCACCAAATGTTCTATTTTGAAGTGTTTCACTCATGGCGTTACCTTGCTATGTCTTCACATTTGGTTTGGCTTCAATCTCAACATGTCTTCATGATTATCTTCACTATGTTG
>NC_041388.1:224453447-224583098 GCF_002162155.2 Triticum dicoccoides | reverse complement strand
TATATATATACTAGTGTTCTGTCCTCTACAGCATTCACTTATAGCTATGTCTTCTTGTTGAATCTTTTGAACTAAGTGAATGTGATCGGACCCTAACCTCTCTATGCTATCTATCTCAAACTCTATCTCTCCAAATCATATGCATTCTATTGAAACTGTCGAATGTCTTCTCTGCGTCCTTGTCAGCAGAAGATACAAAGACAAACCTTAAGTCCACTTTCAATGCTCATTCCTCCACATGAAACCCGGAGAAGTAGGAACGACCACCCTACAATCCAGGCGTGCGTGGGATGTGGAACAAACCCCAAAATTCTGCATAATGGCCACGTGTTCCTCAGATGCGAATCGCCAGGGGCACCTGTGTAATAACGCAGTGCCGCCCCTGTACCTATAAATACACACTTCACGTCGGTCATTATCTCTTCTTCCACTCTCGCATGAACCCTAGCGCCACCGCTAGCCCTCGACGATGCCGGCGACGAAACGCTTCGCTGCCGCAACCTCTCTGACGCCGTCTTCACGCCGATCGCGGACATCGTCCTCTCCGCCGTCGCTGTAGGTGTCCTCCATCGCCAAGTTAGGGCACGGAAGATCGAAATGCTCGGCCTCATCTTCCACTTCGTCTAGCAGTTCTTAGTGTGGTAAATAAAACTTCCTTTTTACGGCACCGTTGATCCTATGGCTTTGTCACTTTCTACCACAAGCAGTTTCTATTCACACAAGTTAGATCTCTCTCATACTGCATCTCATAACATGCCTACTATATTCACTTATGCTTCACAAAGTAGTTAGATTCCTCACTTGTACTGATCTCTGGATTCGTACAAATCTGGAACCAACTCCTTATCTATGAGTGAATGTCTTCGCACGATGAGGTCAATGTCTTCTAAACTGATTTATATTCAAAATCTTCTGAGAATGCATATGACCTCTTCCCCTTCCCTCGCACCTTAATGCTGTCACAGGTACATGTCCGTGGGAGAATCCCTTGGTTCTCATAGTCTGCATTCATTTGCAGAATTCTTACAACATCATATAAATTCACCCGAAGCAAGTTCCTGTTTGTCCAGCAAGCGAAAATCTTTGAAGCCTTTGAACGTGTTGAAGCCTTTCAGTTTAAAGTTCATGGCTTCAGAGAAATCAGCAAGGAAGGGTGGCAGAAAGTGTCGTGGAGAAACATCTAGAGATCTGCCAGATGACCTCTCAGAACTGTACAAGACAGATCCTGAAGAGGATTACAATCAGCGCAAGACCCGAATCCAATGGATTCGAAGATATTGGGCAGAACAATGGTTCAAATACCGATTTGTAACCGAGGAATATGCTGAGAAAAATGCCATCAAGAGACCGTGGGGAGACATCCTATACAAGAATCTTCAACCCAGGTCCAGAGATGAAGCCATTGAACAAGGCTTCTATCCCTGCATGGTCCGTGGGCCACAGCCTGTTGATGCACACCCATCGTCACTACTATGGTGTCGTGACGACATTCTGTTCAACCGCAATTTCTAGTTTGCCCAGAACTCAGCGAAGCAAAAAAAGAAGACATTGGGACTAGACTTCAACCCTGGTCCCTCAGCTCCAAGGGCTGATGGCACACGAGATGCAGAACCCAATGCCATCGGTCCATTCTACAACCTTGAAGGCCTCGTCACCCATATCTTGGTTCAACGGACTGCAGTGAATGAGCCTGCAGCTGACGCTGAATCAGATGAAGCGCCTGCAGCGCCGAAGCCAAAGAAGTTGAAGAAGCCTAAAGCTTCAGAGCCTTCCCCTTCACCAAAAATCTCACGGGCGAAGCCACTGGCAACTGCACCTCCTGAAGACAGTGTGCAGTCTGAAGATTTGTCACGCATCTCCAAGCCCCAGAAGGTCAAGATGCCTCTGCCACACACCGGCCAAGAGCTAACAGCTGCTGCCATTCTACGCAATGATGCCATTGATCTGTCAAGTGATGAAGATCTTGCAGATGACGCTTTTGAGCAACTCATCAAGAGCAAAGAAGAAGCAGAAATCTTCAATGATCTGCCTCTCTTTGATGTAACAATCATCCACAACTTCATTGATGAGTGGTTTGACACGCCAAACATCAGCTTCGAAGATCCGCAACTACCCATTGGCCTCAGTGTCGCCTTCCATGGCGCCATTGCTTCAGAGTTAGCTATCGCCCAGCGCATTGTTGAACTGAAGCAAAAGATTGACTATGAAAAGGCTCAGTTCAAGAAGCATATGGCCAAGCTCAGCGTGCAAGAGGTGAAGAACTTCAAGATTATGTTGCACGAGCTCAAGGAAGCCTTTCTCAAGAAACATGCAGAAGCTCAAGGTTCTCGGGAGCGCATGAAGATTCTGGCTGACAAATGTGTGCAGGCCTACAATGAGGCTGAGAAGCGCAAGGCCCTTGGGCGTCCTGGCATCGACCCCAGGATGGCAGCAAAGAAGATGAAGAAGCCCGCTACGGCTGAACCTGACGCACCAAGGAAGGAAGCAGATCCCATTGTCTTCCCAACTAGAATGACTGGCTCGAAGCCCAAAAGACGGTCAACCGCTTCAGAGCTCAAGAAGACGAGGACTGCTGAGGCTGAAGCCAGGAAGAGGAAACATCCTGAAGCCTCTCTATTGCCCCCTCCAAGAAGAAGAGGAAGAACAAGAAAGATCGGGCTGCTCCCACAGAGCCTTTGATAGTTGAACCCATTTCCATGGTTCGTCCTGACGCTGAACACCAACTGACAATCCATGAGCCTGCTTTCATAGAGGCTCATGAAGCTGGAGACTTTCCAGCAGCTGATCCCATTGCTGCTGAAGACATTGGTCACCATGACCATGTAGAAGATGGTGCAGTCCTTCCTCAGCTCGAGCACAACGAACTCATCAGCATTGGTCGTTCTCTGACGCCAATCGCTCAGGATGCTTCATGGGCTGATCGCCCACAAGAGGAAGAAGACTTTGAGGCCCAGCCAACTCCAACTACACAGGCATCGCCTGCGTTGCGCAGGCTTCGCAAAGGACCAAGGCCTCCAGTCTCCGCGTCTGAAGCTGAATCTGCTGAAGACATTCCGGCTGCATCAGCCGATGAAGAAGAAGTCCCACAAGCTACTACTCCCCTGTCCCACCAAGAAGCGGTTCTCGAGGAGAACGTGATTGTGACTGACCCTCTAGCTCGTCAAGTGGAGGTTGAAAATCTTGAGGCTGCCACCACCACCACCAATGAAGCCACTGACGCTGTCATGGATGAAGCTAATGTGGAGCGCTCCCCAACAAAAGCATCAGAAGTCAGCGAAGCCACTGATCCCACTGCTTCTGTTCCTGCACCTGCTGCTGGTCCCCAGTTCGACTATCATGTTGAGCACAGGCCTCAGGTACAGAAGCCAATCCCAAGATTGCCCAGGTTCCCAGGTCCTGCATCAGCACCTGGATCCTTCAATATCAATGGCTTCAGAGCAGACAACACATTCTTCACTAGCTCCAGGAACCCCTACTCAAGGGAAAGGATATCATCTGATCGGTTCTGGAGCTATCCGCAGCGAAGCTATTACTCCTGCATTCTATACAATCAAGGTCGCATCTTCCCCCACAAGCGTCTTATCATTGAAGCTATAGCTGGTCTGCCCTGTCTGGAAGAAGCTCTGGATTGCTTCAAAGAAGTTGGATTGCTTCCATTCGTCACTGACCAAGAGCATTGGAATGAAGAGTTGCTGCTCCAATTCTATGCCACACTTCACATCCGCAGGTATAACAGAGATCTGAAGACTTGGGCCCTAGAGTGGATGACAGAAAATGTTCATCACGAAGCCAAAGCCTTTGACATCATTGAGCTCACTAGTCTGCCCACTCCCGGAGATCTCTACGAATCTGGCTGTCAACTTCACAGTGAAGCTGTGGAGAGCATCTTTCAGAAGCCTGAACCTAACATGAGTCAGATGCTCAGTATGATGAAGCCATTACCCCAACATGTTGCATATCCCAAAGAGTTCTTCGTTGAAGACCTTGAGTATCTGCCAAGAACCATTTATCACATCATAAGGCGAACTCTCTGGCCCATCAAAGGGCACTCTCTACATGCCAAGCTTGAAGGTGCAACGAAGACTTTGGTCTTCTATATTCTTCATGGAAAATGCATCAATGCACAGGACTTCTTCATTCGCCAACTTGCTGCATCAGGCTCTGATCTGTTTGGCTTGAAGTTCTAGGCCCCATGGGTCATGCGGCTGATCAAACTTCACTCCACTATCTAATATCAGCCATCTGCTCGCAATCATCGGATTTTTCTGCCTGATGTGGATATGTCGATTGAAGCCATCTATCCTGAGCCTGCCAAGGAACCCCTAAGTCTTCAGAATGCAGAGCATCAGAGTTTTTCTTAGAACATTGAAGGAGTTGAAGAAGTCGCTCGTGTGTATCCTTTGGCTAGCACTACACGTGCACCGCATCCTGCTCTCACTGAAGCCACTGACAGTACAACTGCTCCACGACCCAAGAAGCGCACTCGTGTTCTCAATGACCGAGAGCTTCTTGTGGCTCTTCATCAGAAACAGGATAGACATCATGACTGGCTGAAGCGTCAGATGCAAAGCCTCTTGGTGGATGTTAATCGCATTCGCAATCTTGCCACCAAGAATGCTTTTGTTGCCCATGAAACCTCTCGCCGCACATGGAAAGGGCTAACGCTGATGTGTTTTGAAGATGATCTTCAAGAGGATGGCTTCACTGAGCGATTCAAGTTTGACTCCACACCTCCTCGAAGGGCAGTGCTGCGACGAACTCCATCCCTTGAAGACTCTGAGTTCTCTTCCTCTACTGCAACTGTGAATGCCAGAGTGATCGAGGATGACAATGATGCTACTTCACCGCCACCTCCTTCAGCACGCTTCGACTCTGCTCCAAGCTCTTCAGCACCGCCAAACACCACCAACGACCCTGCTGCTTCACCTACTCCTCATGGGAACGAATAGATGCTCTATGTCTTCAAACCTTTTTGGTCCTTACTGACAAAAGGGGGAGAAGCATATGAGGTTGATAGTCTTCAAGCGGGTCCATATGGGCGGGTGCTTTATATTTTGCTTCGTGCTTACAACTCTCGTTTTGCTACATTTGGTTCTTTAAGTTGTAACACTTAAACTCGATGGTCGTCTGCTACTTATCTGCCACCTTGTGTTGCGATGATAAATTCCGCATGTGAGACGATAAATTCCGCACTTAGATCATTCTGAGACGTCCATTTTCCATTATGCATGTCATTATCTTCATATACTTTCACATGCATAGTGGATTGTCATCACAAGTTGAAGTGGATCTCCACAAGTACAACCTGCCATGTGCATTTGCATTCCAAAAACAAATTACTTATATGCACATCTTCAGGGGGAGCCCTTGCAACTTATGAAGACAATTCCTTATCCTTTACAATTTCACAGATTATATTCCCCATTGAAAACTTCAACTAGTTTGTCATCAATCACCAAAAAGGGGGAGATTGTAAGTGCATCTAGTTCCACCCCTAGTTGGTTTTGGAGTATTGACAACAAACCTAGTTGAGGGACTAATGTGTTTGTGAGAATTGCAGGATAACACAGGTGGAAGTCCCTCATTGATTCGGTTTTCCTACCAGAGATGACCCCTAAAAATGTATGAAGACATTGAAGTCAAATATGGTATATGAAGATATTCACATTGAAGACTATGACAAGAGAAGACACCACATGAAGACTATGGAGCTCAAAGACTTAGATTTTTCGTAGTTCTCTTTCTTCTGTGTTGAGTCATAGGAACCACCGTACTGTTAAGTGGTGTCCAAGAGAACCAATCAGAATGACTGAAGTGATGCTTAAACAAAACCTATGTCTTCGAGTGAAGACTTTGAGAGCGAATCTTGTCGAGAGTCGGGCAAGTCAGCTTTGCTTGAAGCCCAAGTAAAGTTGCCGTGTGAGTTTGAAATCTGACCGTTGGAACACGTGTGAGTTCCTTAGTGACCCAGGGTCATTTCGGACAAATCAGGTCGGGTTGCCAAGTGGCTATAAATAGCCCACCCCCTACAACCATAAACGGTTGGCTGCTCAGATTCAGAGTACGGCTTTTGTCGTTTGAGAGCAACCCACCTCGAAGCCTTTGAGAGAGAATTCCTTGCGAGGATAAAGCCCTAACCACCCAGAGCCAAAGAGAATTAGGCATCACTTAAGTCTTCTTGTCTGTGTGATCTGAAGACTTATTACACTTGAGGACTGTGCATCCTCCAGCCGGCTAGGCGTCGCGTTATGAGCATCCAAGAGACATTGTGGATTGCCGGTGAACGAAGTCTGTGAAGGTTTGGGAGTCTACCTTAAAGACTTACCAGAGTGATTGGGCGAGGTCTGTGTGACCTTAGCTCAAGGGGAATACGGTGAGGACTGGGTGTCCTGAGCTGCGTGTTCAGGACTGGGTGTCCGGGACTAAGTGTCCTAAGGTTTAAATACCTAGCTGCCCTAACCAGACGTACAGTTGTCACAGCAACTGGAACTGGTCCAACAAATCATTGTCTTCAGCGAGTCACTGGTTTCATCTTCCCTTCCCTTTACTTACTGTTACTCCTTGTGAAGTCATTGTATGTTCGCACTATCTTTTGTCTTCACTGAGTGACTGCGTGTTCTGTGTGGCTTCACAATATCTTCCTACCTGATCCTTACTACATTGCTGCTATTAGTCATTGTGCTTTCACTCTATTGAATACTTGACTATGGCTTGCCTAGTGTAGTCTACCTTCCGCTGCAGGGTAATAGGTTTATTTCTATCATTTGTCTTCATAACTTCGACGTTTTGAAGACTTTCTTAAAAATCGCCTATTCACCCCCCCCTCTAGTCGATATAACGCACTTTCAATACCCATATCATCAAGAATAAATCAAGCAGGACGTAGGGTTTTACCTCCATCAAGAGGGCCCGAACCTAGGTAAAACATCGTGTCCCTGCCTCCTATTACCATCCGCCTTAGATGCACAGTTCGGGACCCCCTACCCGAGATTCGCCGGTTTTGACACCGACAGCGGCCCTCAAGCTAGCCTTCAGGGCCACGACAGTAGCTTGCCCGAACGACAAGGCCGTGTCTAGAATCAAGGGGGCTGCGCCGACCAAGAAGAAGCAACTATTCACTCAAGGTCAAGCTAAGACGAAGCAGATACCGGTCAACACGGACGGGGCCTCTGGCGCTACCTTTACCATAGGCACCGACCTCGCCCCAGATCAAGAAAAGGAGTTGGTGGACTTCTTGCGAGCGAACAAGGAAGTATTCGCCTGGGAGCCCAAGCAGCTATTTATTGTCCCAAGAGGAGTGATTGAGCATCATCTGAGGGTGTGCCCCAATGTGCATCCTGTGAAGTAGAAGGCGAGGCGACAATCCGCGGAGAAGCAGTCTTTCATCATTCAGGAAACCCGCAAGCTGGAGGCAGCAACTTTCATTCGCGAGGTCTGTTACCCAGAGTGGCTGGAAAACCCAGTCATCATGCCAAAGAAAGGAGGGAAGACGCATGTGTGTTGACTTCACCAACCTCAACAAGGCTTGCCCTCAAGACCCATTCCCGCTGTTGCGCATCGACCAGATTGTTGACTCCACTGCGGAATGTGATCTGTTGTGCTTCTTGGATGAGTTCTCAGGCTACCACCAAATCAAGATGGCGGTAGAATATGTGGAGAAGACGGCTTTCCTGACCCCATGCGGGGTATACTGCTACACTTGCATGCCACTCGGACTGCGCAATGCAGGAGCGACCTTTCAGTGGCTGATGCACATCGCCTTGGGGCAGCAGCTCAGGACAAACGTTGAGGCGTACGTCGACGACATTGTGGTGAAGTCTCGGGAGGCAAGAACTTTGATTCAAGACCTGGAGGAGACTTTCACGAGCTTGCGCCTGGTGGACTTGCGGCTCAACCCAGAAAAGTGTGTGTTTGGTGTCCCTTCCGGCAAGCTGCTAGGCTTCCTCGTGTCCCACGGGGGGAACGAGGCCAACCCAGAGAAGGTCAAGGCAATCGAACAAATGAGCCCACCACAAAACCTCAAGGAGATGCATAAGCTAGCAGGCTGCGTGACTTCGCTAGGCGCTTCATCTCCAAGTTGGGGGAGCGCGCCTTGTCGTTCTTCAAGCTGATGAAGAAGAAGGGTCCATTCGAGTGGACCCCTGAGGCCGACCTGGCATTTCAAGACCTCAAGAGATACTTGACCAGCCCGCCGGTGATGGTGGCGCCTCGTCCTCGCGAGCCCTTGGTACTCCACCTGTCTACCACACCCCACTCCGCCAGCGCGGCGCTGGTGGCCCTCAGAGAGGAGCCCCAAGTCAAGGGCCCGCCAAATGGAGCCGCCAAGCTGGATGAGGCCGGACAAGACCAAGACGATGTTCCTGAGACAGCAGCTGCTCCAGCTAGTCATCAAGCCCCAGGAGCTAGAGATCCACAGGAAACGGCTCAGTCCCCGGGAGCCAAAAACTCCGTCAGCTCTCCCAGCCTTGTCGAGCACCCAGTGTACTTCGTCAGCATAGTGCTACGAGATGCGAGAGCGTGATACCCCATGCCTCACAAGCTCTTGCTCACGCTCCTGGTGGCCTCGTGTAAGCTGCGCCACTACTTCCAGGGTCACCCCATCAAGGTCGTCTCAACTTATCCATTGGAGAGAGTGCTTAGGAGCCCCAATGTTGCTGGAAGAGTCGCCGAATGGAACATCGAGCTGTAAGCGTTTGACCTGGAGTTCAGCACAACCAGGGTCATCAAGGGGGTTGCACTCGCCGACTTTGTGGAAGAATGGACCGACACCCCGAAGCTCGAAGCAGGCGAGACCCGATCCCTCTCGCCAAGGAGTGAGGCGCCAGATGGCTGGGTCATGTACTTCGATGGCGCGTTCGCGCGCCAGGGCACGGGAGCTGGAGCCGTGCTCATCTCGCCCACTCAGGACAAGCTTTACTATGCCGTGCAGCTCCGCTTCCAGCGGGGCGAGAAGGTCTCCAACAACATCGCAGAGTACGAGGGTCTCATCGCCGGCCTCAAGGCTACGGTGGCCCTAGGGGTGAAACGCCTCACCATCAAGGGAGACTCGTAGCTCCTCGTCAACTTCTCCAACAAGGTGTACGAGCCAAAGGATGAGCACATGGAGGCATACCTCGCGGAGGTTCGCAAAATGGAGAAGCAATTCTTGGGCCTGGAGCTGCAGCATGTGCCTCGTGGCACCAACAAAGAGGCCGACGACATCGCCAAAAGAGCATCCAAGCGGTTTCCCTAAGAGCCTGGCATCTTCGAGGAACGACTCTTCAAGCCTTCGGCAGCACCCCCGCCTGCGGAGCTGGCGCCACCTCAGCAGGAGCTCCCCCAGCCACTAGCCTCGGGAGCCCCCGCCTGCGGCCCGACCACAGGAGTGTGCCTCCTCTTAGCGCTCGAGCCTCGGGAGGGGTGCTGGATCGAGGAGTTCAAGGCGTACCTCACGCAAGGCACGTTGCCGGAGAAGGAGGAAGACACGGATCGCATGGCTCGGCATTCTACGATGTACTGCATTCAGGACGGTGAGCTATACAGGAAGCGGCCAAATGATGTTTCTCTACGATGCACTTCCAGGGAACAGGGGAATGAGCTGCTGGCAGACATACATGGCGGAGACTGCGGGCACCACTCGTCGTCGCGCACCCTAGTCGGCAAGGTTTTCCGCAGCGGGTTCTACTGGCCCACGGCACTCAACGATGTGGCCGAGCTGGTGAAATCCTGCGAGGCCTGCCAGTTCCACGCCAAGCAGATCCACGAGCCGGCTCAGGGCCTCCAGACTATCCCGCTCTCATGGTCGTTCGTGGTTTGGGGGCTGGATATCCTAGGCCCATTTCCTCGAGCGCCTAGAGGCTACCGCTACCTCTACGTCGCCATCGACAAATTCACCAAGTGGGCGGAAGTGGAAGCCGTCCGCACCATCCCAGCTGGGTCAGCAGTCAAGTTCATCAAGGGCCTCATAAGCCGATTGGGGTCCCTAATCGCATCATCACCGATAACGGCTCACAGTTCACTAGCAATCTCTTCAAAACATATTGTGCTAACCTTGGAACGCAGATCTGCTATGCCTCCATGGTGCACCCCAGGAGCAACGGCCAGGACGAATGCGCCAATGCGGAGGTCCTGAGGGGTCTCATGACCAGGACCTTCAAGAAGAAGCTCGAGGCCTATGACAGGGGCTGGCACGATGAGCTCCAGTCCATGATGTGGTCCATCCGCACCACCGCCACCAGGCCCACAGGAGAGACCCCGTTCTTCCTCGTCTACGGAGCAAAAGTGGTTCTCCCACACGAGGTCAAGCATCACTCCATGCGGATCCTAGCATTTGATGAATAGCAGCAGGATGCCATGCGGGAGATGGATCTCGTGCTGGGGGAGGAACGCCGCTGTGAAGCCTCGCTCCAAGTTGTGAGGTACTAGCAGGCGTGGCGGCGGTACCATTACTGCAGCCTCCGCTCTAGGATGCTCGAGGTGGGAGATCTTGTCCTGAGGCGGGTGGTGTCCAGGGAAGGGCTACACAAGCTCTCACCCATGTGGGAGGGCCCTTTTCGGGTCGCCCACGTTTCCAGGCCTGGCGCCACGTGCCTGGAAACGCGGGACGGGATCCCCATCCAGAACGCCTAGAACATCCAGCACCTCTGGAGGTTCTACCCATGAAACAAGGCCCGATGCCTGTGAAGAATCTCCACTCGTGACTCTCTCACATAATAATTAGTGGGGCTGTACACGCCCCGGAGTCTCAGGAGTGCCGCCCTCGGGCCTCGGGGGCTCCCTCCCATGACTAGTGGCAGCACTTAGCTCCGCTATGGTGAGAAGACAAGAAGACAAGACTAGGTGTCGGACGCGGCTTTTCATTTGCTTTCCGCAGTTGGTTCGACCCTCTTTAGTAAGAATTTGCTTTCTGGTGTTCCTTGCTGGCCTGGTTCCATTGCCTTTTCGCCTCCTTTCTGCTCTTGGTTCCTTGTTTTTGACCCGTACTCTCCCTCGCGTTCCTCACGAGGGGGCTGGACAGGTGCCCTCATGAGCTTTTTTCGTTTTCCTGTCTTTCGCAAGGCACCCTCGCTCGAGCTCGCGAGCTAGCGCACCCCTCTTAATCCGTGCCCCCGGGTATCGCGATACAAAGCACTAGGTCATGACCGGCAGCGCCTACGATCAGGATTCCTACCGAATTTTTGCAGTTCTCAGACGCCTTCCGAGCACAGGACGCCTCGTCAGGCATTGGGGAACGCGTGTCTCGTGAGGCGGAATCTACTTCAGGCGCACCAAGCTAAGTTATTCCTACGCGCATACATAAAACATGACGCTGCAACACAACGCAGGAATGATAAACATAGCATAGCCACTTAGAAATCATAATTGTTGCACGCCCCAGCAGGGCCCCATACTTGTCTCTCTCTTAACGCGGGAAGGAATGGAAAAACAAAACAAAAGCGGAACGTGCTCCCGCAGCAGGTTGCAAGGACGGGCCCGTGGCACTCTCCTGAGCTCAGCCAGACCCCTCCTCGCGCTTCACTGGAGCGCGGCGACGAGATGACCCGCAGCCGCCTTCGAAGCGGGTGTGGTGGCTAGTCGTCGCCACCACTGCTGGAGCTGTTGTAACGCCCCAAGACCAGAGCTTCAGATGCCTTCCATGTTTCCGAGTGTTGTCGGGTGATTCGTTTTGGTTCGTTGCATCATGTGCATTGCATCATGTCATCATGTCATCATGTCATAAGTCTTTTGCATCTCAACTAAATAAATCATATGGATCTTCGATCCATTTAAATCGAGGAAGGATGACTTCTCTTTATAACATATACCCCAATATTGGGGAGCTATATCATATATTCCACTATTCAGGAATTCACCTTAACACACTTGCAAATAATCACATGCCTTTTCCCGCTTCAAGTTCGGTCCCCAAACTTTGCCCATAATATCTTTCATCGCTTTCCCGATCTCCACAAAAATCCCGGACATTTTTGGACACTCCGAAATCCTACACTCCATTCAAACTCCTTTGGTGCAAGTTAAATAATTTTGGATTTAACTTCGCCTTTTTTTTTGTTGTTGTGGGAACCACTTTTGTTGAGTTGAAATATTCCATAAAGCCTGACAAAAATATCTCACAATTTTATTCTTCTCCATTGCCTTTTCTCTTGAGACTTTTGGTCTCTCCTTTTTTTCCTGAAAAGAGAAGGGAATAGAAGAGAGGAGAGAATGAGAGGTAGCCCGCTGGCCTCCTGGGCCTCCCAACCTCCCACGCCGGCCCACCCGAGGCCATCCTTTCCCGCAGCCCAAACCCCCCTTCTAACCCTAGGTCCACCTAACCCTCTAATATAAGCCCCCACCTCCTGATCCCCTCGTCCTCTCCTCTCGTCTCCTTGCTCGCGCCGCCAGAGAGGAGCGAGACCGCAGCCTCTGCTCGATCTCCCTGTCCCTCTCGTTTTCCCCCACGCCGCCACTCACACACACGCACGCATCGCACCAGGGATCCCGATCCCATCTCCTCTCCACGCGTGCTGCTCTCCTCTCCCCTGCAGCCTCTCTCTTGGGCCATGGCGCCTGCTCCTCATCTCTCCTTCCTCGCCCTGCACCGCATCGCCAGGGAGAGTAACTCCCCAGCACGCGCGCCCCCTCTCTTCCATTCGCCCCCGCTCCAGTCCCTCATTGTCGCCTCTCCTCCTCTGCGCCCCGTCGCCTCGGCCTTGCCAGCCTCACCGAGACACCGCCACCGCTCGAGCCTAAGGGCCCTGCCTCCGTCTCCAGTGGTTACCAGCGAGCGACATCACCAGAGCTCCGCTCCCAGGACCACCTTGAGCGCCTCAGTGCCACACCTCGCCGCCGTAGCGCCGACCAGCGCCGGCCTCAACTTCCTCCTGCCCGTGCCTTTCTTTTCGCCACTACTTTTGTCGTGCGAGAACGTGAGGACGACGACCGGCGCCAAGTCCTGCTCGAGCACCCGCCTGCGTTATTGCGTCAGTGCACCACATCACTGCTCGTTGCCTGCCAAGATCGTCTTTGTGGAATTTCGCCAAGTACACCACCGACAAGACCACACGGATGCCTGAACTAGTACCGAACGAAACGCCAAGACCTACGAGAACGACTTCGTGGACCAACGAGTACCATGACGACCGTTGTTCGCCAAGTACACCTTCGGATGGCCAAGTTCCTCTTCAAATGTACGACTACACGGTGTTGCGCCAAGTACCACGATGGCCGGAGCCCTCGGACCCGTCAAGTCCGTCTGTGAACTGTGTACGACTACCGTTGCCCGAAGCACCGTGGGTCACAAGCACCGCAAACGACTACCGCCGCCGAAGTCCGCGAGTACAACTACTTCCACAACGCGTTGTGTACGACTACCGTCGCTTGGGTTTGACAAGACGCCGAGAACCACTACGTTTGCCATGTAAAACTACACCAAGTCCGGACCAACAAGTGCCTTGAGAACGTCTGTACCTCTTCCGTCGCCGAGAACCGAAAGTACCACTATGTCCCATCGAACCCTTCCTCCTCAAAACGCTCGCTTCGAAGGTATAACCGCCGAGAATGACCGTCCGTGAACGAATGCATGTGTGATGTATGAGATGCTCATGCTTGCTCCGTGCCCGAATTGTCGGTGCACGTTGCCCCACTTTTGCCTTGTCACCGTCGTCGACTCATGGGACACCCGGTATCCGGGAGCACCCCACCATCCTTGCATGATACGCCCCCGTCACTTTTCCGTTTGCACCGGCATCTCAATCGAGTTACCGGAAACCGATATGCTGCCGTGGCACCGTTTTCGTTATCGTTGCCGTGGCACCCCTTTCTTTCCGCCACGATGACAAAGCCTCATACCTTATCATGTCAACATTTTCATAAATATTGCATATAAACTTGCATGTCATCCACATCATGATAACAACATCAAGAATGTTTTGTTTGCATTAATTTGCTAAATGCTTAGGGGGATTTACCGGATTTGTTGTTTGTTATATCCGGCCCCATTTAAATTGTTTAGATGGTATAGCTTTGTTATGCTTCACCTCTTGCCATGCTTAACAGCATTTAATATTGTTGGGTACTTAAACGGAGAGAACTAAATAATTGTTGTGGTGTCGTCAATATGCAACTCGTTGCATATTGAGCTCCACTTAACTTGTAGTTTTGCTTGTGCATTTTGCCATGCCATGCCTCCTTAAACCGGACATGCATCATTCTTGGTTGTGCATCATGCCATGATTATGTGTTGGTTTTTTACTATGTTGTTTGCTTTCTTTCCGGTGTTGCTTCTTCGGGTTAGTTCCGATAACGTCGCGTTTGTGAGAATCCGTTCGACTACGTTCGTTTATCTTCTTCATGGACTCGTTCTTCTTCCTTGCGGGATCTCAGGAAAGATGACCATACCCTCGAAATCACTTCTATCTTTGCTTGCTACTTTCTCGATCTATTGCTATGTCGCGATACCTACCACTTGCTTTATCATGCCTCCCATTTTGCCATGTCAAGCCTCTAACCCACCTTGTCCTAGCAAACCGTTGTTTGGCTATGTGACTGCTTTGCTCAGCCCCTCTTATAGCGTTGTTAGTTGCAGGTGAAGATGGGAGTTTGTTCCATGTTGGAACATGATTATTGTTGGGATATCACAATATCTCTTATTTAATTAATACATCTATAAACTTGGTAAAGGGTGGAAGGCTCGACCTTATGCCTGGTGTTTTGTTCCACTCTTGCCGCCCTAGTTTCCGTCATACCGGTGTTATGTTCCTTGATTTTGCGTTCCTTACACGGTTGGGTTATAATGGGAACCCCTTGATAGTTCGCTTTGAATAAAACTCCTCCAGCAAGACCGAAACTTGGTTTTACCATTTGCCACCTAGCCTTTTTCCCTTGGGTTCTGTAGACTCAAGGGTCATCTTTATTTTAAACCCCGGGCTAGTGCTCCTCTGAGCGTTGGTCCAACCTGTCAGCTGCCGGTGGCCACCATGGGCAACTCTGGGCTGGCATACCGGAACCTTGGACAATCCGATGTGCCCTGAGAACGAGATATGTGCAGCTCCTATCGGGATTTGTTGGCACATTCGGGTGGCTTTGCTGGTCTTGTTTTACCATTGTCGAAATGTCTTGTAACCGGGATTCTGAGCCTGATCGGGTCTTCCTGGGAGAAGGAATATCCTTCATTGATCGTGAGAGCTTGTGATGGGCTAAGTTGGGACACCCCTGCATGGTTTTGAACTTTCGAAAGTCGTGCCCGCGGTTAAGGGCAGATGGGAATTTGTTAATGTCCGGTTGTAGATAACTTGACACTTAACTTAACTAAAATGCATCAACCGCATGTGTAGCCGTGATGGTCTCTTTCCGGCAGAGTCCGGGAAGTGAACACGGTGTTGGAGTTATGCTTGAACGTAAGTAGTTTCAGGATCACTTCTTGATCACTTCTAGTTCATGACCGTGCCTTGCTTCTCTTCTCGCTCTCATTTGCGTAAGTTAGCCACCATATATGCTAGTGCTTGCTGCTGCTCCACCTCACATACCTTTTGCCTACCCATAAGCTTAAATAGTCTTGATTGCGAGGGTGTGAGATTGTTGAGTCCCCGTGACTCACAGTTTACTTCCAAAAACCAGTTGCATGTGACGATGATAACCGTGTAGGTGACGCAACCGAGCTCAAGGAGGAGCTCGATGAAGATCTTGTTCATTGTGTTGTTTCGTTTCAGTTGATCAATAGTGGTGCCCACTCGGGTCGATCGGGGATCTTTTGCATTAGGGGTGGTCATATTTTATTTTGGTTCCGTAGTCGGACCTTGATTGTATCTGGATGATGTAATGCTTTATTCATGTATTGTGTGAAGTGGCGATTGTAAGCCAACTCTGTACCTCTTTCTTATTCAGTACATGGGATGTGTAAAGATTACCCCTCTTGCGACATGCCTACAATGCGGTTATGCCTCTAAGTCGTGCTCTGACACGTGGGAGATATAGCCGCATCGTGGGTGTTACAAGTTGGTAACCGGAGCCTTCCCCGACTTAGGAGCCCCCTGCTTGATCGAATCGCTGGCGTTGTTGAGTCTAGAAAAATGTTTTGAGTCTTTTAGGATTATATATATCAGAGAGTAGGATTCTTTTTACTCCTCAGTCCCTTCGTCGCTCTGGTGAGGCATCCTGACGTAGAGTTTTGACTATTCTCTCCTCAAATTTCACTAAAAAAATTAGGATCACATGGGTATCTTGGAATCGTTCCGATGGTTTTGTGACGAGAACATTGTTCTTGGTGCCTCCAGACATTTAGGGGTTGTGACAGTGTCCCGGGGAGTTGAGCTCTGAGGTGTTGTCGTCACAATTTTATCGTTGCAGTTCTGGAATACCTGAGTTTCGCCGACATCGAAAATCTCTTTTATGCAGTTGTTGGTGCGACAACCTCGACGCCACCCAGTATTGGGGAGGGTGTTCGAGAGTATTGCCATAACTCGTATAACATATGCTTTTCGAAGGTTGAGGTAAATGATTTCCGAAGGTTTCTTGGTTATCTGTTGAAGGATGGATACAACTGGATGTAGGATTTGTTAGTTTTGGGTGAGATATTGTGCTTCCCCTGTATCCCAAACACCTGATTGCATAACCGGAAAGTTTCGGGAGTTTATAACTGGGAATTCAAGTAGCTCCTAGGATATCTTTCCGACAGATGTATGATATGAAATTGGGGTTCGACGTCTAGTGGTCCGCCCATCCATGGTTGGTTTACAGTGGTCTCATTGTGTTTTAAAGAGTCCTTGGCTATGCTGACTCGGGGACACTTCGTATGTCATGTGCACTGCCTTGTACATGATGGTGTTGTACGATCGAGCCCGTGTGGGCCCCACCACGAAAACTTCGGACGAAATTTCTATCATATGTTTGTTCCGGCTTATTTTTTAAGCCAATCCTTGGTTTTGTTTCGAGTTGTGGTATTCGAGTGCTTCAATGTCAAGTGTCGATTCCATACCTTTCCTAAGTGGTGTTCTCATACTCCTATGTGAATACAAATCCTTCATGATAATCGAGATTGTCATGTCAATCCTTTTCAACTGGCGTGCTTCTCTTCAAGTGGATCCGATCATTTCAACATCCGCAAGATCAATTCTAAGTTTCTCAACGGTGTTTGTTTCATTCGTCCGAAGTTGTATTTGTTTTTTCCCGCCCTCCCACCCTTTTCCTTCAATGAATCAGATTTATAAATCTACTATTCATTTTATTCATGGGAAGTCTCTCCATTCTTTTTCGTTAATGTTCTTATCCGGTGATTCTCAGGAAGATTCTAATGGAGCTTCAAGTTCATCATTCTTTGTTCTTTTCCTTCTCCGGTGGTTCCAACTCAAGCCTTTCAGGGTTGATCGTATTCTTTTCCTCGTTTCAAATGCTTTCTCATGCCGGTACACCTCTTAATCATCCACTTCTCGCTATTCAATTGTCCCAGAGTGTTCAAGATATCTCGAAGATTTGTGTTTCCACTCTGCTTTCATTCAAGCTCTTTCGAGATTGGTATCTCATTCAAGCCATTTAATTCAATCGGTGCAATCTTTCTTTTAAATCATTTCAACGGTGTATCTTTCAGTGGGCCCTAACCCACAGGTCGTTTCCTAGGATCTTACCTGACTCGTCTTATTTTCCCGGAGCTATCCTCAAATTCTTTTCAAAGTTTGACGTAACAATGATTTGTCATCAGTCATATGTATTTCTCTAAAAATCTTTCAAAAATCTTTTCATCGTTGGCTCAGCCTTTCTATTCGTCATCCCAGAGTATCTCAACAATTTCTTGGTGGGGTGTCTCATCGTTATTCTCTGCATTAGAAGAACGAAGAAGTGTTTCCTCTAAATCTTGGTCTGTTCTCTTGAAGATTCATGGTTCTAGCCTTTTTCCATCCTCTCATAATTATTTTCGATTGTGAGAATTCTTTTCACCCATCCTGAGCAATTTAGGAGTCTTTTCAGTTTGATCATCTGGAGCCCATCATTTCAGATGAATTATTCATTCCAGCTTTCAGCTCTTGTTCTCCAAATCTTACCGGTGCTTCATTCAAGTATTATCTAATCAGCTTGTGATCTCTTCATTCTCTTGTATCTAAATTTCCCCAAGTATCTTTGTTTGTTTTCAAATTCTTACCGGTGATTCATTCCTTTACTTCGTTCATTTTTCAATTCTTACGGTAGTTCGGCCAAGAGTTCTCTTCATTCATTATCATATCAATTCATTCGTTGTTTCAATCCTACCGGTGGATCGTTGGAGACCTTTCTCAAGTTTGCGCTATTTCTATCTTAATCCTTTCTACGAGAATAAGTTGTATTCAATCCATTTCTTGTCATCAATTTAATTGGTGAAGGATATGCATAACATAATTCTTATTGTTGTTTCATCGAGTAAATTCAATTCCTTATTCCGGAGGTTCATCAAGATTCTTGATTTCATTTGTTCATCTTTCTTTTCCGGAGTTCTAGGTCTTAAGCTTTATCTCGTCGCGAAGATCCATCTAATCATTACAAGGCCTCAATCTTATTCTTTCCATCCTTCACTTGTTTTGATCATTCTGTTATTACCGGATTTCTTCATGGAGGCTCTACATGGTGGTTCATCAAGGATTCTTTTCATTCTTCAATTGTTCTTCAAGATTATCTCTCGAAGTTATGTTCCGCTAAACTATACTCCAAAATAAACATGGTGCTCGACACGTGTTTTATGTCGAGGAGTTCAAGTATTCTTCATCTTGCATCCGAAGTGCAATTCTTTTATATCTCATCTTTTGAGGTGGTGTTATGTCATTGTTGATAATTTCCCTTCGTGTTTCATGATTCACAAGTTCTCAAGAGTGACATATTTTAAACCCATCATTTTCAATTCGTTCATGAGTTCCTTTGCAACCCATCAATATCTTCTTTGGAGTTGTCTTGGGTTATATTTCACCTAAAGTTTTCCCTAAGGATAGTTGCTATTTATGGTGCTTATAAATGATCCAGGTTCTTCATTTATCCTACCGGTGAGATAAGTTTCTCGTCTCCTTGTTCATATCAATCCAATCTATTGTTTTCATATGTGGCAGAATTTCACCTCATAGTTTTGAGATGTTTTCCATAAGCCTACAACAAGCTTACTCTTTTCGTTGTTAGTTTTTCGAACAACTCCATTCGACCCTTCTCCTAAGGATGCCTTTTCAAGCTCTTTTGTGACAGAAGTTGTCATTTTCTTCTCCATTTTGTTATTCCAATGATATATCTTCTATTCTTCCTTCCAGAGGCATTGTGTTGTTGCTCTCTTCGTCACATCAACTCATTTTGCCAAGATCATGTTCTTTTCTAGCTAATCCATTTAACCAGAGTGTTGGTGTAATTGATCTTATCGTTCCTTGTACTTTTCATTTCTATCGGAGTGCTTGCATGTACTTCTTGTCCATTGAAACCCTTTTCTTATGTCTGTCAACCTACAAGGTTCCTGTAATGTTCCTTGTTCCTCTTTTCTAACGGAGTATTCTAAACTCCGTTCATCTCCGTTGTATTCTTTTCTCGAAATGGTTTAAACTTTCAAGGTTCTTTGGTTTCACTCATTTGTCAAAGAAGCAACCTAGTTTTACCTCTCCTCTTCCTCTTCCATTTTCCCTTCGGTGCCATCCTAGATCACGGGACGAGATCCTCTCGTAGTGGTGGAGTGTTGTAACGCCCCAAGACCGGAGGTTCAGATGCCGTCCATGTTTCCGAGTGTTGTCGGGTGATTCGTTTTGGTTTGTTGCATCATGTGCATTGCATCATGTCATCATGTCATCATGTCATAAGTCTTTTGCATCTCAACTAAATAAATTGTATGGATCTTCGATCCATTTAAATCTAGGGAAGGATGACTTCTCTTTATAACATATACCCCAATATTAGGGAGCTATATTAAATATTCCACTATTTAAGAATTCACCTTAACACACTTGCAAATAATCACAGGCCTTTTCCCGCTTCAAGTTTGGTTCCCAAACTTTGCCCATGATTTCTTTCATCGCTTTCCCGATCTCCACAAAAATTCCGGACATTTTTGGACACTCCAAAATCCTACACTCCATTCAAACTCATTTGGTGCAAGTTAAATAATTTTGGATTTAACTTCGCCTTTTTTTGTTGTTGTTGCGGGAACCACTTTTGTTGAGTTGGAAATATTCCATAAAGCCTGACAAAAATATATCACAATTTATTCTTCTCCATTGCCTTTTCTCTTGAGACTTTTGGTCTCTCCTTTTTTTCCTGAAAAGAGAAGGGAATAGAAGAGAGGAGAGAATGAGATGTAGCCCGCTGGCCTCCTGGGTCTCCCAACCTCCCACGCCGGCCCACCTGAGGCCATCCTTTCCCGCAGACCAAACCCCCCTTCTAACCCTAGGCCCACCTAACCCTCTAATCTAAGCCCCCATCTCCCGATCCCCTCATCCTCCCCTCTCGTCTCCCTGCGGGTGCCGCTAGAGAGGAGCGAGACTGCAGCCTCTGCTCGATCTCCCTGTCCCTCTTGTTTTTCCCCCACGCCGCCACTCACACACACACACATCGCACCAGGGATCCCGATCCCATCTCCTCTCCAGGCGCGCTACTCTCCTCTCCCCTGCAGCCTCTCTCTCGGGCCATGGCGCCCGCTCCTCATCTCTCCTTCCTCGCCCTGCACCGCGTCGCCAGGGAGAGTAACTCCCCAGCACACGCGCCCCCCTATCTTCCATTCGCCCCCGCTCCAGTCCCTCGTTGTCGCCTCTCCTCCTTCGCGCCCCGCCGCCTCGGCCTTGCCAGCCTCGCCGAGACACTGCCACCGCTCGAGCCTGAGGGCCCTGCCTCCGTCTCCAGTGGTTACCAGCGAGCGACATCACCGGGGCTCCGCTCCCAGGACCACCTTGAGCGCCTCAGCACCACACCTCACCGCCGCTTGCTCCAGCAACCAGCAGGACGCCGCCGTAGCGCCGACCAGTGCCGGCCTCGACTTCCACCTGCCCGTGCCTTTATTTTCGCCGCTGCTTTTGTCGTGCGAGAATGTGAGGACAACGACCGGTGCCAAGTCCTGCTCGAGCACCCGACTGTGTTGCTGCATCGGTGCACCACGTCGCTGCTCGTTGCCTGCCAAGACCGTCTCTGTGGAATTTCGCCAAGTACAGCACCGACAAGACCACATGGATGCCCGAATGAGTACCGAACGAAACACTAAGACCTACAAGAACGACTTCGTGGACCGACGAGTACCACGACGACCATTGTTCGCCAAGTACACCTTCGGATGGCCAAGTTCGTCTTCAAATGTACGACTACACGGTGTTACGCCAAGTACCATGATGGCCGGAGCCCTTGGACCCATCAAGTCCGTTTGTGAACCATGTACGACTACCGTTGCCCGAAGCACCTTGGGTCACAAGCACCGCGAACGACTACCGTCGCCGAAGTCCGCGAGTACAACTACTTCCACAACGCGTTGTGTACGACTACCGTCTCTTGGGTTTGACAATACGCCGAGTACCATTACGTTTGCCATGTACAACTACACCAACTCCGGACCGACAAGTGCCTTGAGAACGTCTATACCTCTTCCATCGCCGAGAACCGAAAGTACCACTACGTCCCATCGAACCGGTCCGCCTTGAAACGCTCGCTTTGAAGGTATAACCGCCGAGAACGACCGCCCATGAACGAATGCATGTGTGATGTATGAGATGCTCATGCTTGCTCCGTGCCCGAATTGTCGGTGCACGTTGCCCCTCTTTTGCCTTGTCACCGTCGTCGACTCATGGGACACCCGGTATCCGGGAGCACCCCACCATCCTTGCATGACACGCCCCCGTCACTTTTCCTTTTGCACCGGCATCTCAATCGAGTTACCGAAAACCGATATGTTGCCGTGGCACCCCTTTCTTTCCGCCATGATGACAAATGCCTCATACCTTATCATGTCAACATTTTCATAAATATTGCATATAAACTTGCATGTCATCCGCATCATGATAACAACATCAAGAATGTTTTGTTTGCATTAATTTGCTAAATGCTTATGGGGATTTATCGGATTGGTCGTTTGTTATATCCAGCCCCATTTAAATTGTTTAGATGGTATAGTTTTGTTATGCTTCACCTCTTGCCATGCTTAACAAAATTTAATATTGTTGGGTACTTAAACGGGAGAGAACTAAATAATTGTTGTGGTGTCGTCAATATGAAACTCGTTGCATATTGAGCTCCACTTAACTTGTAGTTTTGCTTGTGCATTTTTCCATGCCATGCCTCCTTAAACCGGACATGCATCATTCTTGGTTGTGCATCATGCCATGATTATGTGTTGGTTGTTCACTATGTTGTTTGCTTTCTTTCCGGTGTTGCTTCTTCGGGTTAGTTCTGATAATGTCGCGTTTGTGAGGATTTGTTCGACTACGTTCGTTTCTCTTCTTGATGGACTCGTTCTTATTCCTTGCAGGACCTCAGGCAAGATGACCATACCCTCGAAATCACTTCTATCTTTTCTTGCTAGTTTCTCGATCTATTGCTATGCCGCGATACCTACCACTTGCTTTATCATGCCTCCCATTTTTCCATGTCAAGCCTCTAACCCACCTTGTCCTAGCAAACCGTTGTTTGGCTATGTTACCGCTTTGCTCAGCCCCTCTTATAGCGTTGTTAGTTGTAGGTGAAGATGGGAGTTTGTTCCATGTTGGAACATGATTATTGTTGGGATATCACAATATCTCTTATTTAATTAATGCATCTATATACTTGGTAAAGGGTGGAAGGCTAGGCCTTATGCCTGGTGTTTTGTTCCACTCTTGCCGCCCTAGTTTCCGTCATACTGGTGTTATGTTCCTTGATTTTCCGTTCCTTACGCGGTTGGGTTATAATGGGAACCCCTTGACAGTTCGCTTTGAATGAAACTCCACCAGCAAGGCCCAACCTTGGTTTTACCATTTGCCACCTAAGCCTTTTCCCTTGGGTTCTGCAGACTCAAGGGTCATCTTTATTTTAAACCCCCCGGGCCAGTGCTCCTATGAGTGTTGGTCCAACTTGTTAGCAGCCTCTGACCACCAAGGGCAACTCTGGGTTGGCCTACCGGAATCTCGGACAATCCGGTGTTCCCTGAGAACGAGATATGTGCAGCTCCTATCGGTATTTGTCGGCACATTCGGGCAGCTTTGCTGGTCTTATTTTACCATTTTCAAAATGTCTTGTAACCGAGATTCCGAGTCTGATCGGGTCTTCCTGGGAGAAGGATTATCCTTCGTTGACCGTGAGAGCTTGTGATGGGCTAAGTTGGGACACCCCTGCAGGGTTTTGAACTTTCGAAAGTCGTGCCTGCGGTTATGGGCAGATGGGAATTTGTTAATGTCCGGTTGTAGAGAACTTGACACTTAACTTATTTAAAATGCATCAACCGCATGTGTAGCCGTGATGGTCTCTTTCCGGTGGAGTCCGGGAAGTGAACACGGTTCTTGTGTTATGCTTGAACGTAAGTAGTTTCAGGATCACTTCTTGATCACTTCTTAGAATGACGTCATGATAAATGAAAGATGGTATGTTCGGCTAGAGGATTACTTACTTGGTCGGCGGTACGGTTGCTGCTCAGGCCCACATCCTCGGTAGTATCCGGACACTCTATTTGGGATCCAAAGAATGATTTATACATCTCCTCGTGCGTTAGGCCGAGGAAATTCTGAATAGTGTGCGGTCCTTCTGGGTTGAACTCCCACATGCGGAGGGGTCGGCGTTTGCAAGGCTGGACTCGACGAACCAGCATGACTTGCACCACCATAACCATACTGAAATCTCCTTCGAAGAGATCTTGAATGCGACTCTGCAGTATAGGCACGTCCTTGGCTGGACCCCAGCTCAGCCCTCTGCTAATCCATGACATCAGTTGTGGTGGAGGGCCCGGGCGGAAAGCAGGGGAAGCCACCCACTTGGCACTTCTGGGAGCTGTGATGTAAAACCACTCCCGTTGCCATAATCCGTACACCTCTGGAAAGGAACCCTTTGGCCATGGAGCTCCAGCGATCTTGCTTATTAATGCGCCTCCGCACGCTACATGCTGCCCCTTGACTATCTTTGGCTTCACGTCAAAGGTCTTGAGCCACAGGCCGAAGTGAGGGGTAATGCAGAGGAAGGCCTCACATATGACAATAAAGGCCGAGATGTGGAGAAAGGAGTTCGGGCTAGATCGTGGAAATCTAGCCCGTAATAGAACATCAAACCCCTAACGAAGGGATCCAGAGCGAGGCCTAGTCCTCGGAGGAAGTGGGAGACGAACACGACGCTCTCGTTGGGTTCGGGAGTAGGGACGATTTGCCCTCGGGCAGGCAGCTGATGCAAAATTTCAGCGGTCAGATATCTGGCCTCTCTCAACTTCTTGATGTCCTCCTCCGTGACGGAGGAAGGCATCCACCGACCTTGAAGGTTGGATCCGGACATAGTTGAAGGTCCGAAGCACCTGACCTGGGCTTTGGGTGTTAGAACTCGAGGCGGGGGAAGGATTTGATTGAGCACGGGAGGGAAAAAAGTAAAAGCCTTGTCCCTTTATAAAGAGGGTGAATATCAAGCATCCTCTCCGTGGCTGTTTGGGACTGGCCTATAATCAAGGAGTCCTAGACACGGTTGGGTTACCCACGACCGTATTGATGAGAATCCCGTAATTAGGGGAACACGATCTCTGCTTTGACAAGACGTGTCAGGAAACCGCCTTGCGTTATGTGTGGAGCAGGTTAAAGAAAAATGATTCGAATAAAAGCCGGGCCATGGCATGATGTCATGTTGCCTAAACGTGTCAGCAAATTAGATTTGTGGAAATACTATTCTCTCTACGGTGGTATGTGGAACTTATTTTGCAGGATCGGACACTATCCTTATATTCAAATTCTTCTGTGATGTATTCGGAGGAGGAACCCGCCTTGCAATGCCAAATGCAATACTGCGTCCGGACTCATCGTCATTGAAGCCTGGTTCAGGGGCTACTGAGGGAGTCATGGATTAGGGGGTCTCCGGACAGCCGGACTATATCCTTTGGCCGGACTATTGGACTATGAAGATACAAGATTGAAGACTTCGTCTCGTGTCCGGATGGGACTCTACTTGGCATGGAAGGCAAGCTAGGCAATACGGATATGTATATATCCTCCTTTGTAATCGACCTTGTGTAACCCTAGCCCCTCCGGTGTCTATATAAACCGGAGGGTTTTAGTCCGTAGGACAACATACAATCATACCATAGGCTAGCTTCTAGGGTTTAGCCTCTCCGATCTTGTGGTAGATCAACTCTTGTAATACCCATATCATCAAGAATAAATCAAGCAGGACGTAGGGTTTTACCTCCATCAAGAGGGCCCAAACCTGGGTAAAACATCGTGTCCCCTGCCTCCTGTTACCATCTGCCTTAGACACACAGTTCGGGACCCCCTACCCGAGATCCGCCGGTTTTGACACCGACAGCGGCCCTCAAGCTAGCCTTCAGGGTCACGACGGTAGCTTGCCCGGACGACAAGGCCGTGTCTAGAACCAAGGGGGCCGCGCCGACCAAGAAGAAGCAGCTATCCACTCAAGGTCAAGCTAAGACGAAGCAGATATCGGTCAACACGGACGGGGCCTCTGGCGCTACCTTTACCATAGGCACCAACCTCGCCCTAGATCAAGAAAAGGAGTTGGTGGACTTCTTGCGAGCGAACAAGGAAGTATTCGCCTGGGAGCCCAAGCAGCTATTTAGTGTCCCGAGAGGAGTGATTGAGCATCATCTGAGGGTGTGCCCCAATGTGCACCCTGTGAAGTAGAAGGCGAGGCAACAATCCGCGGAGAAGCAATCTTTCATCATTCAGGAAACCCGCAAGCTGGAGGCAGCAACTGTCATTCGCGAGGTCTATTACGCAGAGTGGCTGGAAAACCCAGTTGTCATGCCAAAGAAAGGAGGGAAGACGCATGTGTGTCGACTTCACCAACCTCAACAAGGCTTGCCCTCAAGACCCGTTCCTGCTGTCGCGCATTGACCAGATTGTTGACTCCACTGCGGAATGTGATATGTTGTGCTTCTTGGATGAGTTCTCAGGCTACCACCAAATCAAGATGGCGGTAGAATATGTGGAGAAGACGGATTTCTTGACCCCATGCGGGGTATACTGCTACACTTGCATGCCATTCGGACTGCGCAACGCAGGAGCGACCTTTCAGCGGCTGATACACATCGCCTTGGGGCAGCAGCTCAGGACAAACGTTGAGGCCTACGTCGATGACATTGTGGTGAAGTCTCGGGAGGCGAGAACTTTGATTCAAGACCTAGAGGAGACCTTCGCGAGGCTGCGCCTGGTGGACTTGCGGCTCAACCCAGAAAAGTGTGTGTTTGGTGTCCCTTCCGGCAAGCTGCTGGGCTTCCTCGTGTCCCACGAGGGGAACGAGGCCAACCCAGAGAACGTCAAGGCTATTGAAAACATGAGCCCACCACAAAACCTCAAGGAGATGCATAAGCTAGCAGGCTGCGTGACTTCGCTGGGGCGCTTCATCTCCAAGTTGGGGGAGCGCGCCTTGCCGTTCTTCAAGCTGATGAAGAAGAAGGGTCCATTCGACTGGACCCCCAAGGCCGACCTGGCATTTCAAGACCTCAAGAGATACTTGACCAGCCCGCCGGTGATGGTGGCGCCTCATCCTTGCGAGCCCTTGGTACTCCACCTGTCTACCACACCCCACTCCGCCAGCGCGGCGCTGGTGGCCCTCAGAGAGGAGCCCCAAGTAAAGGGCCCGCCAAATGGAGCCGCCAAGCTGGATGAGGCCGGACAAGACCAAGACGATGTTCCTGAGACAGCGGCTGCTCCGGCTAGTCATCAAGCCCCAGGAGCTGGAGATCCACAGGAAACGACTCAGTCCCCGGGAGCCAAAAACTCCGTCAGCTCTCCCAGCCTTGTCGAGCACCCAGTGTACTTTGTCAGCACAGTGCTACGAGATGCGAGAGCGTGATACCCCATGCCTCAGAAGCTCTTGCTCACGCTCCTGGTGGCCTCGCGTAAGCTGCGCCACTACTTCCAGGGTCACCCCATCAAGGTCGTCTCAGCTTATCCATTGGAGAGAGTGCTCAAGAGCCCCAATGCTGCCGGAAGAGTCACCGAATGGAACATCGAGCTGCAAGCATTTGACTTGGAGTTCAGCACAACCAGGGTCATCAAGGGGGTTGCACTCGCCGACTTTGTGGCAGAATGGACCGACACCTCGGAGCTCGAAGCAGGCGAGACCCGATCCCTCTCGCCAAGGAGTGAGGTGCTAGATGGCTGGGTCATGTACTTCGATGGCGCGTTCGCGCGCCAGGGCACGGGAGCTGGAGCCGTGCTCATCTCGCCCACTCAGGACAAGCTTTACTACGCCGTGCAACTCCGCTTCCAGCGGGGTGAGAAGTTCTCCAACAACATCGCAGAGTACGAGGTCTCATCGCCGGCCTCAAGGCTGCGGTGGCCCTAGGGATGAAACGCCTCACCATCAAGGGAGACTCGTAGCTCCTCGTCAACTTCTCCAACAAGGTGTACAAGCCAAAGGATGAGCACATGGAGGCATACCTCGCGGAGGTACGCAAAATGGAGAAGCAATTCTTGGGCTTGGAGCTGCAGCATGTGCCTTGTGGCACCAACAAAGAGGCCGACGACATCGCCAAAAGAGCATCCAAGCGGTTGCCCTAAGAGCCTGGCGTCTTCGAGGAACGACTCTTCAAGCCTTCGGCAGCACCCCCGCCTGCGGAGCTGGCGCCACCTCAGCAGGAGCTCCTCCAGCCACTAGCCTCGGGAGCCCCCGCCTGCGGCCCGACCACAGGAGCGTGCCTCCTCTTAGCGCTCGAGCCTTAGGAGGGGTGCTAGATCCAGGAGTTCAAGGCGTACCTCACG
This sequence comes from Triticum dicoccoides, assembly GCF_002162155.2. Taxonomy (NCBI): domain Eukaryota; kingdom Viridiplantae; phylum Streptophyta; class Magnoliopsida; order Poales; family Poaceae; genus Triticum; species Triticum dicoccoides. The sequence continues at coordinate 224,555,289 of NC_041388.1, read as the reverse complement.
CAAGGCACGTTGTTGGAGAAGGAGGAAGACACGGGGCGCGTGGCTCTGCACTCTACGGCGTACTGCATTCAGGACGGTGAGCTATACAGGAAGCGGCCAAATGATCTTTCTCTACGATGCACTTCCAGGGAACAGGGGAATGAGCTGCTAGCCGACATACATGGCGGAGACTGCGGGCACCACTCGTCGTCACGCACCCTAGTCGGCAAGGTTTTCCGCAGCAGGTTCTACTGGCCCACGACACTCAACGATGTGGTCGAACTGGTGAAATCCTGCGAGGCCTGCCAGTTCCACGCCAAGCAGATCCACCAGCCGGCTCAGGGCCTCCAGACTATCCCGCTCTCATGGTCGTTCTTGGTTTGGGGGCTGGATATCCTAGGCCCATTTCCTCGAGCGCCTGGAGGCTACCGCTACCTCTACGTCGCCATGAACAAATTCACCAAGTGGGCGGAAGTGGAAGCTGTCCGCACCATCCCAGCTGGGTCAGCAGTCAAGTTCATCAAGGGCCTCGTAAGCCGATTTGGGGTCCCCAATCGCATCATCACCGAAAACGGCTCACAGTTCACTAACAATCTCTTCAAAACATATTGTGCTAACCTTGGAACGCAGATCTGCTATGCCTCCGTGGCGCACCCCAGGAGCAACGGCCAGGACGAACGCGCCAATGCGGAGGTCTTGAGGGGTCTCAAGACCAGGACCTTCAAGAAGAAGCTCGAGGCCTGCGGCAGGGGCTGGCACGACGAGCTCCAGTCCGTGATTTAGTCCATCCGCACCACCGCCACCAGGCCCACAGGCGAGACCCCGTTCTTCCTCGTCTACGGAGCAGAAGTGGTTCTCCCACACGAGGTCAAGCATCACTCCGCGCGGATCCTAGCGTTTGATGAATAGCAGCAGGATGCCATGCGGGAGATGGATCTCGTGCTGGGGGAGGAACGCTGCTGTGAAGCCTCGCTCCAAGTTGTGAGGTACCAGCAGGCGTGGCGGCGGTACCATTGCTGCAGCGTCCGCTCTAGGATGCTCGAGGTGGGAGATCTTGTCCTGAGGCGGGTGGTGTCCAGGGAAGGGCTACACAAGCTCTCACCCATGTGGGAGGGCCCGTTTCGGGTCGCCCATGTTTCCAGGCCTGCCGCCACGCGCCTGGAAACGCAAGACGGGATCCCCATCCAGAACGCCTAGAACATCCAGCACCTCTGGAGGCTCTACCCATGAAACAAGGCCCGATGCCTGTGAAGAATCTCCACTCGTGACATTCTCACATAATAATGAGTGGGGTTGTACATGCCCCGGAGTCTCAGGAGTGCCGCTCTCGGGCCTCGGGGGCTCCCTCCCATGACTAGTGGCAGCACTTAGCTCCGCTGTGGTGAGAAGACAAGAAGACTAGACTAGGTGTCGGACGCGGCTTTTCATTTGCTTTCCGCAGTTGGTTCGACCCTCTTTAGTAAGAATTTGCTTTCTGGTGTTCCTTGCTGGCCTGGTTCCATTGCCTTTTCGCCTCCTTTCTGCTCTTGGTTCCTTGTTTTTGACCCGTACTCTCCCTCGCGTTCCTCGCGAGGGGGCTGGACAGGTGCCCTCATGAGCGTTTTTTGTTTTCCTGTCTTTCGCAAGGCACCCTCGCTCGAGCTCGCGAGCTGGCGCACCCCTCTTAATCCGTGCCCCCCGGGTATCGCGATAAAAAGCACTAGGTCATGACCGGCAGCGCCTACGATCAGGATTCCTAGCGAATTTTTGCAGTTCTCAGACGCCTTCCGAGCACAGGACGCCTCGTCAGGCATTGAGGAACACGCGTCTCACGAGGAGGAATCTACTTCAGGCGCACCAAGCTAAGTTATTCCTACGCGCATACATAAAACATGACGCTGCAACACAACACAGGAATGATAAACATAGCATAGCCACATAGAAATCATAATTGTTGCACGCTCCAGCGGGGCCCCATACTTGTCTCTCTCTTAACGCGGGAAGGAAAGGAAAAACAAAACAAAAGCGGAACGTGCTCCCGCAGCAGGTCGCAAGGACGGGCCCGTGGCACTCTCCTGAGCTCAGCCAGACCCCTCCTCGCGCTTCACTGGAGCGCGGTGACGAGACGACCCGCAGCCGCCTTCAAAGCGGGCGTGGCGGCTAGTCGTCGCCACCACTGCTGGAGCTGTTGTAACACCCCAAGACCGGAGCTTCAGATGCCTTCCATGTTTCCGAGTGTTGTCGGGTGATTCGTTTTGGTTCATTGCATCATGTGCATTGCATCATGTCATCATGTCATCATGTCATAAGTCTTTTGCATCTCAACTAAATAAATCGTATGGATCTTCGATCCATTTAAATCGAGGAAGGATGACTTCTCTTTATAACATATACCCCAATATTGGGGAGCTATATCAAATATTCCACTATTCAGGAATTCACCTTAACACACTTGCAAATAATCACATGCCTTTTCCCACTTCAAGTTTGGTCCCCAAACTTTGCCCATAATATCTTTCATCGCTTTCCCGATCTCCACAAAAATTCCGGACATTTTTGGACACTCCGAAATCCTACACTCCATTCAAACTCCTTTGGTGCAAGTTAAATAATTTTGGATTTAACTTCGCCTTTTTTTTGTTGTTGTTGCGGGAACCACTTTTGTTGAGTTGGAAATATTCCATAAAGCCTGACAAAAATATCTCACAATTTTATTCTTCTCCATTGCCTTTTCTCTTGAGACTTTTGGTCTCTCCTTTTTCTTCCTGAAAAGAGAAGGGAATAGAAGAGAGGAGAGAATGAGAGGTAGCCCGCTGGCCTCCTGGGCCTCCCAACCTCCCACGCCGGCCCACCCGAGGCCATCCTTTCCCGCAGCCCAAACCCCCCTTCTAACCCTAGGCCCACCTAACCCTCTAATCTAAGCCCCTATCTCCTGATCCCCTCGTCCTCTCCTCTCGTCTCCCTGCTCGCGCCGCCAGAGAGGAGCGAGACCGCAGCCTCTGCTCGATCTCCCTGTCCCTCTCGTTTTTCCCCCACGCCGCCACTCACACACACGCACGCATCGCACCAGGGATCCCGATCCCATCTACTCTCCACGCGCGCTGCTCTCCTCTCCCCTGCAGCCTCTCTCTCGGGCCATGGCGCCTGCTCCTCATCTCTCCTTCCTCGCCCTGCACCGCATCGCCAGGGAGAGTAACTCCCCAGCACACGCGCCCCCCTCTCTTCCATTCGCCCCCGCTCCAGTCCCTCGTTGTCGCCTCTCCACCTCTACGCCCCGCCGACTCGGCCTTGCCAGCCTCACCGAGACACCGCCACCGCTCGAGCCTGAGGGCCCTGCCTCCGTCTCCAGTGGTTACCCGCGAGCGACATCACCAGAGCTCCACTCCCAGGACCACCTTGAGCTCCTCAGCGCCACACCTCGCCGCCGTAGCGCCGACCAGCGCCGGCCTCGACTTCCTCCTGCCCGTGCCTTTCTTTTCACCCCTACTTTTGTCGTGCGAAAACGTGAGGACGACGACCGGCGCCAAGTCCTACTCGAGCACCCCGTCGGTGCACCGCGTTGCTGCTCGTTGCCTGGCAAGACCGTCTCCGTGGAATTTCGCCAAGTACACCACCGACAAGACCACACGGATGCCCGAACGAGTACCGAACGGAACGCCAAGACCTACGAGAACAACTTCGTGGACCAACGAGTACCATGACGACCGTTGTTCGCCAAGTAGACCTTCGCATGGCCAAGTTCCTCTTCAAATGTACGACTACACGGTGTTGCGCCAAGTACCACGATGGCCGGAGCCCTTGGACCCGTCAAGTCCGTCTGTGAACCGTGTACGACTACCGTTGCCCGAAGCACTGTGGGTCACAAGCACCGCGAACGACTACCGCCACCGAAGTCCGCGAGTACAACTACTTCCACAACGCGTTGTGTACGACTATTGTCGCTTGGGTTTGACAAGACGCCGAGAACCACTACTGTCACACCCTGCATTTTGTAACACTTCATTTGCATTAATAAAGCATGAAAAGTTGGGCCAACAAAAACTTTTGCATTATTTTGCTTTTATTTTGGAGTTGGTTTTCTCTCTGTGATTTTTTCAAGTGCTCTTTAAAGTCAACTACTCCACCTTCTGTACTTCATCTCCTTGCCCCAAACTTCTGCCCAATGATCATGCCATGTGTATAGTACAATATAGTATTTTCTTACAAAAATAATTTGGCAAAATAGTATTTTCAAAAATTAGTTTTCCAAAAAACCCTGGATTGAGGTGTGCACTGCAAGTACCTGATTTGGGGTATGAAAAATATTTCAAAAGGTATATTTGAAACCTATTAGATATAGGATTCCCATAAACCCCAAAAATATAATTTTAAAAGTTATTTTCCTATTTTATTTAAAATCTTTTTCTAAAGGCCAGAAATGGTCTTTAATAGGGAAAAATATTTTATTATTTTAAAAATATTTGAAAAAAACCAGGGAAACTCAGTGGGCATATATTTCCCATATATAAGAGTTTCAAAACATGGTCATATTCAAAATATTGGACAAAACCTCCCAAAACCATTTCTGCCCATTTCAAGGATTTGAAATATTTCTACAGGAAATATTTCCATAAAAATCCAAGAAAAATCCAGCAAGTCACAAATGCATATTGTGATGATCTTGCAAAGCCTCACTTCAATCAAGGTCATTTTGGTCCACCAAAATGCCCCATAACCCTTTCTGTTCAGAACCTAATTTGAGCAAGTTTGTACTACCAACTTTCTCTCCTTGACCTCAACTTTTGTGACCATGTTCAAATGACCGAATGAGGCCACTACACCAAGTAGTGCATCAAGGAGAAGTGATTTGCTCAACTAGATCTACACAAGTCTATTTCTGCTCATTTCTAGGGTTTACAAAAGTTGCATTGGCAACTTTGCCCAAATAAGCTCCAAATTGGTGGAAGACCCTAATTATATGTGTCATTTCAGCCTGTGGAGTCTCATGGCAATTGGAAATCATTTGCTTGCCAAAACCTTTATCAAACACCTTCTGCCACTTTTCAAAAATCACCATTTTGACCACTAAAACTATTCTCCTTGAGCTCAACTTTTTACCACAGCTCCCCCTAGTCCCCTTTCACCTCCAGTAACAATGGAAAATCCACAGCTCCATTATTGGATGGGTGAAACCACCTCTTTCTCTCTCTGGACAGCCCATTTCTCCCTCTTCTTCTACCTCTCTCCTCTCCTACTGGCCATCCAGAGCATCCAATGCCTCTCCCTACTTCTTTACTCCACCCTTGAGCTACTGGACACGGTTGGCCGTGCCCACAAGGCATAGAAAATGCCATGCCGGCGCTCTGGAGCGCGCTACAGTGCGCTCCCATACTGTAGCCGCCCTCTGCCCGACGCCTCCGACCACCTCGGGCCTCCCCCGCGCGCCTGCCGATGCGCCTCGGCGTCCGCAGCACGCTACGCGGTCGGCCCCCTCCTCTCTCCTCCTCCCCGCGCCTCCACGCTAGCAAACACCGGCCGCCCGAGCGCGCCAATGGCGCGGCTCACACGCGCGCACCTCTGACCTCTCCCCACTCCCTCTCTCTGTCCCTCCCGACGTAGTCGACGTCCAGGAACACCCCAGACACCACGCCCTGTTCCCCCGAGCCCTGCAGCGATGAGCGTGAGCTCTCCGGCGCATGGGTCCATGGCACCTCGCCGCTCGCCTACTTAAAGGCCTCCCCGCACCCTCCTCTCCTAACCACTCACTCTCTCACTCCCCTAAACATCCCCCTGCACCCCAGTTCCTCTCCATAACCGCCCGAGCTTGAGATCGAGCTCGAGCTCCGCCGCTTCGGCTCGCCGGAGTTCGCGAGGTATAGGCCTCCCCCGTTCCAGCTCTGCCTCGATCTGGAACCCCTGCAGCCCTCTGATCCTTTCCCCCTTCTTTCCCCTCTCTGTAGCTGCCGGAAACGGCCGGAGTCACCACCTCCCGAAGCTCCTCCGCCGCAGCTCCTCGTCGCCGGCGAACCAGGCACCCCCGCCGGCCAAGTCCACCACCCACCGACGTGCGGTAGTCTCCTGAAGCCATCCTCGCACTCATCGGAGCTCGCCGTGGCCTGCATCGTCGCTGGTGAGCACCGCGACCCCCCTGTCCACGGGTTAGTGATGACAGGTGGGCCCCGCCTGTCATCCTCTCCCTCGTTCCCACGCCCCTCTCTCTCTCTGTCCTGTGGGCCCCGGCCGTCAGGTTTGACATGGGTGGGCGCGCGCGCTGTGCGCTGGCTCGGCTGGGCCGGCCCGCTGGCTGGGCCTGCTGCCCCGCAGCTGTTCTGGCCTGGCAGGCACAGTGCCCTTTTTCTTTTTCTTTTTCTGTGGCTTTTCCAAAAATTCCACAGAATTAATTATTTATCCAAATGCAATAATTCCAACTCCCAAATTCTTGTAATAATCCCACCTATTTATGGTGCAACTTTCATTCAAATCCAATAACCTTTTCTTCACTGTAAATATTGAAATGTGATTTTTAGCATTTAAATAAACTTTGAAAACCCATTTCTCCTATTCTGCTACTCTAAATCCAAAACTAAGAATTTTCCCCTTCTTAGTTTTCAACCTAGTATTTAACAAAAATGAGTTGACATTTTTCTGAGCACTTTGATTTTTCTGTTTTATTATTGCCTTATTTCCTCGTTATCATTTTGCGATGATAGATTGCGTTGCTGACGAAGGAGTTGGACCAGACGACTTTGAAGACCCAGAAGACTTTGTTGAGCCAGGCAAGCAGCCCTTTGACCATGTCTAAGAAACCCCTTTTATGCATGTCATATGGCACTTTTATTGCTTGCATCGAGTCATGATAAAATGGTGACCACTTGGGGTGGTTTGCCTCCGTTGCTTTTCTCATTGACACTTGCATGATGCATGACCCTACCTTTCTATGAGGGTTATGCCGGTGGGAGTAGATAGGATGCTAAAGTAGTGCTACGCAAAAAGTGGACGGGAATATGCATAGTGATGGAGACAAAGTATTTTCAAAGGACTTCTCGAAAACCCCGTCGGGTGCCACTTATGCCCGAGAGAGATGATGAGTTGGGTCGCCACTTGATGACGATGTGGTGTACCGAGGCAAGTGTGTGTGTTGTTTTCAAAAATGGATTGGTTTAAGTTGCGACCGTTATTCCAACCTTACATGCGCAACCACTCTACCCTTATATGGGAAAGGGCATTATTGATTACCTAGGCCGATACTAGCTTGGAGCCCGCATTACTAGTGACGGGGGAGAGTTGGTGCTCTCTCTCGGGACGGGGTCGTGCCAGGTAGGGCGGCCATGACTGTTTTCACAAGGCACCGGATACACCGTTGTCTCCCCTCTAGGATGTTACGATCTCGAGTGAGTCTTGTATGATGTACATCGTGAGGATACGGAACAACGAGTGGACTCCTTGTTAGTGTCGTCTAGGGAAAGATAGTGATCGGGTGCTTACCCCGGGTACTTGAGGTACCGCGGGTCGTGGATGACACGGAAGTTCCCCGGATCTTGTGGGTAAAGTGTGCAACCTCTGCAGAGTGTAAAACTATTCGAATAGCCGTGTCCACGGTCAAGGACAGTTGGGTAACCGCTCTTGGGCTACATCCACATGTTTACAAACCAGTGTGTGTGTGTGTGTGTGTGTGTGTGTGTGTGTGTGTGTGTGGATAAGTGGGGAGAACTACTTGGGTCAAGTCAAAGGACTTGACATGATTGAGTTGGGTTGGTGCCCACTCTTTTTATGTTGATATCTATAACCTGTCCTCATGGGTAATTGAATTCTCCTGATGCATGTCTTACAAGTTGTTGAACATGTCATTGCACTCAAAACTAGCTTTCCGCAAAATTTACCTATATCATACATTGTTGTACCTTGAACCAAAACATGGGTTGCATGCGAGTACATTCAAAGTACTCATTGGCTTGCCACTGGTTATTTAATTGGCCAGGCATGGAAGAACAGGAGTTCTAGGAAGAATTCTTTGGATATGAACATGCGAACTAGGACGTTTCCCAGTCAGAATGCCTGTAGGGTTAAGGCAGATGGCATGGGTTCTACCTATCGACGAAGATTTCCGCTGCTTAAGTTTATTTGGCTTTCAGCCCTTGTGGCTTTATCTATGTAAGACTTGACCATAATGGTCATAATTTGTGTAAGACGATATGTATGGATGTAAGACTCTTGTTATTCAGCTTCTGTGTGTTCAGTGAGCAATGATCTCTGGGATCACTGTACACGTGCATTCGATGATCTCCACTTATGAGTTGGGGTCCCCACAGAGCTGGTATCAGAGCCATCCTGACTGTAGGAAGCCTTAGTTAGCATGGACGTTAGTTAGCTTGAGACCATCTAAACTTCTCTTCTTTTCTAAAGCTTACCCAACCCAGGATATATTTCCCTTATTGACCTCTCCCATTCAACCTTTGTAGATGGCTGCCGTACCCGAAGACTTCCTGACCACTGGATTTCCCGTGCTTCTCGAGGACAGCCTCAAGAAGTGCCAGTTTCACCGAGCCCCCATTTTCACCTACCATGAGCATTGGATCAATGACACCGAGACGGAGCATCATGTGGAAGTGATCGTGAAGGCTAATGACTCTCGAACAAGCTGGTTCTTCGAGGGACCCCAGATGGCAACACTAGTTCTTACCGTCGAGACGGCAACCCTCAAGGCTCTCACCCGCCTCCGAGACCTTCTTCCAGAGATGACAGACAAGTTGGCAACCCGCTTCTTGCCTTATCGGAAGGAAGGTGAGGATGAGAGCAGTGCACCAGCTCCACCATTAGAAGAAGGACTTCCACTTCGATTCCAGACCTACTTCAGCCTTTGTGCCGATAGTTTGGCACAACACTTGGCCTCTGAATTAGTGGAACTCCAAAAGGAACTTCATGAGACCAAGGCACTTCTTCTTCAAGCACAAGGGAAGACGGATAGGATCAAGAAGGAAGGTGCTCCCCCTGGACAACCCGCAATCGCATACAGAGGCGGAAGACCCCCAAAGGATGGAGAACCACCACAGCAACACCGCATGAGCGCAAAGGAATACTGCAAGCCCTTCGCACCACCGGCAAAGCAACGCCGTGTTGAGCTCCTCCACTCCCCCACCCCTTCAAGTGAAGAGGAATGTCAGGCCACCGATGACGAGGAGGAAGACCCAGAAGAGCCAGACTACGCGACCGAGCATTCCACCACTTAGGCATCATTCGCAACCCGGATATGCCCGTTAGTAACCCTTACGGTAGGATAGGTCGTGTACCCCTATGCGAAGTCGAGTCCTTGTAATGGTTCATATGAAACCATGTAGTATTGTGTTTGCTTTTGATGTGTTTGATGGACGTCGTACTTTCCTTCGGGAACTTGTAAGCGACTACATCACCCATTTGGATTTTAATGAATGTGTTTGGCCTTTTGGCCCTTGCATGAAAACAATTAGTGTCATACCAACCCCCTTACTAGGCGTCCCATCTATATTGCTTTCCCCATCTTTCCCAATCATGAGACCTTGACCGCTCCAACAGGATGCCTGTTGTAACTCGTACTGGTACCTCTACCCAGCAGCAAGAAGCCGGAGAAGGAGCCACTCAGGACCAAACCCAAGGACAAGCTCCAGCACCGCCACCACCTCCAAACATGGACATGGCTCAGCTTCTCCAAGCCTTCCGAGAGGAACGCCAAGCCAACACTGCAGCCCTCCAGATGATTGCTCAAGATGTCAATCGCCAACCGGTGGGAAACGGCAATGGACGTTCCACGTTGGTGGAGTTCAAGAAGCATGCACCACCCACCTTCATCGAGACTATTGAACCCCTGGATGCAGACGACTGGGTCCGCACCATTGAGGATCTATTGGAACTAGTTGGATGCACTGAGGACCGTGAGAAGGTGGCATATGCTGCTCACTGTCTCGGGGGAACTGCTAGAGCTTGGTGGGATGGATTCAAGGCCATGCATGCTGAGCAAAACATCACTTGGAATAACTTCAAGGCAGAATTCCGCAAGGCCCACATTCCTTCCGGAATCATGGCCATCAAGAAGCGTGAGTTCCGAGCCCTGAAGCAAGGTAGTAGCACTGTCAAGGAGTACATGCAGAAGTTCAGTGTTCTCTCAAGGTATGCCCCTGAAGATGTCAGCACTGATGCTGCCAAAAGGGAGCGCTTCATGGAAGGCCTTAACCAGACTCTACAGTACTCGCTTGTTCTGTGTGACTGCCCGACCTTTCCTGATCTGGTGAACAAGGCACTCATGCTTGAAGACAAGCGACGTGCTTTGGATGATACCCGTAAGCGCAAGATGATCAACAAGGGTAGCTCCAGCAACCAGAAGCCTCGCCCATGGCAGCCCGCCCCGGTCAAGCCAACCTATCAGCAGCCAAGAGCTCCTGCACCCCACACCAACTATCCACCTCAGTAGTATGCCAACCCCAGGCCAGCTTACAACAACCCCAATAACAATGCCAGCAAGAGCAGCAACCCCAGCCAAGTCACTTGCTTTGGATGTGGTCAGCCAGGACACTACTCCAAGAATTGCCCCAACAAGAAGCCCGACGCCCTGCGCCCCAATGCGCAGAACCCAGGACAAGGCCGTGGAATGCCACCAAGGAACCAAGCTCCCCGCAACCCGCCTAACAACGGCAAGGGTCGTGTGAATCATGTCACTGCAGAAGAAGCCCAGGAAAACCCGGACGTTGTGCTGGGTACGTTCCTTGTCAACTTAGCACCTGCAACTGTCTTGTTTGATTCTGGAGCCACGCATTCATTTGTCACCCAAAAGTTTGTATTAAAAAGTGGCATGACCCCTACACCCCTGAATAACCCTATGGTGGTACAAACCCCCGGAGTAGAGATGAGAGCCAAGATAGGATGTAAAGGAGTCGGGATTGTCATTAATGGGGTAGACTTCCAAGCAGACCTTATCATCTTAAGATTGCAAGGCTTGGATGTGATCTTAGGAATGGATTGGATCATCAAGCACCAAGGCTTGTTAGATTGTGCCAACCGGACCGTCACTGTGACCAACGACCAAGGAGTCGAAGTTAAATTTGCCTCCAACCCCCCCTCTGCTCAAGCCAACCAAGTCAACTCTCTGTCAGAAGTTGGATTGGAGCAAGTGTCGGTGGTATGCGAATACCCCGATGTCTTTCCTGATGAGCTACCGGGAATGCCTCCTGACCGAGACATTGAGTTCATCATCGAGCTCATGCCCGGAGCAGGACCCATCTATAAGAAGCCTTATAGAATGGGATCGGAAGAGTTAGCAGAGTTGAAGAAGCAACTGGAAGAGCAGTTGAGGAAGGGATTTATCCGCCCTAGTGCCTCCCCTTGGGGATCACCTGTTCTGTTTGTGACAAAGAAGGACGGTACCATCCGCTTATGCATTGACCACCGCTCCCTCAATGAAGTTACAATCAAGAACAAGTATCCACTTCCCAAGATTGAAGATCTGTTTGATCAACTCAATGGGGCCAAGGTGTTCTCCAAGATTGACCTCAGATCTGGGTACTACCAGCTGAAAATTAGACCCCAAGATATTCTGAAGACGGCATTTGTAACTAGATATGGCCTGTATGAGTGCACGGTCATGTCCTTCGGATTGACCAATGCCCCAGCTTACTTCATGTATCTCATGAATAAGGTCTTCATGGAATATTTGGACAAGTTTGTCGTTGTCTTCATTGATGACATTCTTGTCTTCTCAAAGACGGAAGAAGAGCACGAGCAACACTTGAGGATGGTCCTAGACAAGCTTCGAGAGCACCAACTCTATGCCAAGTTTAGCAAGTGCGAATTTTGGCTGCGCGAAGTTGGATTCTTGGGTCATGTTTTGACTGAAGAAGGATTGTCAGTCGATCCCACTAAGATTGAAGCCGTGACTGAATGGCAATCCCCAAGCAATGTGAAGGAAGTCAGAAGCTTCCTCGGACTCGCGGGATATTACCACAAGTTCATTGAAGGATTCTCAAGCATTGCACGACCCATGACTCAGCTCTTGAAGAAGGACAAGAAGTTTGAATGGACGCTGAAGTGTGAAGAAAGCTTCCAGGAGCTGAAGAAGAGATTGGCCACCGCCCCAGTTCTGGCCACACCAGATATACACAAGGAGTTTGTGATATATTGTGATGCGTCAAGAACCGGACTGGGAGGTGTTCTGATGCAAGAAGGCAGAGTCATAGCTTACCTTTCAAGGCAACTACGTCCTCATGAAGAGAACTATGCTACTCATGACCTCGAGTTGGCAGCTGTAGTTCATGCCCTGAAAACAAGGCGACATTACCTCCTAGGGAAGCGGTGTGAGATATATACGGATCACAAAAGTGTGTAGTATATTTTCACTCAGAAGGAATTGAACATGAGGCAGAGAAGGTGGCTAGAGTTGATCAAGGATTATGACCTCAGTGTTCAATACCACCCTGGGAAGGCTAATGTGGTAGCAGATGCATTAAGCAGGAAGGCTTGTTCCTTGAATGCTTTGCTTAAGGAAAGGCTACCCGCCTTGTATGTAGAACTTGAAAGCTTCGGGTTGGAACTGGTTGCACCAGGATTCTTAGCCAACCTTGAAGTCAAGCCTACCCTAATGGATGATATTAAGGAAGCTCAGAAGGGACACGAGAGTATTAAAGGCATCAAGAGGATTTTTTAAAGGCAGGCAAGGCCCCAGGATTCTCAAAGGATGAGCAAGGAATTTTGTGGTTTGGGAATCACATTTGCGTACCCAACAAGATTGAGCTCAAGAATTTGATCTTGCAAGAAGCTCATGACACCCCGTATTCCATCCACCCCAGAGGAACCAAGATGTATCAAGACCTAAAGGAAAGATTCTGGTGGCATGGCATGAAGAGAGAGATAGCCACTTTCGTCGCTAAGTGTGACATATGCCAAAGGGTCAAAGCTGAACATCAGCGACCCACTGGATTGTTACAGCCTCTCAAGGTGCCTGAATGGAAATGGGATAAAGTCGGAATGGACTTCATCATTGGATTACCAGGTCAACTAAGGGACATGACTCCATCTGGGTCATAGTCGACCATTTGACCAAAGTAGCCCATTTCATTCCTGTCAAAACGACTTACAAGGGAAACCATCTAACCAACCTCTACATCAACAGAATCGTAAGCCTTCATGGTGTTCCCAAGGAGATTGCGTCAGACCGAGGAACCCAGTTTACCTCAAGGTTCTGGAAGAAGTTCCAAGAGGCCATGGGGACCAAGTTGTCCTTCAGCACTGCTTTCCACCCACAGACCGGAGGTCAGACAGAGCGAGTGAATCAGATGCTCGAAGACATGCTCCGAGCCTATGTCTTAGCATATGGAGCAAGGTGGGAAGATTGCCTTCCTTTTGCCGAGTTCTCCTACAACAACAGTTATCAGTCAAGCCTCCAGATGGCACCATTTGAGGTGTTTTATGGACGCAAGTGTCGCACACCCCTCAATTGGTCAGAGACCGGAGAAGGACTAGTCTTTGGGCCCGATATCCTCCATGAAGCAGAAGAGCAAGTCCAGCTTGTCAGAGAGCGTTTGAAGACTGCCAAGTCAAGGCAGAAGAGCTACGCTGACTCACGTCGGAGAGACATGACCTTCCGAGTTGGAGACCGTGTCTATCTCCGGGTCACACCTCTCAAGGGAACCCAGCGTTTCCATGTCAAAGGAAAGCTCGCCCCAAGATACATCGGCCCCTTCAAGGTCATTGACCGACGAGGAGAAGTGGCTTAGCAGTTGGAACTGCCACCTGAACTATCCGATGTGCACAACGTATTCCACGTGTCACAACTCCGGAAGTGTCTCCAAGTCCTAGACAAGCCTAATCTTTACAAGGATGTCGATCACCAAGCCATTGACCTTCAGCCTGATTTGACTTACCGTGAGAGGCCCATCTGCATTTTGGATGAGGCTGAGCGACGCACTCAAAGCCGCACCATCAAGTACTTCAAGGTCCAGTGGAGCAACCATACTAAAGCAGAAGCAACCTGGGAACGTGAAGACTACCTTAGATCCGAGTTTCCGTATCTCTTTAAAGCCTAGTTTAGGAATCTCGGGGACGAGATTCTTGTAAGGGGGGTAGGTCTGTCACACCCTGCATTTTGTAACACTTCATTTGCATTAATAAAGCATGAAAAGTTGGGCCAACAAAAACTTTTGCATTATTTTGCTTTTATTTTGGAGTTGCTTTTCTCTCTGTGATTTTTTCAAGTGCTCTTTAAAGTCAACTACTCCACCTTCTGTACTTCATCTCCTTGCCCCAAACTTCTGCCCAATGATCATGCCATGTGTATAGTACAATATAGTATTTTCTTAGAAAAATAATTTGGCCAAATAGTATTTTCAAAAATTAGTTTTCCAAAAAACCCCGGATTGAGGTGTGCACTACAGGTACCTGATTTGGGGTATGAAAAATATTTCAAAAGGTATATTTGAAACCTATTAGATATAGGATTCCCATAAACCCCAAAAATATAATTTTAAAAGTTATTTTCCTATTTTATTTAAAAGCTTTTTCTAAAAGCCAGAAATGGTCTTTAATAGGGAAAAAATATTTTATTATTTTAAAAATATTTGACAAAAATCAGGGAAACTCAGTGGGCATATATTTCCCATATATAAGAGTTTCAACACATGGTCATGTTTAAAATATTGGACAAAACCTCCCAAAACCATTTCTGCCCATTTCAAGGATTTGAAATATTTCTACAGGAAATATTTCCATAAAAATCCAAGAAAAATCCAGCAAGTCACAAATGCATATTGTGATGATCTTGCAAAGCCTCAATTCAATCAAGGTCATTTTGGTCCACCAAAATGCCCCATAACCCTTTCTGTTCAGAACCTAATTTGAGCAAGTTTGTACTACCAACTTTCTCTCCTTGACCTCAACTTTTGTGAGCATGTTCAAATGACCGAATGAGACCACTACACCAAGTAGTGCATCAAGGAGAAGTGATTTGCTCAACTAGATCTACACAAGTCTATTTCTGCTCATTTCTAGGGTTTACAAAAGTTGCATTGGCAGCTTTGCCCAAATAAGCTCCAAATTGGTGGAAGACCCTAATTATATGTGTCATTTCACCCTGTGGAGTCTCATGGCAATTGGAAATAATTTGCTTGCCAAAACCTTTATCAAACACCTTCTGCCACTTTTCAAAAATCACCATTTTGACGACTAAAACTATTCTCCTTGAGCTCAACTTTTTACCACAGCTCCCCCTAGTCCCCTTTCACCTCCAGTAACAATGGAAAATCCACAACTCCATTATTGGATGGGTGAAACCACCTCTTTCTCTCTCTGGACAGCCCATTTCTCCCTCTTCTTCTACCTCTCTCGTCTCCTACTGGCCATCCAGAGCATCCAATACCTCTCCCTACTTCTTTACTCCACCCTTGAGCTACTGGACACGGTTGGCCGCGCTCACAAGCCATAGAAAATGCCATGCCGGCCATTTGGGCGCTCTGGAGCGCGCTACAGTGCGCTCCCGTACTGTAGCCGCCCTCTGCCCGATGCCTCCGACCACCTCGGGCCTCCCTCGCGCGCCTGCCGATGCGCCTCGGCGTCTGCAGCACGCTACGCGGTCGGCCCCCTCCTCTCTCCTCCTCCCCGCGCCTCCGCGCTAGCAAACACCGGCCGCCCGAGCGCGCCAATGGTGCGGCTCATAGGCGCGCACCTTTGACCTCTCCCACTCCCTTTCTCTGTCCCTCCCGACGTAGTCGACGTCCAGGAACACCCAGTCACCACGCCCTCTTCCCCCGAGCCCTGCAGCGACGAGCGTGAGCTCTCCGGCGCATGGGTCCACGGCACCTCGCCGCCTGCCTACTTAAAGGCCTCCCTGCGCCCTCCTCTCCACACCACTCGCTCTCTCACTCCCCTAAACATCCCCCTGCACCCTAGTTCCTCTCCATAACCGCCCGAGCTCGAGATCGAGCTCGAGCTCCGCCGCTTCGGCTCGCCGGAGTTCGCGAGGTGTAGGCCTCCCCCGTTTCTCCTCTGCCTCGATCTGGAACCCCTGCAGTCCTCTAATCCTTTCCCCCTTCTTTCCCCTCTCTGTAGCTGCCGGAAACGGCCGGAGTCACCACCTCCCGAAGCTCCTTCGCCGCAGCTCCTCGTCGCCGGCGAACTAGGCACCCCCGCCGGCCAAGTCCACCACCCACCGACATGCGGCAGTCTCCTGAAGCCATCCCCGCACTCGTCGGAGCTCGCCGTGGCCTGCATCGTCGCCGGTGAGCATCGCAACCCCCCTGTCCACGGGTTAGTGATGACAGGTGGGCCCCGCCTGTCATCCTCTCCCTCGTTCCCGCGCCCCTCTCTCTCTGTCTTGCGGGCCCCGGCCGTCAGGCTTGAAATGGGCGGGCACATGCGCTGTGCGCTGGCTCGGCTTGGCCGGCCTGCTGGCTGGGCCTGCTACCCCGCAACTGTTCTGGCCTGGCTGGCACAGTGCCCTTTTTCTTTTTCTTTTTCTGTGGCTTTTCCAAAAATTCCACAGAATTAATTATTTATCCAAATGCAATAATTCCAACTCCTAAATTCTTGTAACAATCCCACCTATTTATGGTGCAACTTTCATTCAAATCCAACAATCTTTTCTTCACTGTAAATATTTAAATGTGATTTTTAGCATTTAAATAAACCTTTGAACTACTCTAAATCCAAAACTAGGAATTTTCCCCTTCTTAGTTTTCAACCTAGTATTTACCAAAAATGAGTTGACATTTTTCTGAGCACTTTGGTTTTTCTGTTTTATTATTGCCTTATTTCCTTGTTATTATTTTGCGACGATAGATTGCGTTGCTGACGAAGGAGTTGGACCAGAAGACTTTGAAGACCCAGAAGACTTTGTTGAGCCAGGCAAGCAGCCCTTTGACCATGTCTAAGAAACCCCTTTTATGCATGTCATATGGCACTTTTATTGCTTGCATCGAGTCATGATAAAATGGTGACCACTTGGGGTGGTTTGCCTCCGTTGCTTTTCTCGTTGACACTTGCATGATGCATGACCCTACCTTTCTATGAGGGTTATGCCAGTGGGAGTAGATAGGATGCTAAAGTAGTGCTACGCAAAAAGGGGACGGGAATATGCATAGTGATGGAGACAAAGTACTTTCAAAGAACTTTTCGAAAACCCCGTCAGGTGCCACTTATGCCCGAGGGAGATGATGAGTTGGGTAGCCACTTGATGACGAAGTGGTGTACCGAGGCAAGTGTGTGTGTTGTTTTCAAAAACGGATTGGTTTAAGTTGCGACCGTTATTCCAACCTTACATGCGCAACCACTCTACCCTTATATGGGAAAGGGCATTATTGATTACCTAGGTCGATACTAGCTTGGAGTCCGCATTACTAGTGACGGGGGAGAGTTGGTGCTCTCTCTCGGGACGGGGTCGTGCCAGGTAGGGCGGCCATGACTGTTTTCACAGGGCACCGGATACACCGTTGTGTCCCCTCTCGGATGTTATGATCTCGAGTGAGTCTCGTATGATGTACATCGTGAGGATACGGAACAACGAGTGGAGTCCTTGTTAGTGTCGTCTAGGGAAAGATAGTGATCGGGTGCTTACCCCGGGTACTTGAGGTACCGCAGGTCGTGGATGACACGGAAGTTTCCCGGATCTTGTGGGTAAAGTGTGCAACCTCTGCAGAGTGTAAAACTATTCGAATAGCCGTGTCCACGGTCAAGGACAGTTGGGTAACCGCTCTTGGGCTACGTACACATGTTTACAAACCAGTGTGTGTGTGTGTGGATAAGTGGGGAGAACTACTTGGGTTAAGTCAAAGGACTTGACATGATTGAGTTGGGTTGGTGCCCACTCTTTTTATGTTGATATCTGTAACCTATCCTCATGGTTAGTTGAATTCTCCTGATGCATGTCTTACAAGTTGTTGAACATGTCATTGCACTCAAAACTAGCTTTCCGCAAAAATTTACCTATATCATACATTGTTGTACCTTGAACCAAAACATGGGTTGCTTGCGAGTACATTCAAAGTACTCATTGGCTTGCCACTGGTTATTTAATTGGCCAGGCATGGAAGAACAGGAGTTCAAGGAAGAATTCTTTGGAGACGAACATGCGAACTAGGACGTTTCCCAGTCAGAATGCCTGTAGGGTTAAGGCAAATGGCATGGGTTCTACTTATCAACGAAGATTTCCGCTGCTTAAGTTTATTTGGCTTTCAGCCCTTGTGGCTTTATCTATGTAAGACTTGATCATAATGGTCATAATTTGTGTAAGACGATATGTATGGATGTAAGACTCTTGTTATTCAGCTTCTGTGTGTTCAGTGAGCAATGGTCTCTGGGATCACTGTACACGTGCATTCGGTGATCTCAACTTATGAGTCGGGGTCCCCACAACTACGTTTGCCATGTACAACTACACCAAGTCCGGACCGACAAGTGCCTTGAGAACGTCTGTACCTCTTCCGTCGCCGAGAACCGAAAGTACCACTATGTCCCATCGAACCCGTCCTCCTCGAAACGCTCACTTTGAAGGTATAACCGCTGAGAACGACCGCTCGTGAACGAATGCATGTGTGATGTATGAGATGCTCGTGCTTGCTCCATGCCCGAATTGTCGGTGCACATTGCCCCTCTTTTGCCTAGTCATCGTCGTCGACTCATGGGACACCCGGTATCCGGGAGCACCCCACCATCCTTGCATGACACTCCCCCGTCACTTTTCCGTTTGCACCGGCATCTCAATCGAGTTACCGGAAACCGATATGTTGCTGTGGCACCGTTTTCGTTATCATTGCCGTGGCACCCCTTTCTTTCCGCCACGATGACAAAGCCTCATACCTTATCATGTCAACATTTTCATAAATATTGCATATAAACTTGCATGTCATCCACATCATGATAACAACATCAAGAATGTTTTGTTTGCATCAATTTGCTAAATGCTTAGGGGGATTTACCGGATTTGTTGTTTGTTATATCCGGCCCCATTTAAATTGTTTAGATGGTACAGTTTTGTTATGCTTCACCTCTTGCCATGCTTAACAACATTTAATATTGTTGGGTACTTAAAAGGGAGAGACCTAAATAATTGTTGTGGTGTCGTCAATATGCAATTCGTTGCATATTGAGCTCCACTTAACTTGTAGTTTTGCTTGTGCATTTTGCCATGCCATGCCTCCTTAAACCGGACATGCATCATTCTTGGTTGTGCATCATGCCATGATTATGTGTTGGTTGTTTACTATGTTGTTTGCTTTCTTTCCGGTGTTGCTTCTTCAGGTTAGTTCCGATAACGTCGCGTTTGTGAGGATCCGTTCGACTATGTTCGTTTATCTTCTTCATGGAATCGTTCTTCTTCCTTGCGAGATCTCAGGCAAGATGACCATACCCTCGAAATCACTTCTATCTTTGCTTGCTAGTTTCTCGATCTATTGCTATGTCGCGATACCTACCACTTGCTTTATCATGCCTCCCATTTTGCCATGTCAAGCCTCTAACCCACCTTGTCCTAGCAAACCGTTGTTTGGCTATGTTACCGCTTTGCTCAGCACCTCTTATAGCATTGTTAGTTGCAGGTGAAGATGGGAGTTTGTTCCATGTTGGAACATGATTATTGTTGGGATATCACAATATCTCTTATTTAATTAATGCATCTATAAATTTGGTAAAGGGTGGAAGGCTCGACCTTATGCCTGATGTTTTGTTCCACTCTTGCCGCCCTAGTTTCTGTCATACCAGTGTTATGTTCCTTGATTTTGCATTCCTTACACGGTTGGGTTATAATGGGAACCCCTTGACAATTCGCTTTGAATAAAACTCCTCCAGCAAGGCCCAACCATGGTTTTACCATTTGCCACCTAGCCTTTTTCCCTTGGGTTCTGCAGACTCAAGGGTCATCTTTATTTTAAACCCCCGGGCCAGTGCTCCTCTGAGCGTTGGTCCAACCTGTCAGCTGCCGGTGGCCACCATGGGCAACTCTGGGCTGGCATACCGGAGCCTTGGACAATCCGGTGTGCCCTGAGAACGAGATATGTGCAGCTCCTATCGGGATTTGTTGGCACATTCGGGTGGCTTTGCTGGTCTTGTTTTACCATTGTCGAAATGTCTTGTAACCGGGATTCCGAGCCTGATCGGGTCTTCCTGGGAGAAGGAATATCCTTCATTGACCGTGAGAGATTGTGATGGGCTAAGTTGGGACACCCCTGCATGGTTTTGAACTTTCGAAATCCGTGCCCGCGGTTAAGGGCAGATGGGAATTTGTTAATGTCCGGTTGTAGATAACTTGACACTTAACTTAACTAAAATGCATCAACCGCATGTGTAGCCGTGATGGTCTCTTTCCGGCAGAGTCCGGGAAGTGAAGACGGTGTTGGAGTTATGCTTGAACGTAAGTAGTTTCAGGATCACTTCTTGATCACTTCTAGTTCACGACCATGGCTTGCTTCTCTTCTCGCTCTCATTTGCGTAAGTTAGCCACCATATATGCTAGTGCTTGCTGCAGCTCCACCTCACATACCTTTTGCCTACCCATAAGCTTAAATAGTCTTGATCGCGAGGGTGTGAGATTGCTGAGTCCCCGTGACTCACAGTTTACTTCCAAAAACCAGTTGCATGTGACGATGATAACCGTGTAGGTGACGCAACCGAGCTCAAGGAGGAGCTCGATGAAGATCTTGTTCATTGTGTTGTTTTGTTTCAGTTGATCAGTAGTGGTGCCCACTCGGGTCGATCGGGGATCTTTTGCATTAGGGGTGGTCATCTTTTATTTTGGTTTCGTAGTCGGACCTTGATTGTATCTGGATGATGTAATGCTTTATTCATGTATTGTGTGAAGTGGCGATTGTAAGCCAACTCTGTACCTCTTTCTTATTCAGTACATGGGATGTGTAAAGATTACCCCTCTTGCGACATGCCTACAATGTGGTTATGCCTCTAAGTCGTGCTCTGACACGTGGGAGATATAGCAGCATCATGGGTGTTACAAGTTGGTAATCGGAGCCTTCCTCGACTTAGGAGCCCCCTGCTTGATCGAATCGCTGGCGTTGTTGAGTCTAGAAAAATGTTTTGAGTCTTTTAGGATTATATATATCAGAGAGTAGGATTCTTTTTACTCCTCAGTCCCTTCGTCACTCTGGTGAGGCATCCTGACGTAGAGTTTTGACTATTCTCTTCTCAAATTTCACTAAAAAATTTAGGATCACACGGGTATCTTGGAATTGTTCCGATGGTTTTGTGACGAGAACATTGTTCTTGGTGCCCCCTGACATTTAGGGGTTGTGGCAGTGTCCCGGGGAGTTGAGCTCTGAGGTGTTGTCGTCACAATTTTATCGTTGCAGTTCTGGAATACCTGAGTTTCGCCGACATAAAAAATCTCTTTTATGCAGTTGTTGGTGAGACAACCTCGACGCCACCCAGTACTGAGGCGGGAGTTCGGGAGTATTGCCATAACTCGTATAACAGATGCTTTTCGAAGGTTGAGGTAAATGATTTCTGAAGGTTTCTTGGTTATCTGTTGAAGGATGGATACAACTGGATGTAGGATTTGTTAGTTTTGGGTGAGATATTATGCTTCCCCTGTATCCCAAACACCTGATTGCATAACCGGAAAGTTTCGGGAGTTTATAACTGGGAATTCTAGTAGCTCCTAGGATATCTTTCCGACAGATGTATGATATGAAATTGGGGTTCGACGTCTAGTGGTCCGCCCATCCATGGTTGGTTTTATAGTGGTCTCGTTGTGTTTTAAAGAGTCCTTGGCTATGCTGACTCGGGGACACTTTGTATGTCATGTGCACTGCCTTGTACATGATGGTGTTGTACGATCGAGCCCGTGTGGGCCCCACCACGAAAACTTCGGACGAAATTTCTATCATATGTTTGTTCTGGCTTATTTTGCAAGCCAATCCTTGGTTTTGTTTTGAGTTGTGGTATTCGAGTGCTTCAATGTCAAGTGTTGATTCCATACCTTTCCTAAGTGGTGTTCTCATACTCCTATGTGAATACAAATCCTTCATGATAATCGAGATTGTCATGTCAATCCTTTTCAATCGGCGTGTTTCTCTTCAAGTGGATCCAATCATTCCAACATCTGCAAGATCAATTCTAAGTTTCTCAATGGTGTTTGTTTCATCCGTCCGAAGTTGTATTTGTTTTTCCCCGCCCTCCCACCCTTTTCCTTCAAGGAATCAGATTTATAAATCTACTATTCATTTTATTCATGGGAAGTCTCTCCATTCTTTTTCGTCAATGTTCTTATCCGGTGATTCTCAGGAAGATTCTAATGGAGATTCAAGTTCATCATTCTTCGTTCTTTTCCTTCTCCGGTGGTTCCAACTCAAGACTTTCAGGGTTGATCGTATTATTTTCCTCGTTTCAAATGCTTTCTCATGCCGGTAAACCTCTTAATCATCCACTTCTCGCTATTCAATTGTCCCGGAGTGTTCAAGATATCTCGAAGATTCGTGTTTCCACTCTGCTTTCATTCAAGCTCTTTCGAGATTGGTATCTCATTCAAGCCATTTAATTCAACCGGTGCAATCTTTCTTTTAAACCATTTCAATGGTGTGTCTTTCAGTGGGCCCTAACCCACAGGTCTTTTCCCAGGATCTTACCTGACTCGTCTTATTTTCCCGGAGCTATCCTCAAATTCTTTTCAAAGTTTGACGTAAGAATAATTTGTCATCAGTCATATGTATTTCACAAAAAATCTTTTCATCGTTGGCTCAGCCTTTCTATTCGTCATCCTAGAGTATCTCAACAATTTCTTGGTGGGGTGTCTCATCGTCATTCTCTGCATTAGAAGAACGAAGAAGTGTTTCCTGTAAATCTTGGTCCGCTCTCTTGAAGATTCATGGTTCTAGCCTTTTGCCATCCTCTCATAATTATTTTCGATTGTGAGAATTCTTTTCACCCATCCGGAGCAATTCAGGAGTCTTTTCAGTTTGGTCATCCGGACCCCATCATTTCAGAAGAATTATTCATTCCAGCTTTCAGCTCTTGTTCTCCAAATCTTACCGGTGCTTCATTCAAGTATTATCTAATCAGCTTGTGATCTCTTCATTCTCTTGTATCTAAATTTCCCCAAGTATCTTTGTTCGTTTTCAAATTCTTACCGGTGATTCATTCCTTTACTTCATTCGTTTTTCAATTCTTACGGTAGTTCGGTCAAGAGTTCTCTTCATTCATTATCATATCAATTCATTCGTTGTTTCAATCCTACCGGTGGATCGTTGGAGACCTTTCTCAAGTTTGCGCTATTTCTATCTTAATCCTTTCTACGAGAATAAGTTGTATTCAATCCATTTCTTGTCATCAATTTAATTGGTGATGGATATGCAT
The DNA here is from genome assembly GCF_002162155.2 of Triticum dicoccoides. NCBI lineage: Eukaryota > Viridiplantae > Streptophyta > Magnoliopsida > Poales > Poaceae > Triticum > Triticum dicoccoides. The sequence continues at coordinate 224,532,045 of NC_041388.1, read as the reverse complement.
AACATAATTCTTATTCTTGTTTCATCGAGTAAATTCAATTCCTTATTCCGGAGGTTCATCAAGATTCTTGATTTCATTTGTTCATCTTTCTTTTCCGGAGTTCCAGGTCTTAAGCTTTATCTCGTCGCGAAGATCCATCTAATCATTGGAAGGCCTCAATCTTATTCTTTCCATCCTTCACTTCTTTTGATCATTCTGTTATTATCGGAGTTCTTCATGGAGGCTCTACATGGTGGTTCGTCAAGGATTCTTTTCATTATTCTATTGTTCTTCAAGATTTTCTCTCGAAGTTATGTTCCGCTAAACTATACTCCAAAATAAACATGGTGCTCGACACATGTTTTGTGTCGAGGAGTTCAAGTATTCTTCATCTTGCATCCGAAGTGCAATTCTTTTATATCTCATCTTTTGAGGTGGTGTTATGTCATTGTTGATAATTTCCCTTCGTGTTCCATGATTCACAAGTTCTCAAGAGTGACATATTTTAAACCCATCATTTTCAATTCGTTCATGAGTTCCTTTGCAACCCATCAATCTCTTCTTTGGAGTTGTCTTGGGTTATATTTCACCTAAAGTTTTCCCTAAGGATAGTTGCTATTTATGGTGCTTATAAATGATCCAAGTTCTTCATTTATCCTAACGGCGAGATAAGTTTCTCGTCTCCTTGTTCATATCAATCCAATCTATTGTATTCATATGTGGCAGAATTTCACCTCATAGTTTTGAGATGTTTTCCATAAGCCCACAACAAGCTTACTCTTTTCGTTGTTAGTTTTTCGAACAACTCCATTCGACCCTTCTCCTAAGGATGCCTTTTCAAGCTCTTTTCTGACAGAAGTTGTCATTTTCTTTTCTTGAAATGGTTTAAACTTTCAAGGTTCTTTGGTTTCAATCGTTTGTCAAAGAAGAAACTTAGTTTTACCTCTCCTCTTCCTCTTCCGTTTTCCCTCCGGTGCCATCCTAGATCTCGGGACGAGATCCTCTCATAGTGGTGGAGTGTTGTAACGCCCCAAGACCGGAGGTTCAGATGCCTTCCATGTTTCCGAGTGTTGTCGGGTGATTCGTTTTGGTTCGTTGCATCATGTGCATTGCATCATGTCATCATGTCATCATGTCATAAGTCTTTTGCATCTCAACTAAATAAATCGTATGGATCTTCGATCCATTTAAATCTAGGGAAGGATGACTTCTCTTTATAACATATACCCCAATATTAGGGAGCTATATTAAATATTCCACTATTTAGGAATTCACCTTAACACACTTGCAAATAATCACATGCCTTTTCCCGCTTCAAGTTTGGTTCCCAAACTTTGCCCATAATTTCTTTCATCGCTTTCCCGATCTCCACAAAAATTCCGGACATTTTTGGACACTCCAAAATCCTACACTCCATTCAAACTCATTTGGTGCAAGTTAAATATATTTGGATTTAACTTCGCCTTTTTTTGTTGTTGTTGCGGGAACCACTTTTGTTGAGTTGGAAATATTCCATAAAGCCTGACAAAAGTATATCACAATTTATTCTTCTCCATTGCCTTTTCTCTTGAGACTTTTGGTCTCTCCTTTTTTTTCCTGAAAAGAGAAGGGAATAGAAGAGAGGAGAGAATGAGATGTAGCCTGCTGGCCTCCTGGGTCTCCCAACCTCCCACGCCGGCCCACCTGAGGCCATCCTTTCCCGCAGCCCAAACCCCCCTTCTAACCCTAGGCCCACCTAACCCTCTAATCTAAGCCGCCATCTCCCGATCCCCTCATCCTCCCCTCTCGTCTCCCTGCGCGCGCCGCCATAGAGGAGCAAGACCGCAGCCACTGGTCGATCTCCCTGTCCCTCTTGTTTTTCCCCCATTCCGCCACACACACACACACATCGCACTAGGGATCCCGATCCCATCTCCTCTCCACGCGCGCTGCTCTCCTCTCCCCTGCAGCCTCTCTCTCGGGCCATGGTGCCCGCTCCTCATCTCTCCTTCCTCGCCCTGCACCGCGTCGCCAGGGAGAGTAAGTGCCCAGCACACGCGCCCCCTATCTTCCATTCGCCCCCGCTCCAGTCCCTCGTTGTCGCCTCTCCTCCTTCGTGCCCTGCCGCCTTGGCCTTGCCAGCCTCGCCGAGACACCGCCACCGCTTGAGCCTGAGGGCCCTGCCTCCATCTCCAGTGTTTACCAGCGAGCGACATCACCGGAGCTCCGCTCCCAGGACCACCTTGAGCGCCTCAGCACCACACCTCGCCGCCGCTTGCTCTGGCGACCAGCAGGACGCCGCCGTAGCGCCGACCAGCGCCGGCCTCGACTTCCTCCTGCCCGTGCCTTTATTTTCGGCCCTGCTTTTGTCGTGCAAGAACGTGAGGACGACGACCGGTGCCAAGTCTTGCTCGAGCACCCGCCTGCGTTGATGCGTTGGTGCACCACGTCGCTGCTCGTTTCCTGCCAAGACCGTCTCCGTGGAATTTCTCCAAGTACAGCACCGACAAGACCACACGGATGCCCGAATGAGTACCGAACGAAACGCCAAGACCTACGAGAACGACTTTATGGACCGACGAGTACCACGACGACCGTTGTTCGCCAAGTACACCTTCAGATGGCCAAGTTCCTCTTCAAATGTACGACTACACGGTGTTACGCCAAGTACCCGATGGCCGGAGCCCTTGGACCCGTCAAGTCCGTCTGCGAACCATGTACGACTACCGTTGCTCGAAGCACCGTGGGTCACAAGCACCGCGAACGACTACCGCCGCCGAAGTCCGCGAGTACAACTACTTCCACAACGCGTTGTGTATGACTACCGTCGCTTGGGTTTGAGAAGACGCTGAGTACCATTACGTTTGCCATGTACAACTACACCAAGTCCAGACCGACAAGTGCCTTGAGAACGTATGTACCTCTTCCGTCACCGAGAACCAAAAGTACCACTACGTCCCATCGAACCGGTCTGCCTCGAAACGCTCGCTTCGAAGGTATAACCACCGAGAACGACCGCCCATGAACGAATGCATGTGTGATGTATGAGATGCTCGTGCTTGCTCCGTGCCCGAATTGTCGGTGCATGTTGCCCCTCCTTTGCCTTGTCACCGTCATCGACTCATGGGACACCCGGTATGCGGGAGCACCCCACCATCCTTGCATGACACGCCCCCGTCACTTTTCCTTTTGCACCGGCATCTCAATCGAGTTACTGGAAACCGATATGTTGCCGTGGCACCCCTTTCTTTCCGCCACGATGACAAATGCCTCATACCTTATCATGTCAAAATTTTCATAAATATTGCATATAAACTTGCATGTCATCCGCATCATGATAACAACATCAAGAATGTTTTGTATGCATTAATTCGCTAAATGCTTATGGGGATTTACCGGATTTGTCGTTTGTTATATCCAGCCCCATTTAAATTGTTTAGATGGTATAGTTTTGTTATGCTTCACCTCTTGCCATGCTTAACAACATTTAATATTGTTGGGTACTTAAATGGGAGAGAACTAAATAATTGTTGTGGTGTCGTCAATATGAAACTCGTTGCATATTGAGCTCCACTTAACTTGTAGTTTTGCTTGTGCATTTTGCCATGCCATGCCTCCTTAAACCGGACATGCATCATTCTTGGTTGTGCATCATGCCATGATTATGTGTTGGTTGTTTACTATGTTGTTTGCTTTCTTTCCGGTGTTGCTTCTTCGGGTTAGTTCTGATAACGTCGCGTTTATGAGGATTTGTTCGACTACGTTCGTTTCTCTTCTTCATGGACTCGTTCTTCTTCCTTGCGGGACCTCAGGCAAGATGACCATACCCTCGAAATCACTTCTCTCTTTTCTTGCTAGTTTCTCGATCTATTGCTATGCCGCGATACCTACCACTTGCTTTATCATGCCTCCCATTTTGCCATGTCAAGCCTCTAACCCACCTTGTCCTAGCAAACCGTTGTTTGGCTATGTTACCGCTTTGCTCAGTCCCTCTTATAGCATTGTTAGTTGCAGGTGAAGATGGGAGTTTGTTCCATGTTGGAACATGATTATTGTTGGGATATCACAATATCTCTTATTTAATTAATGCATCTATATACTTGGTAAAGGGTGGAAGGCTCGGCCTTATGCCTGGTGTTTTGTTCCACTCTTGCCGCCCTAGTTTCCGTCATACCGGTGTTATGATCCTTGATTTTCCGTTCCTTACGCGGTTGGGTTATAATGGGAACCCCTTGACAGTTCGCTTTGAATGAAACTCCTCCAGCAAGGCCCAACCTTGGTTTTACCATTTGCCACCTAAGCCTTTTCCCTTGGGTTCTGTAGACTCAAGGGTCATCTTTATTTTAAACCCCCCGGGCCAGTGCTCCTATGAGTGTTGGTCCAACCTGTCAGCAGCCGCTGACCACCAAGGGCAACTCTGGGTTGGCCTACTAGAATCTTGGACAATCCGGTGTTCCCTGTGAACGAGATATGTGCAGCTCCTATCGGTATTTGTCGGCACATTCGGGCAGCTTTACCATTTTCGAAATGTCTTGTAACCGAGATTCCGAGTCTGATCGGGTCTTCCTGGGAGAAGGATTATGGACAGATTTTTTACAGACAGAGGAAGATGGATTTTGTCTAAGTGTTGAAGATTGACAAAGAACAAAGTTCAAGTCAACCTAGGGCCTAATGTTGGGGATATAGCTACCAGGTATGACCCGCCCAGGAGGGGCCGGGTCAACCCTAATGGCGGGTTGTTAAGAGAAGCCCAGTAATATTCAAGGTGATAATTTATTAACAATTGTAGAAGGCCTAAGCCCATAGGCGGCTTAAGGCCCAATATTGTAAACCGCCATATGTAACGAAAGACTTGTAAAGAAAGGCATATACAAGAAGTGTCACAGCCCTAGCTAAGCCCTTGCCTGACTCTGCTTAAGCATCCATGCATCATGTTTAAATTCAAATGAAATTTTGAAATGGGGATGTTCAAACCCTAGCAGATAATAATTTTAACTAGGTTCAATTCAAATATTTTCATTGGACCAAAATGCCCTCCAAAAATGTTCATTATTTCTGGAAAAAGGTTAAAACCTTACTCAGAGGTCATGCACATTTGTCCAATGCATTTATGGTTTTTGAATTAATTCATAATTGTATTTGAGTTGGAGCAAATAAATTCTATAAATATTTTTATTGCTCCAATGATCCTGGAACATTTTGTGGAGCTCTAGGACAAACCTTAATGCATCCACAATAATTTCCAGAGAGCTGCAAAAATAATTTGGTTAAGAAACCAAATTAAAACAAAACTGCAAAATTAGAAAATAGAAACATTAAATAAAAGAGAGGAGAGAACCTCACCTGGACTCACCTGTCGCGGCCCAGCTGGCCAGCCCAGCGCCCCCTTGTCATCTTCCTCCTCTGCCAGGAGGACGAACAGGTGGCGGGCGCCGACGCAGCCTCGGCCACCTCCTGCTTCCCCGACCACCTCCTGCTTCCCCGGCCCCTCCTAGACGACGCCACGGAGCGCCACGCAGCCCCTGGCTCCCTCTCTCACTCTCCTCGCTCCTCCCCCCCTCCTCTGTTTCCCGCACGCAGCCACCGAGCGGAGCTCGTCGCCGCCGTCCACTGCCACCACGGCCACCGGGCCTCCCTCGCTTCCCCGACTAGCCCACAAGCTCCGCCACTCCGTCCTCGACCCACCTCACCGAGCCACGCCCCTCCAGAAGCCCCCGAAGCGCCGCCCCGACGTTTTTCCCCTCCTCGGACCCGCCGGTCGCCGTCGCCCGATTCGTCGGCTCCGGACCGTCCCCGGCCTCGTCTCCGCCTCGAATGGATTCGCTGTGAGCCTCCGCTGCTTCTCCTGTGCTCGCCCCCTTTGTTCTCGCCCCCTAGCCCCATCTCCCACCGCGGCCGAGAGCTTCTCGCCGCCGGCCATGGCGTGACCGTGGCCACAGCCACCGTAGCTCGTTCCCGAGCCCACCATCGTGCTCAGCACGATCACATGTACCCGTAGACACCCACAACGCCTCCTCCCGTGCTCTGTAACGCCACCCCGAGATTGCCCGAACTCCGGCCGCCGCTTTGGAGCTCGCCGTCGTCAGCTCTGGCCTCCCCACGACCCAGCACCCGCACCGTTCGACGCGCGGGAGCAAGGGCTCTCCAACGAGCCCAAGCACGGCCTCGCTCGTGCCCTGTAGCGTGTTTCCGACGGCCGCCACCGTCTCGGGCCTCGCCGGCGTCGAGACGCCGGCGGGATTGACCCTACTGACCAGGGGTTTGACCCCGTTGACTACTGACCATGTGGGCCCAGTTTGACCCCAGGGTCACTGACGCGTGGGCCATGCCCCTATTTAGTTTAAGTGTGAGTTTAATTAGCACTAATTAACTTAGTTAATTAGTTGACTCACTGACTAGTGGGCCCAGGCCCTAATTAACCTAGGTTAGTGCTAACCTAACGCTAACTAACTCTGTTAGTTAGTTGTTACACTGACATGTGGGTCCCAGCCGTCAGGTTTGACCCCAGTCAGCCGCAGTTGACTGCTGACATCGTGCTGACGTCATGCTGGCGCAATATATATTTTCTGGAATTAAAATAATTCAGGAAATTCCAGAAAATGATTTAAACTTCAAAAATTCATGGAAATTCAACCGTAACTCCAAATGAAATAATTTATATATGAAAAATGATCAAAAAAATCCAATCTATCCATCTGTACAATTTTCGTGCATGTTAGAACAACTTATGACCACTGTTTAGGACAATTCAATTAAATGGCATTTAAACTCTCACATATGGAGTTTGAATTTGAACCTAGTGTTCAAACCAGCCCCATTTAACCTGTTGCTAGATGCATTAGCCCAAATCACATCATATTGCCATGTCACATTCATGCATCATATTGTCGCATTGCATTGATTGTGTTCTTCCTTGTTTGCCGGTAATTGTCCCCTCTCGATAGACGTGTACCGGCGATGTGATCGATGACACCGATGAAGAGCTATATTATCTTCAGAAGTGCCAGGCAAGCAAAACCCCCTTGTTCATTCCGATAAAATCCCACTCTCTCGCTCCTGCTCTCTTTTACTGCATTAGGACAACAACGACATATTTGTTACTTGCTGCGGTAGCTGAACCCCTTTATCCTTTGCATGACCTGTCATTGCCACAGTAAATAGATGAAACCCACTAGCATGAGTAGGAGTTGTTTGAGCCCTGTTGTGCCTACTCATTCATGCTTGTTTGTCATGCCTGCTACTGCTTAGAGTTGAGTCAGGTCTGATTCATCGGGGATGAACCAGAGGTGTGTGAACATGTCCTACCATTGAGAGCTAAGTGTGTGAACACGATTTGGTAAAGGTAGCGGTGAGAGGCCATGTAGGAGTACATGGTGGGTTGTCTCATTGCAGCCGTCTTCAGGAACTCAGTTCTGTGTTTGTGATCCATGACCAGTTACTACCACACATTGGGTTCCAGTAACTCGACCCCTCTCGACTTATTAATCAACATGATCTCTGTCCAGGAGTTGCAACTAGTTTCTGGTGTTTGTAGGTAGTGTGGCACCCGGTACAGGTGGGCTTGGGACAGACTAGGCACAGTGGCCCGGTGTACCAAGTGGCACCCGGATGGTGGACTTGGGAACCCTGCTCACATCGTTTGGGGCCGTGAGCGACACCCCGGCCGGATCTCCTTGCGGATGGAACCCGAATAGGCGATAAACCTGGACGAGAGACTTGTATGGTTAGTCAGGTCGTGGCCGACTCCCTCGCCCGGCTTCCGCTTGAAGGTTGCCGAGGTACATGACGTGTACAGGGCGATAAGTGGCGAGAGCGTGTGTGAAGAAGTACACCCCTGCAGGTTTATCACTATCTATTCGAATAGCCGGATTCCTCAGATATGGAAACTTGGACCCCTTGCATAGTTCATAGACAAGTGAAAGTGGATACTCTAAAATACGCAAGATAAGCGTGAGTGCTATGGATGGCGTTCTCGTAGGGAGACGGGAGCGGTTCCATAGTGGTGTATTGGTTGGTGAATATGTGGACTCGTGTGCGCCACCTCAAAGAGTTACATTGCAGTCGTAGTTCAGGATAGCCATCGAGTCAAAGCTGGCTTGCTGCAGTTAAACTCCACCACCCCCTTTGTTGATAATGATGCATATGTAGTTAGATCTGATGTAAGTCTTGCTGGGTACATTTGTACTCATGTTGCTTAATTTATGTTTTTGCAGAGAGGCTTCAGTCTCGCTAGTAGTACCGCGTGGACTTCGACGTTTAGCTTGTTACCTCAGCTACGATCTTGTGCCCTCGGCAGGATCTGGTAGATAATCAGGCTTCTTAGCCTTTTTCATTTGTAGATGTCTGTACTCAGACATGTTAAGCTTCCGCTTGTGCTTGACTTGTTTGCTCTGAATGTTGGGTCATGAGACCATGATTGTAATATCTCGCTCCTCGGAGCCTATTGAATAAAATACTTGAGTTGTAGAGTCATTTTGTGATGCCATGTTGTATTTGCACATATCGAGCATATTGTGTGTATGTTATTGAAATGCTTGGTATGTGTGGGATCTGGCTATCTAGTTGTTTATCCTTAGTAGCCTCTCTTACCGGGAAATGTCTCCTAGTGTTTGCACTGAGCCATGGTAGCTTGCTACTGCTCCGGAACACTTAGGCTGGCCGGCATGTGTCCTTCTTCGTTCCTGTGTCTGTCCCTTCGGGGAAATGTCACTCGATGAATACCGGAGTCCTGTTAGCCCGCTACAGCCCGGTTCACCGGAGTCCTGCTAGCCCAGTGCTACAGCCTGGATTCACTCGCTGATGATCGACACGTTCGATGCTGGGTCATGGATGCATGTCCCTGTAAGTTAGTGCCACTTTGGGTTCACGACTAGCCATGTCAGCCCGGGTTCTTTGTCATATGGATGCTAGCGACACTATCATATACGTAAGCCAAAAGGCGCAAACGGTCCCGGGCCAGGTAAGGTGGCACCCGTGGGAATACCGTGCGTGAGGCCGCAAAGTGATATGATGTGTTACATGCTAGATCAGTGTGACTTAGGATCGGGGTCCTGACACCGGGCCGGAGACGTTTTATGAGCCGGCCAGGACTTTGTAGGCCGCCAGGCGTCAACTCGTGTATATAAGGGGACGACCCGGCGGCGGCTTAGGGACAAGAAACAACAGATCGATAACCAAGCAAGCGGATTCACTCCTTGGTCATCGAAACCTAGCAATACAACATCAACTGGACTAGGCCTTACCTTCACCATAAGGGGCCAAACCAGTATAAACCTCTTGTGTCCTTTGTCCCAATTAACCCCTTTAAGCTTCCTAGTTGTGATGGCCCTATGACTAAGTCCTTTTGCTAGGACATCTGCCATGAAAATTCCACGACAGGATGCGTAATCAACCCGAGTACCTTGGGAAGCACAGAATGCCCTGAACTCATCAGAATCATAGTTGGACCCATTATCTATGATACTACTGTGAGGGACACCATATCTGAATATCAACTCTTTGATGAAACTGATGGCAGTGCTTGAATCAAGATTCTTGATAGGCTTGGCCTTGATCCATTTGGTGAATTTGTCTACTGCCACAAGAAAATGAGTGAAACCACTTCTGCTGGTCTTGAAGGGTCCAACCATATCCAACTTCCAAACAGCAAATGGCCAGACGAGTGGAATAGTCTTCAAGGCACATGCATGCTTGTGAGACATGTTTGAATAGAACTGGTAGCCTTTGCATGCTTGATAGGCTTGTTAGACATCTTTTGCCATCTCATTTGCACATGGCCAACAGAATCCTCCTCGGTATGTGATGTCTACTACACAACCTTCTTCTTGTAGACATTGTTGGGCCTCCAAGTGCAGAGGTTTGTAGGACAGTAGAAAATTTCCCTCAAGTGGATAACCTAAGGTTTATCAATCCGTAGGAGGCGTAGGATGAAGATGGTCTCTCTCAAGCAACCCTGCAACCAAATAGCAAAGAGTCTCTTGTGTCCCCAACACACCAAATACAATGGTAAATTGTATAGGTGCACTAGTTCAGCGAAGAGATGGTGATACAAGTGGTATATGGATAGTAGATAATGGTTTTTGTCATCTGAAAATATAAAAACAGCAAGGTAACTAATGATAAAAGTGAGCACAAACGGTATTGCAATGCTAGGAAACAAGGCCTAGGGTTCATACTTTCACTAGTGCAAGTTCTCTCAACAATAATAACATAATTGGATCACATAACTATCCCTCAACATGCAACAAAGAGTCACTCCAAAGCCACTAATAGCGGAGAACAAACGAAGAGATTATGGTAGGGTACGAAACCACCTCAAAGTTATTCTTTCCAATCAATCCATTGGGCTATTCCTACAAGTGTCACAAACAGCCCTAGAGTTCGTACTATAATAACACCTTAAGACACAAATCAACCAAAACCCTAATGTCACCTAGATACTCCATTGTCACCTCAAGTATCTGTGGGTATGATTATACGATATGCATCACACAATCTCAGATTTATCTATTCAAACCAACACAAAGTACTTCAAAGAGTGCCCGAAAGATTCTACCGGAGAGTCAAGACGAAAACGTGTGCCAACCCCTATGCATATGTTCATGGGAGGAACCCGCAAGTTGATCACCAAAGCATACATCAATTGGATCAATAGAATACCCCATTGTCACCACCGGTATCCCACGCAAGACATACATCAAGTGTTCTCAAATCCTTAAAGACTCAATCCGATAAGATAACTTCAAAGGGAAAACTCAATCCATTACAAGAGAGTAGAGGGGGAGAAACATCATAAGATCCAACTATAATAGCAAAGCTTGCGATACATCAAGATCGTGCCACCTCAAGAACACGAGAGAGAGAGAGAGAGAGAGAGAGAGAGAGAGAGATCAAACACATAGCTACTGGTACATACCCTCAGCCCCAAGGGAGAACTACTCCCTCCTCGTCATGGAGAGCACCGGGATGATGAAGATGGCCACTGGAGAGGGATTGCCCCATCCTGCAGGGTGCCAGAATGAGTCTAGATTGGTTTTCGGTGGCTACGGAGGCTTCTGGCGGCGGAACTCCCGATATATTGTGCTCCCCGAAGTTTTTAGGGTATATGGGTATATATGGGAGGAAGAAGTACGTCGGTGGACCTCCGGGCTATCCGCGAGGCAGGGGGCGTGCCCGCACCCTCGTGAGCAGCCCGAGACTCTCCTAGTCCAACTCCGATACTCAGTGGGCTTCTTCTGGTCCAAAAATAAGTCCCGTGAAGTTTCAGGTCAATTAGACTCCGTTTGATTTTCCTTTTCTGCGATACTCTAAATCAAGGAAAAAACAGAAACTGGCACTGGGCTCTAGGTTAATAGGTTAGTCCCAAAAATCATATAAAATAGCATATAAATGCATATAAAACATCCAAGGTTGATAATATAATAGCATGGAACAATAAAAAATTATAGATACGTTGGAGACGTAACAGCATCCCCAAGCTTAATTCCTGCTCGTCCTCGAGTAGGTAAATGATAAAAACAGAATTTTTGATGTGGAATGCTACCTAACATATTTCTCTAAGTAATCTTCTTTATTGTGGCAAGAATATTCAGATCCATAAGATTCAAAACAAAAGTTTAATATTGACATAAAAATAATAATACTTCAAGCATACTAACAAAGTAATCATCTTCTAAAAATAACATGGCCAAAGAAAGCTATCCCTACAAAATCATATAGTCTGGCTATGCTCCATCTTCACCACACAACGTATTTAAATCATGCACAACCCCGATGACAAGCCAAGAAATTGTTTCATACTTTTGATGTTCTCAAACTTTTTCAATCTTCACGCAATATATGAGCGTGAACCATGCATATATCACTATAGGTGGAATAGAATGGTGGTTGTGGAGAAGAAAAAAAAGGAGAAGATAGTCTCACATCAACTAGGCGTATCAACGGGCTATGGAGATGCCAATCAATAGATATCAATGTGAGTCAGTAGGGATTGCCATGCAACGGATGCACTAGAGCTATAAGTATATGAAAGCTCAACAAAAGAAACTAAGTGAGTGTGCATCCAACTCGCTTGCTCACGAAGACCTAGGGCATTTTGAGGAAGCCCATCATTGGAATATGCAAGCCAAGTTCTGTAATGAAAAATTCCCACTAGTATACGGAAGTGACAACATAGGAGACTCTCTATCATGAAGATCATGGTCATACTTTGAAGCACACGTGTGGTAAAAGGATAGTAGCATTTCCCCTTCTCTCTTTTTCCCTCATTTTTTATTTTTATTTTTTATTTTTTTTATTTGGGCCTTCTCTTTTTTTATGGCCTCTTTTTTATTTGGGCTTCTTTGGCCTCTTTTTTTTCTCGTCCGGAGTCTCATCCCGACTTGTGGGGGAATCATAGTCTCCATCATCCTTTCCTCACTGGTACAATTCTCTAATAATGATGATCATCACACTTTTATTTTCTTACAACTCAAGAATTACAACTCGATACTTAGGACAAGATATGACTCTATATGAATGCCTCCGGCGGTGTACCGGGATGTGCAATGAATCAAGAGTGACATGTATGGAAGAATTATGAATGGTGGCTTTGCCACAAATACGATGTCAACTACATGATCATGCAAAGAAATATGACACTGATGGAGCGTGTCATAATAAACGGAACAATGGTAAGTTGCATGGCAATATATCTCGAAATGGCTATGGGAATGCCATAATAGGTAGGTATGGTGGCTGTTTTCAGGAAGGTATATGGCGGGTGTATGATACCGGCGAAAGGTGCGCGGTATTAGAGAGGCTAGCAATGGTGGATGGGTGAGAGTGCGTATAATCCATGGACTCAACATTAGTCATAAAGAACTCACATACTTATTGCAAAAATCTATTAGTTATCGAAACAAAGTACTACGCGCATGCTCCTAGGGGGATAGATTGGCAGGAAAAGACCATCGCTCGTCCCCGACCGCCACTCATAAGGAAGACAATCAATAAATAAATCATGCTCCGAGTTCATCACATAACGGTTCACCATACGTGCATGCTACGGGAATCACAAACTTTAACACAAGTATCTCTCAAATCCACAACTACTCAACTAGCATGACTCTAATATCACCATCTCCATATCTCAAAACAATCATAAGGAATCAAACTTCTCATAGTATTCAATGCACTTTATATGAAAGTTTTTATTATATCCCTCTTGGATGCCCATCATATTAGGACTAGTTTCATAACCAAAGCAAACTACCATGCTGTTCTAAAGGACTCTCAAAATAATATAAGTGAAGCATGAGAGATCAATTATTTCTATAAAATAAAACCACCACCGTTCTCTAAAAGGATATAAGTGAAGCACTAGGGCAACGACAAACTACTCCGAAAGATATAAGTGAAGATCAATTAGTAGTTGAATAATTATGCAACTATGTGAAGACTCTCTAACATTTAAGAATTTCAGATCTTGATACTTTATTATAACAGTAAGCAAAACAAAATAAAATAAATTGACGCTCCAAGCAAAACACATATCATGTGGTGAATAAAAATATAGCTCCAAGTAAAGTTACCGATGAACGAAGACGAAAGAGGGGATGCCTTCCGGGGCATCCCCAAGCTTAGGCTCTTGGCTGTCCTTGAATATTACCTTGGTGTGCCTTGGTCATCCCCAAGCTTAGGCTCTTTCCACTCCTTATTCCATAGTCGATCGAATCTTTACCCAAAACATGAAAACTTCACAACACAAAACTTAACAGAAAACTCGTAAGCTCCGTTAGCGAAAGAAAACAAAACACCGCTTCATGGTACTGCAGTGAACTCATTATTTATTTATATTGGTGTAATATATACTGTATTACAACTTCCCTATGGTTTATAAACTCTTTTACTAGCCATAGATTCATTAAAATAAGCAAACAACACACGAAAAACAGAATCTGTCAAAAACAGAACAGTCTGTAGTAATCTGTAACTAACAAAAACTTCTGGAACCCCAAAAATTCTAAAATAAATTTCTGGACTTGAGGAATTTATATATTAATCATATTCAAAAATAATTAACTAAATATCACTCTCCAATAAAAAATGGCAGCAATTCTCGTGAGCGCTAAAATTTCTGTTTTTTTACAGCAAGATCAACAAGACTTTCCCCAAGTCTTCCCAACGGTTCTACTTGGCACAAACACTAATTAAAACATAAAAACTCAATCATAACAGAGGCTAGATAAATTATTTATTACTAAACATGAGCAAAAAGCAAGGAACAAAAATAAAATTGGGTTGCCTCCCGACAAGCGATATCGTTTAACGCCCCTAGCTAGGCATGACGATTTCAATGATGCTCACATAAAGGATAAGAATTGAGACATAAAGAGAGCATCATGAAGAATATGACTAATACATTTAAGTCTAACCCACTTCCTATGCATAGGGATTTTGTGAGCAAACAACTTATGGGAACAATAATCAACTAGCATAGGAAGGCAAAACAAGCATAACATTGAAACTTTAAGCACATAGAGAGGAAACTTGATATTATTGCAATTCCTACAAGCATATATTCCTCCCTCATAATAATTTTCAGTAGCATCATGAATGAATTCAACAATATAACCAGCACCTAAAGCATTCTTTTCATGATCTACAAGCATAGAAATTTTACTACTCTCCACATAAGCAAGATTCTTCTCCTTTAGAATAGTGGGAGTATCATAAGAGACTCGAATACTATAAATTGTTTCCACATTAAAAGAGTAATGTTTAGAAAAAGGGTAATCATAATCATGACAAGTTTAAATATAATCATCACTACTTTTTATAGCATAAGTGTCATCACAATAATCATCATAAGTAGCAACTTTGTTCTCATCATAATCAATTGAAACCTCTTCCAAGATAGTGGAATCATTAATAAATAAAGTCATGACCTCTCCAATATAATCATGATAAGTAGGAGGCATTCTATCATCATTATAAATTTGCATATCAAAACTTGGGAGACTAAAACTATCATATTCATTAAACGTAGCATCCCCAAGCTTGGGACAAACATTAATTGCAGCAATATATTCTCAAAAACATCATCTTCATCAAACATAGCATCCCCAAGCTTGGGCCTTTTCATATCATAAGAATAATCACTCTCATCATTAATAGTATGGATAGCACCAATAGTATAGCAATTATCATCATCACAATGAGTAGTAGGAGTAACATCATTTGGGAGGGATACCTTTTTACCTTTGCTTCTCCGTTTTTTTTCTTCTTCACATCATGTGCGGGTTTATCCCTCTTGTTTGAGCTCCTTATTGATGAGATTGGTTGAACAGAAAGCTCCTCCTCGTTACCTGATTCATCATAAAAAATTATAGGAGGATATTGGGAAGCCTCTTCCCTGTCATTAGTATTCTCTTCATCTTCTATTAGTTTTCTTGTCTTTATGTAATTGGCAATATAAGGATTTTCAATGCAATTCACCGCACAATACATATAAATTTCCTCTAGATCAAAATCAAGAAATTTATCGAGATTAAATTTTGGAATACCCTCAGTCATACGTCTCATTTCTTCATAACCCAAAAGAAGACTAAGCTCTTTATGATGCTCAAGGGTAATCAAGTTATCATAATTTTTGGACACGACTTGATCATGAAACAAATAGCATTGGAGCTTTAAATGACCATGTTCATTGCAAAGTTCACAAGGATGGCGATAAATATTGAATCTTTCAGCACACACATCTAGCCTTTCTTGCAAAAATTTAGTTTCTAAATTCTTATGCCTCTTGCAATATCTATCTTCCCTATTTGGTGTGTACTTACAAACCCAATGCACTCCACAAAAATTGACATGTTTATAGGAGACATTTTCATCATAACTAGTGCAATCATCATTAGTACTATGGATATTCAAGGAGTTCATACTAACAACATTGCAATCATGCTCATCATTCAAAGATTTAGTGCCAAACATTTTAATGCACTCTTCTTCTAACACTTTGGCATAATTTTCCTTCCCATCATACTCACGAAAGATATTAAAAAGATGAAGTGTATGAGGTAAACTCAATTCCATTTTTTTATAGTTTTCTTTTATAGACTAAACTAGTGATAAAACATGAAACTAAAATATTTGATTGCAAGATCTAAAGATATACCTTCAAGCGCTAACCTCCCCGGCAACAGTGCCAGAAAAGAGCTTGATGTCTACTACACAACCTTCTTGTAGATGTTGTTGGGCCTCCAAGTGCAGAGGTTTGTAGGACAGTAGCAAATTTCCCTCAAGTGGATGACCTAAGGTTTATCAATCCGTAGGAGGCGTAGGATGAAGATGGTCTCTCTCAAGCAACCCTGCAACCAAATAGCAAAGAGTCTCTTGTGTCCCCAACACACCCAACACAATGGTAAATTGTATAGGTGCACTAGGTCGGAGAAGAGATGGTGATACAAGTGGTATGTGGATAGTAGATAATGGTTTTTGTAATCTGAAAATATAAAAACAGCAAGGTAAGTAATGATAAAAGTGAGCACAAACAGTATTTCAATGCTAGGAAACAAGGCCTAGGGTTCATACTTTCACTAGCGCAAGTTCTCTCAACAATAATAACATAATTGGATCACATAACTATACCTCAACAAGCAACAAAGAGTCACTCCAAAGCCACTAATAGCGGAGAACAAACGAAGAGATTATGGTAAGGTACGAAACCACCTCAAAGTTATTCTTTCCAATCAATCCGTTGGGCTATTCCTATAAGTGTCACAAACAGCCCTAGAGTTCGTACTAGAATAACACCTTAAGACACAAATCAACCTAAAACCAAATGTCACCTAGATACTCCATTGTCACCTCAAGTATCCATGTGTATGATTATACGATATGCATCACACAATCTCAGATTCATCTTTTCAAACTAACACAAAGTACTTCAAAGAGTGCCCCAAAGAATCTACCGGAGAGTCAAGACAAAAACGTGTGCCAACCCCTAGGAATAGGTTCATGGGCGGAACCCGCAAGTTGATCACCAAAACATACATCAAGTGGATCAATAGAATACCCCATTGTCGCCACGGGTATCCCACGCAAGACATACATCAAGTGTTCTCAAATCCTTAAAGACTCAATCCGATAAGATAACTTCAAAGGGAAAACTCAATCCATTACAAGAGAGTAGAGGGGGAGAAACATCATAAGATCCAACTATAATAGCAAAGCTTGCGATACATCAAGATCGTGCCACCTCAAGAACACGAGAGAGAGAGATCAAACACATAGCTACTGGTACATACCCTCAGCCCCGAGGGAGAACTACTCCCTCCTCGTCATGGAGAGCACCAGGATGATGAAGATGGCCACCGGATAGGGATTGCTCCCTCCGGCAGGGTGCCAGAACGGGTCTAGATTGGTTTTCGATGGCTACGGAGGCTTCTGGCGGCGGAACTCCCGATCTATTGTGCTCCCTGAAGTTTTTAGGGTATATGGGTATATAAGGGAGGAAGAAGTACGTCGGTGGACCTCCGGGCTGTCCACGAGGCAGGGGGCGCGCCCAGGGGGTGGCCGCGCCCCCACCCTCATGGGTAGCCCGGGACTCTCCTAGTCCAACTCTGATACTCCGTGGGCTTCTTCTGGTCCAAAAATAAGTTCCTTGAAGTTTCTGGTCAATTGGATTCCGTTTGATTTTCCTTTTTCGCGATACTCTAAAACAAGGGGAAAAAAACAGAAACTGGCACTAGGATCTAGGTTAATAGGTTAGTCCCAAAAATCATATAAAATATCATATAAATGCATATAAAACATCCAAGGTTGATAATATAATAGCATGGAACAATCAAAAATTATAGATACGTTGGAGATGTATCAGTATGCTTTGGCTATGATGGTCCGAGAGGACGCATGGTGACCATGGGCCCCCGAGTGGATATCATTTAGAATCATTCGACCTTCTTTCTGGAGTGATACATCGCTGAGCGGCTCCGGTGACGCTTTCTCTGTAAAGCTGACCACCTATCACCGTGAAGGCTTTGGTTCGTCGGACAATCTAGCGGGCCTCATCTTCATCCTCCGGAAGCTCCTTCCTGAGCAGATACGCAATGTATGGTACCGTCCAATCGGGGGTGTTTACCAAGACTTCCATGATTAGGTCGACTACGGCCAAGACTTCAATCTCAGTCGGATCAGTAGAACTTTTCGGTTGCGGGGGATCCTCTTTGAAAGGATCTTCCTGGACTGATAGGGTATGGAGATGTTCCAAGAACACATTGTTGGGTATAGGTTTCTGTGTGGAACCCAACTTTGCCAGATCGTCAGCGGCTTGATTCCTTATTCGGGGTATGAGGTGGAGTTCTAACTCCTCAAACTTCTTTTCTAGCTTCCTTACTGCGTTGCAATAACCAGTCATGGTTGGACTCCTGATATCCCATTCCTTCATTACTTGATTGACCGCTAAGTCTGAGTCGTCGTAGACCATCAGGCGACGGACGCTGAGTGAGATAGCCATATGCAACCCGTATAAAAGTGCCTCATACTCAGCTTCATTGTTTGAGGAATCAAAGTGAATTTGAAGGATATAGCTGAGCTTGTAGCCTCTGGGAGTGTGGCGACCCGACCCGAATGGATCAAGTGCTCTGTGCTCAGGTGTCATCCCTGGATCAGTAATGCTGACACCACACAGTACATCGAAGGATTTATAGTAGAGTGGCAATCACACACTTATTACATTGTTGTCTCAAAGAGAACTTATTACAATAAATATGGCTTAAGGCCATCTAATAACGATAACAGCGGAAGACTCGGAAGATAAATGGGTCCATCAACTCCAACGGCATCACTGAGTATAGAACCACGACCTAAAAGCACCTTACTCGTCGTCTGAAAAGTCTGCAACATGAGAAGTTGCAGCCCGAAAACGGGTCAGCACATGGAATATGCTGGCAATGTAACACATAGAGAGTAATGGAATGAAACAGCTATACTATATGCATATATGGCTGGTGGAAAGCTCTATGGTTACAGTTTTGCGTAAAGCCAGTTTTTCCTTACTTCAAAGGAATAAATTTATTTAACTATCATAGTAGTTGTTAAACATCGAGAATGGTTGACAGCATTCCGATCCCAATTAAGTGAACAGTTAAAAACCCAACAACATTAATTAGAAGTAACATGTTGAGATTCACATGATATTCAAGTACTAGATACTAAAGTTGTCCATAACTGGGGACACGGCTAATCATGATTAGTTTGTACACTCTGCAGAGGTTTGCGCACTTTTCCCCACATGACTCGATCGCCTCCGTTTGTTTTCTCGCACTACATGGTGTTTGAGAAACGGATGACCGAGACATAGTCTTTCAGAAGCGCTAGCACCTTACATGTGGGGTAGACCGTACCACCTACAACCCCTACATCTGCTAGTCCACCCCGTAAGAGTTCGCACAACTTAGTCAACTATGCCAGAGCCCATAGTAGCATGTGGATGCACACGGAAGTTTCTAGCATGAATGATCTTATGATCCCTTTGAGTCTGGGTGGCGGTCCAAGATAAAACAGGCAAGTCCTGATAGACATCAGGTGCCTCAATCCACCCAGATGTGTGTTTAAGTTGCCACCTTAGATAAACCATTAAAATTATCAACTCACATCTATCATGGATATCACTCACCCAATCCACGTCTACTAGCATAGCATGGCATAATAAGCAAACGTAGAAGTAACTCCCAAAGGTTTCATAATAATACAGGTGATAGGTACTACCTCATCTACTTCCCATCCCACAGTTTAATTAGATCCTAATCATGCAATGTGAGAGGATTGATCTAATGCAATAAAACATGGGTTGTAGAAAAAGGTATGATCAAAGTGTTACTTGCCTTGCTGATGATCCGCGAGACCTAGGGTTTCGAAGGAACAAGCGGCGCAATCCGGGTGATCTATCGCAGACAAACAACAAGCATACAATAAGTACTCATCTAATGCACAGGTAAAACTCGAACAGGAGAATGAACCAGGAAGTTCAACTTAAGAACTCCGGTTGCAAAGAAAGAACGAACCGAACAAAGAAACGGAAAACAAACGGCGGAAGAAAACAACTCGGTTCTAGCAAGTTGAAACTAGGTCAAATTTTACCGGGGCAAAAACTTGTTTAAGTTGATTAGACAAAATGGAGGTTTTGAAACGAAACTCCAGGCGCTTGAATCACCTGATTCCGATAAACGAGCGAGAAGAAAGACTAGAACGAAGATCGGATCTGAGATCACGATCGCGGAATAAATCCGACGAAAAGAAAAGAAGAACGATTAAACGAACGGGCGTCGTTAACCAGGGAATAATCCGTGATCACGTTCGTTGAGACGAACGGTCCAAAAGAAGAACGAAAACCGATCTAGGGTTTTCGGAAAAGAAAACTGAAACAAAGAACGAGAGAAAACCGGAACGGTTAAGGAAGAACCGGAACGGTTTAGAAGAAAAACTGAACCGAGGGGAGAAAAAGAGACGCGGCGCGGGACAACCTCGGCGAGGATCCGGCGAACGACGGCGACGGCGGCTATAGGGCGGCGGCGGGTGAGGGGCGCGGGGTGGGGCGCGGCTAAGGAGGAGAGGGGCTTGGGATTGATGTGAGGAGAGGGCGGGGGGTTGGGGTGTATTTATATAGGTGGGGGGATTACTTGGGGTAGGGGGCAAGCAAAAGAGGGAAAACAAAACAAGGAAAGGGGGGGCTAACCGGCCTAGAGTCCCTCTGGGACTCGGCCTAGAGCGAGGGAGGCGGCGGCCTGGCGCTGCGCCTGGCGCGCGCGCTGGCTGGGGAGGCGGCCGGCTGGCTGGGCCTTTGGCCCGGCTGGCCTTGGTCCTTTTTTTAACTGGATTCGCGCACAGAAAACAAAAGAAAACTAAACTAAATGAACTCCAAAATTACTAAAGTAAATTTTTCCCGACTCCTAAAAATGAGCCGAACAAAATGAACTTTACTCCGGACCTAGAATGCAATTTTTTGAAAACGCGCATTTTTCCTTATCTAAATAAAAAGCAAACGAAACTCTGGCAAAACCAAAATTTGATTTATTCATTAAATCTTCATTTTTCCTAAATTTGGGAAAGTCATATTATTCCCTCTCTCATTATTTTTGATATTGGAAAAATAATTGAAGATTAAATAAATAAATCAAATGATCCTCTTTTCCAAAATTTGAGAGAACTCTCAAATATGAAAATAACGAAATCTCCAACTCTCTCCGAGGGTCCTTGAGTTGCGTGAAATTTCTAGGATCGACCAAAATGCAAGAAAATATGCTATGCATGATAATCTAGTGTATAACATTCCAAATTGAAAATTTGGGATGTTACAAACCTACCCCCTTAAAATGAATCTCGCCCTCGAGATTCGGGTTGGCTAGAAAATAGGTGAGGGTGGTCCTTGAGCAAATCTTCTTCTCTTTCCCAGGTGGGTTCATCCTCTGAGTGGTGGTTCCACTGAACTTTGCAAAACTTGATAACCTTGCTGCAGGTAACTCTGCTGGCGTAATCGAGAATCTTGACTGGCTTCTCCTCATATGTTAAGTCATGCTCCAACTGAATCGCTTCAAGCGGTACTGAATCTCTTAGCGGTACCTCCGCCATCTCGGCGTGACATTTCTTCAGCTGAGAAACATGTAATACATCATGAACTCCTGACAGCTCCTCTGGTAATTCCAACTTATAAGCGACTTCTCCCATACGTTGCAAGATCTTGCACGGTCCAATGAAACGCGGTGCTAACTTGCCCTTAACTCCAAAGCGCTTAACTCCTCGAAGTGGGGATACTCGGAGATAAACTCGGTCTCCGGTTTCGTAGACTGTCTCCTTGCGTTTAGAATCTGCGTAGCTCTTCTGCCTGGACTGGGCTACCTTGAGCCTCTCGCGAATCAACTTAACTTTCCGTTCAGACTCCTTAATCAAATCTGGTCCAAAGAATTGACGGTCTCCAACTTCGTCCCATGACAACGGTGTCCTGCACCTCCTTCCGTATAAGGCTTCGAAAGGTGCCATCTTCAAATTGGTTTGGTAACTGTTGTTATAAGAAAACTCTGCATACGGCAAGTTATCGTCCCAACTAGATCCATAATCTAGTGCACAAGCTCTCAGCATATCTTCCAAAATCTGATTGACTCTCTCGGTCTGTCCATCCGTCTGTGGGTGAAAAGCTGTGCTGAACTCCAGTCTGGTTCCTAAAGTTTCATGCAACTGATTCCAAAACTTTGAAGTAAATTGGGTTCCTCTATCTGATACGATACTCCTCGGAACTCCATGCAAACAAATGATCCTAGTCATGTATATCTTTGCCAACTTAGCACTGGTGTAAGTGGTCTTAATTGGAATAAAATGTGCTACCTTTGTCAAATGATCAACTACTACCCATATCGAGTCATAGCCTGCTTTCGTCCGGGGTAGTCCTGTGATAAAATCCATGCCTATCTTATCCCACTTCCATTTGGGTATCGGCAATGGTTGTAACAATCCTGCTGGCTTCTGATGCTCTGCCTTTACTCTCTGACATACGTCACAAACTGCTACATATGCTGCAATATCCTTCTTCATTCCGGCCCACCAGAATGTTTCCTTCAAATCCAAATACATCTTGGTATTCCCTGGGTGAATCGAATACGGTGAATCATGTGCCTCTTGCAAAATCAACTTCCTGATCTCCGGGTCATTTGGCACATAAACACGGTCCTCAAACCATAGGGTATCGTGCTCATCCTCACGAAATCCCTTTGCTTTTTCTTCGCTCAATTTCTCTTTTATAGCAGCAATCTCCTTGTCAGATTTCTGAGCTTCTCTAATTTTATCCATCAATGTTGACTGAATCTCCAATGCTGCTACATAGCCTCTCGGAACTATTTCCAAACATAGCTCACGAAGGTTTTCTGCTAACTCCTTGGGTATTTTCCCCGTCACTAGGGTGTTGACATGGCTCTTACGGCTCAATGTGTCAGCTACTACATTAGCTTTTCCGGGATGGTAATGCAATCTCATGTCATAATCCTTGATGAGCTCCAACCATCTCCTTTGTCCGAGGTTCAACTCCTTCTGCGTGAAAATGTACTTCAAACTCTTGTGATCCATGTACACCTCACAATGATTTCCAATGAGGAAATGTCTCCACGTTTTCAATGCATGCACTACGGCTGCTAACTCCAAATCATGCGTGGCATAATTCAACTCATGAGGCTTCAGTTGTCGTGAAGCATACGAAACAACTCTCCCTTCCTGCATAAGCACTACTCCAAGTCCTCGACATGAAGCGTCGCAATACACCTCATAATCCTTGGTCTGATCTGGCAAAATCAATACTGGTGAGGTAACCAAGCGTTTCTTCAATTCCTGGAAACTAGCCTCACATTCCTCAGTCCAATTGAACTTAGTATCCTTCTTCAACAATTCAGTCATAGGCTTTGCAATCTTTGAAAAGTTCTCAATGAACCTCCGGTAGTATCCTGCGAGTCCAAGAAAACTCCGGATCTCTCCAACTGTCGTTGGCGATTCCCATTCGGTTACGGTCTCAACCTTAGTGGGGTCAACTGCTATACCTTCTCCAGATATAACGTGTCCGAGGAATCCAACTTCCTTCAACCAAAACTCACATTTGCTGAATTTGGCGTATAACTGATGTTCCCTTAGTTTCTCCAAAACCAAACGCAAATGTTCCTTATGCTCCTCTTCATTCTTTGAATAAACCAGGATGTCATCAATGAACACTACGACGAACTTATCCAAAAACTCCATAAACACTTTGTTCATCAGGTTCATAAAATAGGCAGGTGCGTTAGTCAATCCAAATGACATAACGGTATACTCATACAGTCCATATCTGGTGGTGAACGCTGTCTTAGGTATGTCCTGCTCTCGAATCTTCAATTGATGGTACCCTGACCGCAAATCGATCTTGGAAAACACTTTAGCTCCTTGCAATCGATCAAACAGATCGTTGATCATTGGCAATGGGTACTTATTTTTTATGGTTACTTCATTCAATCCCCGATAATCTACAACCATCCTTAATGATCCATCCTTCTTTTCCACTAGAAGTGCGGGTGATCCCCAAGGTGAAGAACTTGGGCGAATGTAACCTTTATCCAATAACTCCTTAATCTGATTCTTAATTTCCACCAAATCCTTTGCTGGCATCCGGTACGGTCGCTTCGATATTGGGCCTGTACCTGGCAATAACTCAATCAAAAACTCAATGTCTCTATCCGGTGGCATGCCTGGCAATTCCTCAGGAAATACATCAGGAAAATCCTTCACCACTCGTACTTCCTCTTGCACAACTCCTGTTAGGCAGTTTACTTGTGTCCTGTTTGGCACATGCCAGGATACATACTTGATCCTTCTTCCTTCTGGTGTGGTAAGCAAATTTTCTTACTGGCGCAATCGATATTTCCTCCATACATCGACAACCAATCCATGCCTAATATCACATCCAATCCTTGAGATTCCAATACTATTAGGTCTGAGGGAAACACATAGTTACCAATCCTTAATGGTAACCGATCACACCATCGTCTAGCCATAAACTCCGCTCCTGGTGAGCTTACTAACATGGGTGTCCTAAGGGCTTGGGTTGGCAGGTTATATTTATCCACAAATCCCCTTGATATGTATGAATGCGATGCACCAGTATCAAAAGGAACGAGTGCGGTAAATGACTTAACCAGAAACTTACCGATTACTGCATCAGGCTGATCTTCAACCTCCTCCACATTAATGTGGTTCACCTGTCCCCTATTGAAAGGGTTCGGCTTCTTCCCAGAGCTTCCATTGCCATTTCCATTCTGGCCTTCGGGGCATTCATTGGCATAATGTCCGGTCTTGGAACACTTGAAACAGGTGACTTGACTCAGATCTCTCTTGGTTGGGGTCGATGGGATGGTACGGTTCTAGCCGTTGCTTCCTCCATTACCATTATTGTGGCCATTATGGTTGTGCGAGCTACCTCCTCCATGGGTATGCTGAAACTGAAATCCCTGTTTTGGGGTAAAACGGGGCTTCTGCTGGGCTCCAGAGTTATACTTCCACTGTCCATACTTCCTCTTACGGTTCTCAATCTGCTGTTGCTTCCCTTCAATCATGATGGCACGATCTACCAACTCCTGGTAGTTGTTGAAACTCGCTACCATCAACTTCATGCTTAGTTCATCATTCAGTCCTTCCAGAAACTTCTCCTGCTTAGCTGCATCCGTAGCAACGTCATCTGGGGCATAACGTGCTAACTTGCTGAAATCGTCAACGTACTGGCCAACTGTCCTTCCTCCTTGGCGTAAGTTGCGAAACTCACGCTTCTTCAGGGCCATAGCTCCTGCTGAAACATGGGCAGTGCGGAAAGCTTGCTGAAACTGATCCCATGTGACAGTGTCAACTGGGTAAGTGGCTGTGAAATTCTCCCACCATGCTGCCGCGGGTCCGTCAAGCTGGTGAGCGGCAAACTTCACTTTCTCACCATCCGTGCATCCTGCAGTGGTCAACTCCCTTTCTATCTTGCGGAGCCAATCGTCTGCTCTTATCGGCTCGGTGCTACTAGAAAACACCAGCGGATTCAGCCTAAGGAAACGGGCTAAGTGGTCAACAGGTGGTGGTGGTGGTGGTGGGTTGTTGTTGTTGTTCTGTTGGTTCTGGACTAACATCTGCATCAATTGATTCTGCTGCTGGATCAACTGAGTGAGTTCCGGTGGGAATCCATTGTCACGTCTCGGAGGCATCTGAGGGTTTAGAAAAGACGAGAATTAAGAATAGAGTGAGGTCTAAAGGGAAAACACTACCCCAATGCACATGAGCAAATGCACACAAAATCACTTCATTCAATCAAACAAGGGCTTATAATCGGTCTAAAACTATCGCAAAAGTGCTCGAACTATAATGTTTACAGGGGGGAAATGCTACTACTATCTGGTGGTCATCTAGAAATTTGAACCGGTGGAAGACTCCATGATATCTGCTCCAGCTTCGTCTTCAAAGTCGGGTTCACTTGGATCCGAATCGGTGTCGTCGATGATGATGTAGTTGTCCGGACATGCGACGTACTCGTCTTCCTCCATGGATGCTAACTTCCTCTTGAGTTCTTCAATCTCCTGCTTAACATCGCCATTGTGCCTTGCTAGAGCTACGATCTCGTCCATGTAGTCCTTGCGTGTAGACTTCAGTTCTCCTTCTAGCTCGATGATCCTTGCCTTTGCATTCTTCAACTCTATCATATCATTGCACATCTAGTTCTCGTGGCGTCGAATGTGCTGGTTTAACTCCTGGATGTAAGATGCAATGGGTCTATCCTTCTTGGTGCTGACTAATTCCCATTGTTCATCTCGGCGTCCGCAAATCTGGTAGATAGTGTCCTTGAGGTCTTCTTGGTAAACTTCTCCAATGCGTCCTATGGTGATATGAGCTGCCATGCTCCTTCCCAGACTCCAGGTTGGTGCATTGAAAACACTATCTATGGGCTTCGTGATTGGTGCGAATGTCCTTCCCGGAACGTGAGTTTGAATCTTCCAGCGCTCCTCTTCAGGCAGAGTGGCGTTGAAGGTTCCCGTGAAGCTTGGTAATCCAATGTTCAGGTACTTGGTGACTTCCTTCAGGTGAAATCCAAATGGTGTGCCTTCATCCGGTTGGGCGTACTTAATCTTCGCGTTCGTCATCCTAAAAGAGTAGAAAAGATGAGGAGTTAGAAAATTAGAAGAGAATGGTGATCTATGGCTTTAACTTAGTGGTCGTGTCCTACAGTCAGCGTGTGCTCTGATACCATCTCTGTGGCGACCCGACCCGAATGGATCAAGTGCTCTGTGCTCAGGTGTCATCCCTGGATCAGTAATGCTGACACCACACAGTACATCGAAGGATTTATAGCAGAGTGGCAATCACACACTTATTACATCGTTGTCTCAGAGAGAACTTATTAGAATAAATATGGCTTAAGGCCATCTAATAACGATAACAGCGGAAGACTCGGAAGATAAATGGGTCCATCAACTCCAACGGCATCACTGAGTATAGAACCACGACCTAAAAGCACCTTACTCATCGTCTGAAAAGTCTGCAACATGAGAAGTTGCAGCCCGAAAACGGGTCAGCACATGGAATATGCTGGCAATGTAACACATAGATAGTAATGGAATGAAACAGCTATACTATATGCATATATGGATGGTGGAAAGCTCTATGGTTACAATTTTGCGTAAAGCCAGTTTTTCCCTACTGCAAAGGAATAAATTTATTTAACTATCATGGTAGTTGTTAAACATCGAGAATGGTTGACAGCATTCCGATCCCAACTAAGTGAACAGTTCAAAACCCAACAACATTAATTAGAAGTAACATGTTGAGATTCACATGATATTAAAGTACTAGATACTCAAGTTGTCCATAACCAGGGACACGGCTAATCATGATTAGTTTGTACACTCTGCAGAGGTTTGCGCACTTTTCCCCACATGACTCGATCGCCTCCGTTTGTTTTCTCACACTACATGGTGTTTGAGAAACGGATGACCGAGACATAGTCTTTCAGAAGCGCTAGCACCTTACATGTGGGGTAGACCGTACCACCTACAACCCCTACATCTGCTAGTCCACCCCGTAAGAGTTCGCACAACTTAGTCAACTATGCCAGAGCCCATAGTAGCATGTGGCTGCACACGGAAGTTTCTAGCATGAATGATCTTATGATTCCCTTGAGCCTGGGTGGCGGTCCAAGATAAAACAGGCAAGTCCTGATAGACATCAGGTGCCTCAATCCACCCAGATGTGTGTTTAAGTTGCCACCTTAGATAAACCAATAAAATTCTCAACTCACATCTGTCATGGATATCACTCACCCAATCCACGTCTACTAGCATAGCATGGCATAATAAGCAAACATAGAAGTAACTCCCAAAGGTTTCATAATAATACAGGTGATAGGTACTACCTCATCTACTTCCCATCCCACAGTTTAATTAGATCCTAATCATGCAATGTGAGAGGATTGATCTAATGCAATAAAACATGGGTTGTAGAAAAAGGTATGATCAAAGTGTTACTTGCCTTGCTGATGATCTGCGAGACCTAGGGTTTCGAAGTAACAAGCGGCGCAATCCGGGTGATCTATCATAGACAAACAACAAGCATACAATAAGTACTCATCTAATGCACAGGTAAAACTCGAACAGGAGAACGAACCAGGAAGTTCAACTTAAGAACTCTGATTGCAAAGAAAGAACGAACCGAACAAAGAAACGGAAAACAAACGGCGGAAGAAAACAACTCGGTTCTAGCAAGTTGAAACTAGGTCAAATTTTACCGGGGCAAAAACTTGTTTAAGTTGATTAGACGGAACGGAGGTTTTGAAACGAAACTCCAGGCGCTTGAATCACCTGATTCCGATAAACGAGCGAGAAGAAAGACTAGAATGAAGATCGGATCTGAGATCACGATCGCGGAAAAAATCCGACGAAAAGAAAAGAAGAACGATTAAACGAACGGGCGTCGTTAACCGGGGAATAATCGGTGATCACGTTCGTTGAGACGAACAGTCCGAAAGAAGAACGAAAACCGATCTAGGGTTTTCGGAAAAGAAAACTGAAACAAAGAACGAGAGAAAGCCGGAACGGTTAAGAAAGAACCGGAATGGTTTAGAAGAAAAACTGAACTGAGGGGAGAAAAAGAGACGCGGCGCGGGACAACCTCGGCGAGGCTCTGGCAAACGGCGGCGACGGCGGCTATAGGGCGGCGGCGGGTGAGGGGCGCGGGGTGGGGCGCAGCTAAGGAGGAGAGGGGCTTGGGATTGATGTGAGGAGAGGGGGGCGGGGGTTTGGCGTGTATTTATATAGGTGGGGGGGATTACTTGGGGTAGGGGGCAAGCAAAAGAGGGAAAACAAAACAAGGAAAGGGGGGGGGCTAACTGGCCTAGTGTCCCTCTGGGACTCGGCCTAGAGCGAGGGAGGCGGCGGCCTGGCGCTGCGCCTGGCGCGCGCGCTGGCTGGGGAGGCGGCCGGCTGGCTGGGCCTTTGGCCCGGCTGGCCTTGGTCCTTTTTTTAACTGGATTCGCGCGCAGAAAACAAAAGAAAACTAAACTAAACGAACTCCAAAATTACCAAAGTAAATTTTTCCTGACTACTAAAAATGAGCCGAACAAAATGAACTTTACTCCAGACATAGAATGCAATTTTTTGAAAACGCGCATTTTTCCTTATCCAAATAAAAAGCAAACGAAACTCTGGCAAAACCAAAATTTGATTTATTCATTAAATCTTCATTTTTCCTAAATTTGGGAAAGTCATATTATTCCCTCTCTCATTATTTTTGATATTGGAAAAATAATTGAAGATGAAATAAATAAATCAAATGATCCTCTTTTCCAAAATTTGAGAGAACTCTCAAATATGAAAATAACGAAATATCCAACTCTCTCCGAGGGTCCTTGAGTTGCGTGAAATTTCTAGGATCGACCAAAATGCAAGAAAATATGCTATGCATGATGATCTAGTGTATAACATTCCAAATTGAAAATTTGGGATGTTACAAACCTACCCCCTTAACATGAATCTCGCCCTCGAGATTCGGGTTGGCTAGAAAATAGGTGAGGGTGGTCCTTGAGCAAATCTTCTTCTCTTTCCCAGGTGGCTTCATCCTCTGAGTGGTGGTTCCACTGAACTTTGCAAAACTTAATAACCTTGCTGCGGGTAACTCTGCTGGCATAATCGAGAATCTTGATTGGCTTCTCCTCATATGTTAAGTCATCCTCCAACTGAATCGCTTCAAGCGGTACTGTATCTCTTAGCGGTACCTCCGCCATCTCGGCGTGACATTTCTTCAGCTGAGGAACATGGAATACATCATGAACTCCTGACAGCTCCTCTGGTAATTCCAACTTATAAGCGACTTCTCCCATACGTTGCAAGATCTTGCACGGTCCAACGAAACGCGGTGCTAACTTTCCCTTAACTCCAAAGCGCTTAACTCCTCGAAGTGGGGATACTCGGAGATAAACTCTGTCTCCGGTTTCGTAGACTGTCTCCTTGCGTTTAGAATCTGCGTAGCTCTTCTGCCTGGACTGGGCTACCTTGAGCCTCTCGCGAATCAACTTAACTTTCCGTTCAGACTCCTTAATCAAATCTGGTCCAAAGAATTGACGGTCTCCAACTTCGTCCCATGACAATGGTGTCCTGCACCTCCTTCCGTATAAGGCTTCGAAAGGTGCCATCTTCAAATTGGTTTGGTAACTGTTGTTATAAGAAAACTCCGCATACGGCAAGTTATCGTCCCAACTAGATCCATAATCTAGTGCACAAGCTCTCAGCATATCTTCCAAAATCTGATTGACTCTCTCGGTCTGTCCATCCGTCTGTGGGTGAAAAGCTGTGCTGAACTCCAGTCTGGTTCCTAAAGTTTCATGCAACTGATTCCAAAACTTTGAAGTAAATTGGGTTCCTCTATCTGATACGATACTCCTCGAAACTCCATGCAAACAAATGATCCTAGTCATGTATATCTTTGCCAACTTAGCACTGGTGTAAGTGGTCTTAATTGGAATAAAATGTGCTACCTTTGTCAAATGATCAACTACTACCCATATCGAGTCATAGCCTGCTTTCGTCCGGGGTAGTCCTGTGATAAAATCCATGCCTATCTTATCCCACTTCCATTCGGGTATCGGCAATGGTTGTAACAATCCTGCTGGCTTCTGATGCTCTGCCTTTACTCTCTGACATACGTCACAAACTGCTACATATGCTACAATATCCTTCTTCATTCCGGCCCACCAGAATGTTTCCTTCAAATCCAAATACATCTTGGTATTCCCTGGGTGAATCGAATACGGTGAATCATGTGCCTCTTGCAAAATCAACTTCCTGATCTCCGGGTTATTTGGCACATAAACACGGTCCTCAAACCATAGGGTATCGTGCTCATCCTCACGAAATCCCTTTGCTTTTTCTTCGCTCAATTTCTCTTTTATAGCAGCAATCTCCTTGTCAGATTTCTGAGCTTCTCTGATTTTATCCATCAATGTTGACTGAATCTCCAATGCTGCTACATAGCCTCTCGGAACTATTTCCAAACATAGCTCACGAAGGTTTTCTGCTAACTCCTTGGGTATTTTCCCCGTCACTAGGGTGTTGACATGGCTCTTACGGCTCAATGCGTCAGCTACTACATTAGCTTTTCCGGGATGGTAATGCAATCTCATGTCATAATCCTTGATGAGCTCCAACCATCTCCTTTGTCTGAGGTTCAACTCCTTCTGTGTGAAAATGTACTTCAAACTCTTGTGATCCGTGTACACCTCACAATGATTTCCAATGAGCAAATGTCTCACCGTTTTCAATGCATGCACTACGGCTGCTAACTCCAAATCATGCGTGGCATAATTCAACTCATGAGGCTTCAGTTGTCGTGAAGCATACGAAACAACTCTCCCTTCCTGCATAAGCACTGCTCCAAGTCCTCGACGTGAAGCGTCGCAATACACCTCATAATCCTTGGTCTGATCTGGCAAAATCAATACTGGTGAGGTAACCAAGCGTTTCTTCCATTCCTAGAAACTAGCCTCACATTTCTCAGTCCAATTGAACTTAGTATCCTTCTTCAACAATTTAGTCATAGGCTTTGCAATCTTTGAAAAGTTCTCAATGAACCTCCGGTAGTATCCTGCGAGTCCAAGAAAACTCCGGATCTCTCCAACTGTCGTTGGAGATTCCCATTCGGTTACGGTCTCAACCTTAGTGGGGTCAACTGCTATACCTTCTCCAGATATAACGTGTCTGAGGAATCCAACTTCCTTCAACCAAAACTCACATTTGCTGAATTTGGCGTATAACTGATGTTCCCTTAGTTTCTCCAAAACCAAACGCAAATGTTCCTTATGCTCCTCTTCATTCTTTGAATAAACCAGGATGTCATCAATGAACACCACGACGAACTTATCCAAAAACTCCATAAACACTTTGTTCATCAGGTTCATAAAATAGGCAGGTGCATTAGTCAACCCAAATGACATAACGGTATACTCATACAGTCCATATCTGGTGGTGAACGCTGTCTTAGGTATGTCCTGCTCTCGAATCTTCAATTGATGGTACCCTGATCGCAAATCGATCTTGGAAAACACTTTAGCTCCTTGCAATCGATCAAACAGATCGTTGATCATTGGCAGTGGGTACTTATTTTTGATGGTTACTTCATTCAATCCCCGATAATCTACAACCATCCTTAATGATCCATCCTTCTTTTCCACTAGAAGTACGGGTGATCCCCAAGGCGAAGAACTTGGGCGAATGTAACCTTTATCCAATAACTCCTTAATCTGATTCTTAATTTCTACCAAATCCTTTGCTGGCATCCGGTACGGTCGCTTCGATATTGGGCCTGTACCTGGCAATAACTCAATCAAAAACTCAATGTCTCTATCCGGTGGCATGCCTGACAATTCCTCAGGAAATACATCAGGAAAATCCTTCACCACTGGTACTTCCTCTTGCACAACTCCTGTTAGGCAGTTTACTTGTGTCCTGTTTGGCACATGCCGGGATACATACTTGATCCTTCTTCCTTCTGGTGTGGTAAGAAAAATTGTCTTACTGGCGCAATCGATGTTTCCTCCATACATCGACAACCAATCCATGCCTAATATCACATCCAATCCTTGAGATTCCAATACTATTAGGTCTGAGGGAAACACATAGTTACCAATCCTTAATGGTAACCGATCACACCATCGTCTAGCCATAAACTCTGCTCCTGGTGAGCTTACTAACATGGGTGTCCTAAGGGCTTGGGTTGGCAGGTTATATTTATCCACAAATCCCCTTGATATGTATGAATGCGATGCACCAGTATCAAAAAGAACGAGTGCGGTAAATGACTTAACCAGAAACTTACCGATTACTGCATCAGGCTGATCTTCAACCTCCTCCACATTAAGGTGGTTCACCTGTCCCCTATTGAAAGGGTTCGGCTTCTTCCCAGAGCTTCCATTGCCATTTCCATTCTGGCCTTCGGGGCATTCATTGGCATAATGTCCGGTCTTGGAACACTTGAAACAGGTGACTTGACTCAGGTCTCTCTTGGTTGGGGTCGATGGGATGGTACGGTTCTGGCCGTTGCTTCCTCCATTACCATTCTTGTGGCCATTATGGTTGTGCGAGCTACCTCCTCCATGGGTATGCTGAAACTGAAATCCCGGTTTTGGGGTAAAACGGGGCTTCTGCTGGGCTCCAGAGTTATACTTCCCCTGTCCATACTTCCTCTTACGGTTCTCAATCTGCTGTTGCTTCCCTTCAATCATGATGGCACGATCTACCAACTCCTAGTAGTTGTTGAAACTCGCTACCATCAACTTCATGCTTAGTTCATCATTCAGTCCTTCCAGAAACTTCTCCTGCTTAGCTGCATCCGTAGCAACGTCATCTGGGGCATAACGTGCTAACTTGCTGAAATCGTCAACGTACTGGCCAACTGTCCTTCCTCCTTGGCGTAAGTTGCGAAACTCACGCTTCTTTAGGGCCATAGCTCCTGCTGAAACATGGGCAGTGCAGAAAGCTTGCTGAAACTGATCCCATGTGACAGTGTCAACTGGGTAAGTGGCTGTGAAATTCTCCCACCATGCTGCCGCGGGTCTGTCAAGCTGGTGAGCGGCAAACTTCACTTTCTCACCATCCGTGCATCCTGCAGTGGTCAACTCCCTTTCTATCTTGCGGAGCCAATTGTCTGCTACTATCGGCTCGGTGCTACTGGAAAACACCGGCGGATTCAGCCTAAGGAAACGGGCTAAGTGGTCAACAGGTGGTGGTGGTGGTGGTGGGTTGTTGTTGTTGTTCTGTTGGTTCTGGACTAACATCTGCATCAATTGATTCTGCTGCTGGATCAACTGAGTGAGTTCCGGTGGGAATCCATTGTCACGTCTCGGAGGCATCTGAGGGTTTAGAAAAGACGAGAATTAAGAATAGAGTGAGGTCTGAAGGGAAAACACTACCCCAATGCACATGAGCAAATGCACACAAAATCACTTCATTCAATCAAACAAGGGCTTATAATCGGTCTAAAACTATCACAAAAGTGCTCGAACTATAATGTTTACAGGGGGGAAATGCTACTACTATCTGGTGGTCATCTAGAAATTTGAACCGGTGGAAGACTCCATGATATCTGCTCCAGCTTCGTCTTCAAAGTCGGGTTCACTTGGATCCGAATCGGTGTCGTCGATGATGATGTAGTTGTCCGGACATGCGACGTACTCGTCTTCCTCCGTGGATGCTAACTTCCTCTTGAGTTCTTCAATCTCCTGCTTAACATCGCCATTGTGCCTTGCTAGAGCTATGATCTCGTCCATGTAGTCCTTGCGTGTAGACTTCAGTTCTCCTTCTAGCTCGATGATCCTTGCCTTTGCATTCTTCAACTCTATCATATCATTGCACATCTGGTTCTCGTGGCGTCGAATGTGCTGGTTTAACTCCTGGATGTAAGATGCAATGGATCTATCCTTCTTGGTGCTGACTAACTCCCATTGTTCATCTCGGCGTCCGCAAATCTGGTAGATAGTGTCCTTGAGGTCTTCTTGGTAAACTTCTCCAATGCGTCCTATGGTGATATGAGCTGCCATGCTCCTTCCCAGACTCCAGGTTGGTGCATTGAAAACACTATCTATGGGCTTCGTGATTGGTGCGAATGTCCTTCCCGGAACGTGAGTTTGAATCTTCCAGCGCTCCTCTTCAGGCAGAGTGGTGTTGAAGGTTCCCGTGAAGCTTGGTAATCCAATGTTTAGGTACTTGGTGACTTCCTTCAGGTGAAATCCAAATGGTGTGCCTTCATCCGGTTGGGCGTACTTAATCTTCGCGTTCGTCATCCTAAAAGAGTAGAAAAGATGAGGAGTTAGAAAATGAGAAGAGAATGGTGATCTATGGCTTTAACTTAGTGGTCGTGTCCTACAGTCAGCGTGTGCTCTGATACCATCTCTGTGGCGACCCGACCCGAATGGATCAAGTGCTCTGTGCTCAGGTGTCATCCCTGGATCAGTAATGCTGACACCACATAGTACATCGAAGGATTGATAGTAGAGTGGCAATCACACACTTATTACATCGTTGTCTCAAAGAGAACTTATTAGAATAAATATGGCTTAAGGCCATCTAATAACGATAACAGCGGAAGACTCGGAAGATAAATGGGTCCATCAACTCCAACGGCATCACTGAGTATAGAACCACGACCTAAAAGCACCTTACTCGTCGTCTGAAAAGTCTGCAACATGAGAAGTTGCAGCCCGAAAACGGGTCAGCACATGGAATATGCTGGCAATGTAACACATAGAGAGTAATGGAATGAAACAGCTATACTATATGCATATATGGCTGGTGGAAAGCTCTATGGTTACAATTTTGCGTAAAGCCAGTTTTTCCCTACTGCAAAGGAATAAATTTATTTAACTATCATGGTAGTTGTTAAACATCGAGAATGGTTGACAGCATTCCGATCCCAACTAAGTGAACAGTTAAAAACCCAACAACATTAATTAGAAGTAACATGTTGAGATTCACATGATATTCAAGTACTAGATACTCAAGTTGTCCATAACCGGGGACACGGCTAATCATGATTAGTTTGTACACTCTGCAGAGGTTTGCGCACTTTTCCCCACATGACTCGATCGCCTCCGTTTGTTTTCTCGCACTACATGGTGTTTGAGAAACGGATGACCGAGACATAGTCTTTCAGAAGCGCTAGCACCTTACATGTGGCGTAGACCGTACCACCTACAACCCCTACATCTGCTAGTCCACCCCGTAAGAGTTCGCACAACTTAGTCAACTATGCCAGAGCCCATAGTAGCATGTGGCTGCACACGGAAGTTTCTAGCATGAATGATCTTATGATCCCTTTGAGCCTGGGTGGCGGTCCAAGATAAAACAGGCAAGTCCTGATAGACATCAGGTGCCTCAATCCACCCAGATGTGTGTTTAAGTTGCCACCTTAGATAAACCATTAAAATTATCAACTCACATATGTCATGGATATCACTCACCCAATCCACGTCTACTAGCATAGCATGGCATAATAAGAAAACGTAGAGGTAACTCCCAAAGGTTTCATAATAATGCAGGTGATAGGTACTACCTCATCTACTTCCCATCCCACAGTTTAATTAGATCCTAATCATGCAATGTGAGAGGATTGATCTAATGCAATAAAACATGGGTTGTAGAAAAAGGTATGATCAAAGTGTTACTTGCCTTGCTGATGATCCGCGAGACCTAGGGTTTCGAAGTAACAAGCGGCGCAATCCGGGTGATCTATCACAGACAAACAACAAGCATACAATAAGTACTCATGTAATGCACAGGTAAAACTAGAACAGGAGAACGAACCAGGAAGTTCAACTTAAGAACTCCGGTTGCAAAGAAAGAACGAACCGAACAAAGAAACGGAAAACAAACGGCGGAAGAAAACAACTCGGTTCTAGCAAGTTGAAACTAGGTCAAATTTTGCCGGGGCAAAAACTTGTTTAAGTTGATTAGACGGAACGGCGGTTTCGAAACGAAACTCCAGGCGCTTGAATCACCTGATTCCGATAAACGAGTGAGAAGAAAGACTAGAACAAAGATCGGATCTGAGATCACGATCGCGGAATAAATACGACAAAAAGAAAAGAAGAACGATTAAACGAACGGGCGTCGTTAACCGGGGAATAATCGGTGATCACGTTCGTTGAGACGAACGGTCCGAAAGAAGAACGAAAACCGATCTAGGGTTTTCGGAAAAGAAAACTGAAACAAAGAACGAGAGAAAACCGGAACGGTTAAGAAAGAACTGGAATGGTTTAGAAGAAAAACTGAACCGAGGGGAGAAAAAGAGACGCTGTGC
Organism: Triticum dicoccoides; assembly: GCF_002162155.2. Lineage (NCBI taxonomy): Eukaryota > Viridiplantae > Streptophyta > Magnoliopsida > Poales > Poaceae > Triticum > Triticum dicoccoides. The sequence continues at coordinate 224,495,232 of NC_041388.1, read as the reverse complement.
GGGACAACCTCGGCGAGGCTCCGGCGAACGGCGGCGACGACGGCTATAGGGCGGCGGCGGGTGAGGGGCGCGGGGTGGGGCGCGGCTAAGGAGGAGAGGGGCTTGGGATTGATGTGAGGAGAGGGGGGGGGTTGTGGTGTATTTATATAGGTGGGGGGATTACTTGGGGTAGGGGGCAAGCAAAAGAGGGAAAACAAAACGAGGAAAGGGGGGGCTAACCGGCCTAGAGTCCCTCTGGGACTTGGCCTAGAGCGAGGAAGGCGGCGGCCTGGCGCGCACGCTGGCTGGGGAGGCAGCCGGCTGGCTGGGCCTTTGGCCCGGCTGGCCTTGGTCCTTTTTTTAACTGGATTCGCGCGCAGAAAACAAAAGAAAACTAAACTAAACGAACTCCAAAATTACTAAAGTAAATTTTTCCCGACTACTAAAAATGAGCCGAACAAAATGAACTTTACTCCGGACCTAGAATGCAATTTTTTGAAAACGCGCATTTTTCCTTATCCAAATAAAAAGCAAACAAAACTCTGGCAAAATCAAAATTTGATTTATTCATTAAATCTTCATTTTTCCTAAATTTGGGAAAGTCATATTATTCCCTCTCTCATTATTTTTGATATTGGAAAAATAATTGAAGATGAAATAAATAAATCAAATGATCCTCTTTTCCAAAATTTGAGAGAACTCTCAAATATGAAAATAACGAAATCTCCAACTCTCTCCGAGGGTCCTTGAGTTGCGTGAAATTTCTAGGATCGACCAAAATGCAAGAAAATATGCTATGCATGATGATCTAGTGTATAACATTCCAAATTGAAAATTTGGGATGTTACAGGGAGATACCAAAACTACACCAGCACCAGAACCATTCAGCATCTTGGACCCATGGAAGAACATAATCCAATGTTCCAAGTGAATCTGAGTCGGTTGCTGCTGTTCAATCCACTCAACGAGAAAATTTGCTATTGCTTGGGACTTGATTGCTTTCTTTGCCTCGAACTTGATATCCAATGGAAGGACTTCAATCGCCCATTTTTCCACTCGACCAGTTGCATCTCTATTGTTCAGAATTTCTAATAATGGAGCGTCGCTAACGACTGAAACTCGGTTGTCTGAAAAGTAGTGTGCAACTTTCTTCGTGGTCAAGTAAATTCCATAGAAAAGCTTGTGATAATGTGGATATCTCTGCTTGGACGTAGTCAAGAATTCAAATATATAATACACTGGGTGCTGAACTTTGTAGGCTTTGCCTTCTTCTTCCCGCTCGACCGTGAGCACTATGTTGACAACTTGTCTAGTGGTTGTAATGTATAGTAGTAGAGGTTCCTTGCTAACTGGAGTAGCAAGCACCGGCTGGGTGGAAAGCAGGGCTTTGAGATGTACAAATGCTGCTTCGGCTTCAGGAGTCCACTCGAACTTGTCAGAGTTTTTCATCAGTCGGTATAGAGGCAATGCCTTTTCACCGAGACGAGAGATGAATCGGCTCAATGCAGCCAAAAAAACAGTAAGCTTCTGAACGTCATGCACACGCACGGGGCGTTTCATTCGGAGGATTGCTCCAACCTTCTCTGGGTTTGCATCGATCCCTCGTTCGAAAACGAGGAAACCGAGTAACTTCCCACCTAGGTCTCCGAATGTGCACTTTGACGGATTAAGCTTGCTATCATATCTTCCCACCTAGGTTTCAGCGAGGTCAGATAGTAGGTCGGAACCTTTACGTGACTTGACCACGATGCCATCCATGTATGCTTCCACATTCAGACTCATTCGGGTGAGCAAACACTTCTGAATCATGTGCATGAATGTAGCGCCAGCATTCTTGAGACCAAAAGGCATAGTAACATAGCAAAAACACCCGAATGGGGTGATGAAAGCCATTTTTATTTCGTCGGGTCCATATAGTCAGATTTGATGGTACCCGGAATACGCATCCAAAAAGGATAAATGCTCACACCCCGTAGTTGAGTCGACGATCTGGTCGATTCAGGGGAGACGGAAGTGATCTTTTGGGCAGGCCCGACTGATGTGCTTTAAATAGATGCACATACGAAGTGAATCATCTTTCTTGGGGACCATGACGACATTGGCAAGCAACTCGGAGTGGTATATCTCTCGGATGAACTCGGCTGCCAAAAGCCGAGCCACTTCCTCACCAATGGCCTTCCTTTTCTCCACGGCGGACCGACGGAGATACTCTTTGACAGGTTTTACTTTTGGGTCGATTCGTAAACGGTGCTCAGCTAGTCCCCTGGGTACACCCGGCATGTCAAACGGTTTCCATGCGAAGATGTCCCAGTTCTCACGGAGGAACCGAATGAGCACTTCTTCCTATTTGCTATTGAGTGTTGTTGATATATGAGTCGAAGCAGCATTGGGATCGGTCCGGTGAATGTGTACGCACCTTGTTTCACCGGACAATTGAAATGCAGACTCCGAAGCAGGCTTCTTAACACGCAAAAAATCACTCGGATCTGTAGTCTTCTTGTATTCTTCCATTTCTACTACTGCCATCTATTCATCGGCAATTTTTGAGCCTTTCTAGAGGCACTCTTATGCTCTTTGCCGATGTCCCATGATTGTGATCACACCTCTGGGGCCAGGCATCTTCAGTTTGAGGTACATGTAAAATGGTCGAGCCATGAAACGAGCATATGCAGGCCGACCCAGAAATGCATGATAGGCACTGTGGAAGTCCACCACCTCAAATGCCAACTTTTCCTAACAGTAATTTTTTGAATCGCTGAAAACCACGTCAAGAGTGATCTGACCGAGTGAGTCGGCTTTCTTTCCTAGGATGACTCCATGGAATCGGATGTTGCTCTGGCTGAGTTTGGACATCAGAATGCCCATCGCTCGGAGGGTCTCAGCATACAAAATGTTCAGACCACTGCCACCATCCATCAGAACCTTGGTCAGTCGGGTGCCCCAACGACTGGGTCGACCACCAACGCTTGCCGCCCAGGGGTAGTAACGTGCGCTGGGTGATCAGACTGGTCGAATGTAATGGGAGTCTTTGACCACTTAAAATAGGTTGTCGTTGCCGGAGCAACCATGTTTACTTCCCTGTTAATAACTTTTAGTCGACTTTTGCTCTCGATGTCAGCAAAAACACTAAAGTGGAATTGACATTGGGATAATCTTCATCACCCTCTTTGCCCTCCTCCTTATCAGATTCTTTTTCTTTTTCACTGGGCAGACCCTCTCTGAAGCTCTGAATCAGGAGTCAACACTGTTGAGTGGTATGCTTGGGTAGAATCCAGTTACCCTCTGCATCTGTTTTGGTGTGTATGTGGCATGGCAAATAAAGAACATCATTACCTACTTGATCTTTCACTTTTTCAAGGATCAACGGCCCCTTGGGCTTCCCTTTCAACTTCCCTTGGTTCACAACTGCAGCTTCAACAGGAGCTGCAGTTTCGGCCTTGCGTTTCTGCTTCAGATTGGAATTTCCTCCGCTAGTGTCCTGGGCGACTGATTTGCTCTTACCACTATGGAGTTGGTCTTCTTCCTTGCCGTTGGCATACCGAGTGGCTATTTCCATCATTCGAGCCAAGGTCATATATCATGTCCGACCGAATTTCAGGTTAAGCTCTCTGTACCAAACGCCTTCCTTGAAGGCGCAAACTGCTTGATGCTGTGACACATTCTCCACTGTATGATGAAGGCTGGTCCATCTCTGGATGTAATCCCTCAATGTTTCATTCGGTTTCTAGACGCAATGCTTCAACTCAGTTAGCCTAGTAGGTCATTTGCAAGTGCCCTCGAACGTTCTGACAGACACTCGGGCCAGCTCTTCCCAACTGAAAATACTTCCTGGAGCCAACTAATTCAACCAAGCTCTGGCTGAGCCTTCCAGCATCAAGAGGAGGTCCTTCATGGCTACATCATCATTGCCTCCACCAATCTCCAGTGCTTCATGGCTACATCATCATTGCCGCCACCAATCTGCACAGCCACTTGGTAATCCTCTAGCCAAGTGTCAGGCTTAGAGTCACCGATAAACTTGCTTATGCCCGTCGCCAACCTGAAGCTGGGCGGAATCTCAGCAGCTCTGATGGCTCTGCTGAAACATTCAGGCCCAGACACGTGAACTATGCCGCCACTCGGGTGATTCCTATCTTGTCCTTCCCTGTGTGCCCGGTTTCTGTCGACCAGACCTTGTACGAGAATTAATCTTGCATCAAACCCGGGCTCTCTTGGCTCGAGTAGGATCCTTCGCTCGTCGCCATACAGGTGTCTGGCATCATACTGCCGAGGCACATACGATCCACCCCTCGGAGGGGGCGTTGGCACTCGACGGTGGCCATCCGGGTCGAGTCAATGATCGTACTACTCGTGGCTACGACCCGGGTACTGCTCTTGGCGGTGCCCACAACCCTCACACTGCATATGCTATCTTGGGATGTGAGCCGACTGGACCGTGTCTGCTACCACAGACCTACTGTGGATCCTGTTGCGAGACTAAGAAACGGTTGTGTTTTGCTCGCCCGCTGCCCTGAGGAGCGCTCGGATCTGCATCAAACATCTTCCATCCTGTGATTGGGATGGCTGAATCGACTCTACTGTACGGGCTGCAGCTATAAGATTCTGAATCGGAGTGGAATATACCTGGGGCTTAGGTGGAAAAATGTCGTTGCCGTCGACTGGATTCGGGGATCAACCGACGGGCACGCTCATCGAGTGAATGCTGAGGGTTCTCCAGACGCGCGCGCTCGGCCAAGGTGGCTAGGCGCACGGTCTCTAGGGCTCGAGCCTCGGAAGTCTCCCCCATGATGGGGGTCTTGAGCGCCTATGTGTTATGGTGATGCAGCTCATCCCTTTGCTCCGAGGTGAGGGCATGGGGTTCATACTCATCATGAGCATACGATGGACCATCGCTGCCGCCACCGCTATGACAGTATCTAGGCGGATTGCAGCGAGAGTCGACCATAAGGACCACCGTCGCGAGGTTGCTGCTTCCGCACTCGGAGAGAATGTCTATGGACCCAGTCGACTGGTCCATAGAAGGGTTCGTCGAGATCGATTGCCGCAACTTGGGGGTGGTAGTCTGGCAGGCCACCGCATGTTTCACCCAGTGCTGAAGCCGCGATCGACCAGACCGCTTATGATGACATACAGCGGGGAGAGTGGACGATGAAGGTACGGGTCGATACTGGGTCGAAGGCTGCCGTAGGAGGACGCCACAAGCACTTGCGCGAAATTACGCCACCCCATGGATGGGAAGGGCCTCGATGTCGAGGAGGGCCTCCTAGATCTAGGCGGAGTCATCGGTGATGAAAACGGGCGCCCCGAGTCGGATCTCGTGGCCCAAAGCTAGACCACCGCCGGGAACCATGATGACGAATATCGGAAAAATTGCAACCTCGATGCAAGTCGCTAAGACACCTGCCCCACGTTGGTTGCCAACTGTCGTGGGAGTAAGTCTGACAATAGAATAGGGGTTATGTACGAGGAGGCAAGATCCTAGCTACGGCAAGGTTGTGCAAGCAAGGTTTACGAGTTCAGGCCCTTCTCGAAGGAAGTAATAGCCCTACGTCTCGGTGCCCTGAGGCTTGGTCGACTGGATTATGCGTAAGAGTTACAGGGGTGCGAACCATTGTGCTAGAGGAGGGGTGGCTTATATAGAGTGCGCCAGGACCCCAGCCATCCCACATTACAGAGGGTTCAATGTACATCAAGACAGGGCGTTACTGGTAACGCCAGTTATAAAGAGCTATAAATGATCTTTAAGACTACAGACTGAACGCCTGACCGTTGTCATCCTTAGTGACTTTAGGGCTTTTGTATTCCGAGTGGTTTCTTGTATGGTCGAGTGACTTAATCTTGGTCGAATGGAATTGGGGTTTCCGAGTGAGGTTGGGTGTCAGGACCCCGATTCCAAGTCACATCGATCTAGCCGGTAACACCTCATATCACTTTGCTGCCTCACGCACGGTATTCCCACGGGTGTCGCCTTACCATGGCCCAGGACCGTTGGCGCCTTTTGGCTCACGTATATGATAGTGTCGATAGCATCCATATGACAGAGAACCCGGGCCGACATGGCTAGTCGTGAACCAAAGCGGCACCAACCTATGGGGATAGGCATACATGAATCACATCGAGCATGTCGGTCAGCAGCGTGTGAATCCGGGCTGTAGCATTGGGCTAATATGACTCCGGGAACCCGGGCTGTAGCAGGCTAGGCAGGACTCCGGATGTCACCGCGTGACATTTCCCCGAAGTGACAGACACAGGAACAAAGTGAAACACATGCTGGCCAGTCAAGTGTTCCGGAGCAGTAGTGCTGGGCTAGCAGGACTCTGGTGAACCGGGCTGTAGCGGACTACTATGGCTCATGGAAGCACAAGACTACATTTCCCCATAAGAGAGGCTACCAAGGATAAACAACTAGGTTGTTGGTTCCCACACATACCAAGCATTTCAATCATACACACAATATGTTCAATATGTGCAATACAACATGGCATCACAACAAGATTCTACGACACAGAGTATTTATACATTAGGCTCCGAGGAGCCAAGTATTACAAACATGGGTCTCATGACCCAACATACAGAGCATACAAGCAACAAGCACATGCGTAAGCTTAACTTGTCTAAGTACAGACAACTACAAATGAAGAAGGCTCAGAAGCCTGACTATCTACAAGACCCTCCCAAGGTTACAAGATCGTAGCTGAGGTAACAAGCTAAATGTCGAAGTCCACGTGGAACTACTAGCGAGACTGAAGTCTCTCTGCAAAAACATAAAATAGGCAAACATGAATACAAATGTACCCAACAAGACTTACATAAGAACTAGCTACATATGCATCAGTATCAACAAAGGGGGTGGTGGAGTTTGACTGCAGAAAGCCAGCTTTGACTCGGTGGCTAACCTAAACTACGACTGCAAGTAAGTCTTTTGAGGTGGCGCACACGAGTCCACATATTCACCATACCAGTACACCACTATGGATCTGCTCCCGTCTCCCTACGAGAACGCCATCCATAGCACTCACGCTTATCTTGCGCATTTTAGAGTATCCACTTTCACTTGTCTATGAACTATGCAAGGGGTCCAAGTTTCCATATCTGAGGAATCCGGCTATTCGAATAGATAATGATAACCCTGCAGGGGTGTACTTCTTCACACACGCTCTCGCCACTTACCACCATGTACACGTCGTGTATCTCGGAAACCTTCAAGCGGAAGCCTGGCGAGGGAGTCGGCCACGACCTGACTAACCAACAAGTCTCTAGTCCAGGTTTATCGCCTATTCGGGTTCCATCCGCAAGGGGATTCGGCCAGGGTGTCGCTCACGGCCCCAAACGATGTGTACAGGGTTCCCAAGCCCACCATCCGGGTGCCACTTGGTACACCGGGCCACTGTGCCTAGTCTGTCCCAAGCCCACCAATACCGGGTGCCACTTGGTAGACTACTAACACTACCTACAAACACCAGAAACTAGTTGCAACTCCTGGATAGAGATCGAGTTGATTAATAAGCCGAGAGGGGTCGAGTTACCGGAACCCAATGTGTGGTAGTAACTGTTCATGGATCACAAACACAGAACTCAGTTCCTAAGGACGGCTGCAATGAGACAACCCACCATGTACTCCTACATGGCCTCTCACCACTACCTTTACCAAATCGTGTTCACACACTTAGCTCTCAACGGTAGGATATGTTCACCACATTCCAATTCATCCCCGATGAATCAGACCTGACTCAACTCTAAGAAGTAGCAGGCATGACAAACAAGCATGAATGAGTAGGCACATCAGGGCTCAAACAACTCCTACTCATGCTAGTGGGTATCATCTATTTACTGTGGCTATGACAGGTCATGTAGAGGAAAAGGGGTTCAGCTACCGCAACATGTAACAGTTGAAACGTTGTTGTCCTAATGCAGTAAAAGAGAGCAGGAGCGAGAGAGTGGGATTGTATCGGAATGAACAAGGGGGTTTTGCTTGCCTGGCACTTCTGAAGATAGCATTGGGTCTTCATTAGTGTCAACTATCACAACGTCGGAACAACGTCTACCGAGGAGGAACAACACCGGCAAACAGAGAAGAAGCACAATCAATGCAATGCAACAATTATGATGCATGATTATGATATGGCAATATGATGTGATTTGGCCTAATGCAACTAGAAACACAATTAAGTGTTGTTGGTTTGAACCCAAGGTTCAAATTCAAACTCCACATATGGTTATTTAAATGTCATTCATTGATTTATCCTAAACAGTAGCCAAAAGTTGTTCTAACATGCATGAAAATGGTACAGATTGATAGATTGGATTTTTCTAATAATTTTTCATATATAAATTATTTCATTTGGAGTTACGGTTTATTTTCTATGATTTTCAAAGTTTAGGTTATTTTCTGAAAATAAATAAATCATTTAGATTTATTTAAAATCCAGAAAACATTACTGCGTCAGCAATGTGTAAGTATGACGTCAGCAGGTCAAAGGGGCTGGCCCAAGTCAAAACTGACAGTGGGACCCAAGAGTAGAATACCTACTACTAAATGGCATCACAGGATGCTTTCGAGAACAATGGCCAGAATCATCACACCGGGAATACAAAGCATTGCTAGATTCTCGAGGACACCTAGGGTCATAATACTAACTCCAACATACACGTCAAGGCAACGGAGTACCTCAACATACCGATTACTGTGCTTAATCTGGCCCAAAATACAACGGGAACATGGAGGAAAGATTTGCAAGTGCATCAGACTATTTAGAAACCTGGAATGACTCGGACAGCATAACGACTGTAAATGCTCGAAATATTTGAGACATCCTGCAAAATGGTGGCATAACCACTTAACATCACAATATTAAGTTTCCAAGTCCAACTAACAACACACTGGAGTAGTAGAAGCTGGACTGAGGCTTAAATCAAACAATCCTAGGAAACTACGGTTTAGTAACACGTCATCCTGAGAGATAGAAGAGAAGCCTAGTTCTTAACCCCATAGAAAAGATAAGATGACTCAGATCAGAAGGTCATGAGGATAAGGAGTAAAAAGAGCCTTACGTTCCCTTCCACAATCAATTCCCTTACATAACTAAAGCATTTCTAGACTCAACTTCGACCGGTATGGCTTGGTAATCCTATAGGTAGTCAGGCTCTGATACCAAAGCTGTCAGGACCCCGATTCCAAGTCACATCGATCTAGCCGGTAACACATCATATCACTTTGCGGCCTCACGCACGGTATTCCCACGGGTGTCGCCTTACCATGGCCCGGGACCGTTTGCGCCTTTTGGCTCACGTATATGATAGTGTCGCTAGATTCCATATGACAGAGAACCCGGGCCGACATGGCTAGTCGTGAACCCAAAGCGGCACCAACCTATTGGGACAGGCATACATGAATCACATCGAGCATGTCGGTCAGCAGCATGTGAATCCGGGCTATAGCACTGGGCTAACAGGACTCCGGGAACCCGGGCTGTAGCAGGCTAGGCAGGACTCCGGATGTCACCGTGTGACATTTCCCCGAAGGGACAGACACATGAACAAAGTGAAACACATGCCGGCCAGTCAAGTGTTCCGGAGTAGTAGTGCTGGGCTAGCTGGACTCCGGTGAACCGGGCTGTAGCGGACTACTATGGCTCATGGAAGCACAAGACTACATTTCCCCATAAGAGAGGCTACCAAGGATAAACAACTAGGTTGTTGGATCCCACACATACCAAGCATTTCAATCATACACGGAATATGCTCAATATGTGCAATACAACATGGCATCACAACAAGACTCTATGACTCAGAGTATTTATTCATTAGGCTCTGAGGAGCCAAGTATTACAAACATGGGTCTCATGACCCAACGTACAGAGCATACAAGCAACAAGCACATGTGGAAGCTTAACTTGTCTGAGTACAGACAACTACAAACGAAGAAGGCTCAGAAGCCTGACTATCTACAAGACCCTCCCAAGGGTACAAGATCGTAGCTGAGGTAACAAGCTAAACGTCGAAGTCCATGTGGAACTACTAGCGAGACTGAAGTCTCTCTGCAAAAACATAAAATAGGCAAACGTGAGTACAAATGTACCCAGCAAGACTTACATCAGAACTAGCTACATATGCATCAGTATCAACAAAGGGGGTGGTGGAGTTTGACTGCAGCAAGCCAGCTTTGACTCGGTGGCTAACCTGAACTACGACTGCAAGTAACTCTTTTGAGGTGGCGCACACGAGTCCACATATTCACCATACCAATACACCACCATGGATCCGCTCCCTTCTTCCTACGAGAACGCCATCCATAGCACTCACGCTTACCTTGCGCATTTTAGAGTATCCACTTTCACTTGTCTATGAACTATGCAAGGGGTCCAAGTTTCCATATCCGAGGAATCCGGCTATTCGAATAGATAATGATAACCCTGCAGGGGTGTACTTCTTCACACACACTCTCGCCACTTACCACCATGTACATGTCGTGTATCTCGGCAACCTTCAAGCGGAAGCCTGGCGAGGGAGTCGGCCATGACCTGACTAACCAACAAGTCTCTAGTCCAGGTTTATCGCCTATTCGGGTTCCATCCGCAAGGAGATCCGGCCGGGGTGTCGCTCACGGCCCCAAATGATGTGTACAGGGTTCCCAAGCCCACCATTCGGGTGCCACTTGGTACACCGGGCCACTGTGCCTAGTTTGTCACAAGCCCACCTGTATCGGGTGCCACTTGGTAGACTACTAACACTACCTACAAACACCAGAAACTAGTTGCAACTCCTGGACAGAGATCGAGTTGATTAATAAGCCGAGAGGGGTCGAGTTACCGGAACCCAATGTGTGGTAGTAACTGTTCATGGATCACAAACACAGAACTCAGTTCCTAAGGACGGCTGCAATGAGACAACCCACCATGTACTCCTACATGGCCTCTCACCGCTAGCTTTACCAAATCGTGTTCACACACTTAGCTCTCAACGGTAGGACATGTTCACCACATTCCAATTCATCCCCGATGAATCAGACCCGACTCAACTCTAAGAAGTAGCAGGCATGACAAACAAGCATGAATGAGTAGGCACATCAGGGCTCAAACAACTCCTACTCATGCTAGTGGGTTTCATCTATTTACTGTGTCAATGACATGTCATGTAGAGGAAAAGGGGTTCAGCTACCGCAGCATGTAACAGTTGAAACGTTGTTGTCCTAATGCAGTAAAAGAGAGCAGGAGCGAGAGAGTGGGATTGTATCGGAATGAACAGGGGGGTTTTGCTTGCCTGGCACTTCTGAAGATAGCATTGGGTCTTCATTAGTGTCAACGATCACAACGTCAGAACAACGTCTACCGAGGGGGAACAACACCGGCAAACAGAGAAGAAACACAATCAATGCAATGCAACAATTATGATGCATGATTATGGTATGGCAATATGATGTGATTTGGCCTAATGCAACTAGAAACACAATTAAGTGTAGTTGGTTTGAACCCAAGGTTCAAATTCAAACTCCACATATGGTTATTTAAATGTCATTCATTGATTTATCCTAAACAGTAGCCAAAAGTTGTTCTAACATGCACGAAAATGGTACATATTGATAGATTGGATTTTTCTGATAATTTTTCATATATAAATTATTTCATTTGGAGTTACGGTTTATTTTATATGATTTTTCAAAGTTTAGGTTATTTTTTGAAAATAAATAAATCATTTAGATTTATTTAAAATCCAGAAAACATTACTGCGTCAGCAATGTGTAAGTATGACGTCAGCAGGTCAAAGGGGCTAGCCCAAGTCAAAACTGACAGTGGGGCCCAAGTCAACGCTGAGGTGAGGGGTCAAAGCATTAGTTAATTTAAGCAGGGGAAAACCCTGTGGTTAATTATGGGGTGGGGCCCGGCTGTCTGTGACTCTAGGGGTTTGATTAGGAGGTGGTTAACGCCTAAATAACCTCTCCACGTCAGCACGGCCAGAGATTAGCCGCCGGCGACCAAAACCGCGACGGGCGCTCGCCGAAAACGCTGCTCCGGCAACGGTTCGACTCGCTTAGGGCACCAGGCTGAAGCCCTTCCTCCCGCGCATCCAACGGAGGCAACAGGGGGGCGTAGGGTGGCTCGAGCTCTCTGGAAGCGAGCTCGCGGTGGTGGATGGAGTTCGGGCAAGGTTGGGAATGAGGCTGTGGTGCACGGCGGAGCGAACGGCCGGGTGCTACGGCCTCCAGGTGATGTGCTGAGCATGGCGACGCGCTCCGTGGTGAGCTTGCGCGGCTGTGGCCACAGCTACGCCATGGCCAGCGGCGAGAAGCTTTCGTCCGTGGTGGAAACGGAGCTAGGGGACGAGTGTGGACACGAGAGTAGAGGGGAAAGGAAGAGGGGCTCACGACGGGCTGGTAGTGGCGAATCGACCAACGAGGTGCCTTGGTGGCCGGCGACGGAAACGGTGATGGTGGCGATGAAGCAGCGCGTCCGAGGCCGGGCGGATCGTCGAGGAGGAAGAGGCAGATGAGGCGGAGCTCGTGGACATCTCGGAGAGGCGAGGCGGTGGCGGTGGCCGCGGGTATGGCAATCGGCGTCGGTGAGTTCGCTCGGTGGCGTGCGAGGGAGGGAGAGCAGAGGAGGGAAGAGCATCCAGAGGGAGAGGTAACGAACGAGGGGGTCAAGGCGGCACCGAGGAGAGGACGCGAGGCGTCGCGGTGGCCAGGCGACGTAGGCAGGCAGCCTGGTGGCGTGGCGCGCGCGCGCCGTGCGTTGTCCCTCCTCTGCCTACTGGCAGAGGTTAGGGATGACTGGCACCGAGCCAGGTGGGCTGGGACAGCACAGGTGAGGCCCAGGTAAGGTTTCCCTCTCTGCCTTATTTCTATTTTTGTTCTGTTTTTCTATTTATGCAAATTTGTTTAAATTTGGTTTTCAAACCAAATCACTTTTAAAAATTCTGAAAATAGTTATGGGCACTAAATGAATTATTCCAGAGGCCCTCAACTGATTCCAAAATTGTTGGAGCATTTAAAAATATTTATAGTATCTAAATGCCCCAATTCAAATACAATATGAGTTAATTCAAAAATCCAGAATGGCCTAGAAATATGTGCATCATTTTTTTGGAAGAGGTTCTAGACCAATTCAAAAATGATGGGCATTTATGAAGGGCATTTTGGGTTTATTGAAAATATTTTTATTTTGATCCTAGTTGCATTTCATTTGGTGCTAGGGTTTGGACATCCCCATTTCAGGTTTAAGAAAATTTAAACATGATGCAACAACCAAGACTAGACCACAACAAGGCTGAAGCTAGGGCTGTGACATTGGGGGTCGAGTGGATTGCACTCCTTAGTTAACTCAGCCGGTTTCTTCTGTTGTATCTTGAATGTCTTTGACTGTAGGGCAGTGTCCTTGGGTAAGGCATCTAGGTCAGGCCTATGACCCTACCCTAGGTACATGTCAACGTCACCAGGCCCATGTAATTTTGAAATACCTTAGTATAGGCTATTTTTAGAGTCCCTATGTGTGGGGAAACAAGAGTTAGGGTTAGTTTCGGACCCCTCCTCAAAGGGCCACGAAATCCCCCCTCTTCCTCCATAGATACAGCCCTTAGGGCGTTGTTTAGATTTTGGGTTTTGTTTAGATTAAAAGTTCACCATAGGTGCAACTTCACGTACTTTCTCTGTGTTCAACGACCAGACCAAGACGTCCCAGAACCCCACTTTCATCAATAACGCTTTCCTCTTATATTCACAATATCTAGATTGCAATCTCAGATTCTTGCTTGTTCTTCGTTTGCTCGCAGGAAATAGACCCTCGTGGTCAGGTTAATCGTGCTCAGACGTGGTCAATAACCCCTTGGAAGTTGGTTTAGCGATTTCTAAGGCGCGACGTCTCGCACGTTCATAGTTGGATCGTCAAGGTCGACTCCCACAGAAAATGATAGCTACCTCATCAAAAGCTTGGAACACCCACGCCTCTATCAATTGGTATCTGATAACCCACAAGTATAGGGGATCGCAATAGTTTTCGAGGGTAGAGTATTCAACCCAAATTTATTGATTCGACACAAGGGGAGCCAAAGAATATTCTCAAGTATTAGCAGCTGAGTCGTCAATTCAACCACACCTGGAAATTTAATATCTGCAGCAAGGTATTTAGTAGAAAGTAATATGATAGTAGTGATAGCGATAGCAAAAGGTAACGGTACCAAAAGTATTATTTTTGGGTTTTATAGTGATTGTAACAGTAGCAGCGGAAAAGTAAATAAGCGAAGAACAATATAGAAAACTCGTAGGCAATGGATCGGTGATGGAGAATTATGCAAGATGTGATTATTCATGCAACAGTTATAACATAGGGCGACATAGAACTAGCTCCAATTCATGTAGCGACCAGACCTCAAACGGTCGGATCTCTGTGCATAAGTGTCATCCCTGGATCGGTAATACTGACACGCACAGTACTTGAAGGATTTATAACAGAGTAGCAATCACACACTTATTACATCGAATGTCTCAAAAGAGAACTTATTACAATAAATATGGCTTAAGGCCATCTAATACGATAACAGCCGAAGGCTTGGAAGATAAAGCGAGTCCATCAACTCCAACGGCATCACTGAGTGAAAGACCACGACCTAAGGCTCCTTACTCATCGTCTGAAAAGTCTGCAACATGATAGGTTGCAGCCCGAAAACGGGTCAGCACATGGAATATGCTCGCAATGTAACACAAAAGAGTAATAATGCTATCACTACATGCATTTATGGCTGGTGGAGGCTGTATGGTTAATAAGTTTTACGAAAAGCCAATTTTTTCCTACAACAAAGGAATAAATTTTATTTAACTACAAAGTTGGTTGAAAACATTGAGAATGGTAAACCCATCTCAATCCCAATTAAAAGTAATTAATATCCCAACAGAATTAAGTATATTGAGTGATGAGATCAACATGATAATCCAAGAACCAGATACTCAAGATGCCTTTAACCGAGGACATGGCTAACCATGATTAGTTTGTACACTCTGTAGAGGTTTGTGCACTTTTCTCCACAAGACTCGATCTCCTCTGTTGGATTTCTCTCACTACATGGTGTTTGAGAAACGGATGACCGACACAGTCTTTCAGAAGCATTAGCACCTTACGATGGGTAGACAGTACCACCTACATCCCCTACATCTGCTAGTCTACCACTGTAAGACTTCACACGACTTAATCAACTATGCCAGAGCCCATAATGGCTTGTGGCTGCACACGGAAGTTTCTAGCATGAATAATCGCATGATCCCTTTGAGCCTGGGTGACAGTCCATAGGAGAATCACACGGTACCCCGGGATTTCCAAAAAAATACAGGCAATCACTGGAATTCCCCTGGTGCCTCAATCCACCCAGATGTGTATTTAAGTAGCCACCTTAAGTTGAACCCTTAATTAACAATATCACATCTGTCATGGATACACTCAAACCCAATCCACGTCTACGAGCATAGCATGGCAATATAAGCATAACGTAGAAGTAACTCCCAATGGTTTGAGAATAAACAGGTGAATAGGTTGTACCTCATCAACTACTTCCCCAAAACCCACATGTTATGAGTTCCTAACCATGCAATGTTTGAGCGTTGAAACTAATGCATAAAAACTGGGTAAATAAAGGGATATGATCAAAGTTTGAACTTGCCTTGCTGATGATCCGCGAGACCTAGAGACTCGTAGTAGCACGCTTCACACTCCGGGTACTCTATCACAACAAACAAGCATACAATAAGCAATCAAGCAAGGGCACAGGTAAAACTCAAATAAGAAATCTAACCAGAAAGTTCAACTTAAGAACTCTGGTTTGCAAAAAGAATCAAATCAAACGAAGCAACAAAACTTGAACGGCGCAAGAAACAAGCTTCGTTTACTAATCTGGACTAAAGTCAAATTTTACAGTAGGAAAAACTTGTTTAAGTTGGCTAAACAGAAAGAGGGCTTCGAGACAAAACTCTAGGCGTTGAATCGCCTGATTCCGATAAACGAGCGAAAAGTTATACTAAAACGAAAATCGGATCAGAAATCGTGATCGAAAATAATCGCGGAAAATCTGAGAAAAAGAAAAACTGACGAACAGGCTAACGGACGAATGTTCGATGTCTGCGGCTGAACGCTGAAAACCGTTCGTTAAAACAAACTAACAAACGGGCGTTCGCTAAATAACAAAACTGAAAAAGACCCGAACCGAAACTAAAAAAACGGATCTAGGTTTTTTTAAAAACCGAACGGTTTTTCCGGCAAAACCGACGGCGGATCAGGCGGCTACCTTGGGATGGGGTCGGCGGGTGGTGGGGTGGTGGCGACTCCGGCGATGGCCGGCGGGTGGCGGGGCGGCGCGGTAGCGGGGCGGCGGCGGCGGCGGGTGGCGGGGCGGCGGTAGGGTTTTGGGGGGGCTGGGATGCGGCTCGGGCCTCCCTGCTCCTGATGGCCCGCCGGGCGCAGTGTCTGGGTCGGACACGGCCCGTTAAGTCTGTTGGCATTTTTTTTAATATTCCGCATAGAAAAACAAAAAAAGAAATACTAACCGGACTCCAAAAATCCTGAAATAAATTTTCCCCGTCCTCTAAAAATAGGCCGGACAAGGTGAACATTTATTTGGCCCTAAAATGCAATTTTCAAAAAAACATATTTTTCCTAATTCAAATAAAATAGCGATAAAACTCCAAATAAAAAATCTTATTTGATTTTAATATTAAATCTCCAATATTTCTTTATTTTGAGAAAGTCATTTTATCTTCTCTCTTTTTATTTTTATAAAAGAAATATTCAAGAGAAAAATAATTAAAATCAAACGATCCTCTTTTCAAAATTTGAGAAAAACTCAAATATGAAAATAACGAAATCCCCAACTCTCTGCGTAGGTCCTTGAGTTGCGTAGAATTTCTAGGATCAAGCCAAAATGCAATAAAATATGATATGCAATGATGATCTAATGTATAACATTCCAAATTGAAAATTTCGGATGTTACAAACCTACCCCCCTTAAGATGAATCTCGCCCTCAAGATTCGGGTTGGCTAGAAAATAGGTGAGGGTGATCTTTCCATAGGTCTTCCTCTCGTTCCCAGGTGGCTTCATCCTCGTTATGGTGGCTCCACTGAACTTTGCAAAATTTGATAACCTTGCTGCGTGTAACTCGGCTGGTAAACTCGAGAATTCTGACTGGCTTCTCCTCGTAGGTCAAATCGCTATCCAACTGTATCGCTTCCAATGGTACTGTATCACTCAGAGGAATATCAGCCATCTCTGCATGGCACTTCTTCAACTGAGAAACGTGGAACACATCGTGAACTCCGGATAATCCTTCGAGCATTTCCAATTTGTAAGCAACTTCTCCCATACGTTCCAAAACTTTGTATGGTCCCACAAAATGTGGTGCTAACTTTCCTTTAACTCCAAAGCGCTTCACTCCTCAAAGTGGGGATACACGAAGATACACTCTGTCTCCAACTTCGTAAACTGTCTCCTTGCATTTTGAATTAGCATAACTCTTCTTCCTGGACTGGGTTACCTTGAGTCTATCGCGAATTAGCTTAACCTTCTCTTCAGACTCTTTAATCAAATCTGGTCCAAACAATTGTCGGTATCCAACTTCGTCCCACAACAACGGTGTTCTGCACCTCCTTCCGTACAGTGCTTCGAAAGGGGCCATCTTCAAACTGCCTTGATAACTGTTGTTATAAGAGAACTCCGCATATGGCAAATCATCGTCCCAACTAGATCCATAATCTAGTGCACAAGCTCTCAACATGTCCTCCAGAATCTGATTGACTCTCCCAGTCTGTCCATCTGTCTGCGGGTGAAAAGTTGTACTGAACTCTAGCCTGGTTCCCAAAGTTGCATGCAACTGATTCCAAAACTTTGAAGTAAACTGGGTTCCTCTATCTGATACAATTGTCCTTGGAACTCCATGCAAACATACGATCCTGGTCATGTATACATTTGCCAACTTAGCACTGGTGTAAGTGGTCTTCACTGGGATGAAATGAGCTACTTTCGTCAAAAGATCGACTACAGCCCGTATCGAGTCATAGCCTGAACGAGTCCTGGGTAATCCCGTGATAAAATCCATGCCTAGTTTATCCCACTTCCATTCGGGTATCGGCAATGGTTGTAGCAATCCTTCTGGCTTCTGATGCTCTGCCTTCACTCTCTGACATACATCACAAACTGCTACATACTCTGAAATATCCTTCTTCATTCTGGTCCACCAGAATCTATCCTTCAGATCCAGGTACATCTTGGTATTTCCTGGATGAATCGAATATGGTGAATCATGGGCCTCTTGTAGAATCAACTTCATGATCTCCTGATCATTTGGCACATATACGCGGTCCTCAAACCATAAGGTATCGTGCGCATCCTCCCGAAATCCTTTAGCTTTTCCTTTGCTCATTCTTTCCTTTATCTCGGCAATCTCCTTGTTCGTCTTCTGCGCTTCTTTGATCTTATCCATCAAAGTAGACTGAATCTCCAAAGCTGCTACATAACCTCTCCGAACTATCTCCAAACATAGCTCACGAAGGTCTTCTGCTAACTCCGTGGGTAACTCTCCGGTCATGAGTGTATTGACATGACTCTTGCGGCTCAACGCATCGGCTACTATGTTAGCCTTTTCGGGATGATAGTGCAACTTCATATCATAATCCTTAATGAGCTCCAACCATCTCCTCTGCCTGAGATTTAACTCCTTCTGCGTGAAGATATACTTCAAACTCTTGTGATTCGTGTATACCTCACAATGGTTTCCAATGAGAAAATGTCTCCATGTCTTCAACGCATGCACTATGGCTGCTAACTCCAAATCATGCGTAGCATAAATTAACTCATGGGGTTTAAGCTGTCCTGAGGCATATGAAACAACTCTTCATTCCTCCATAAGTACAGATCCAAGTCCTCGACGAGAAGCGTCGCAATACACTTCATAATCCTTGCATTGATCTGGCACAATCAACACTGGTGATGTAACCAGGCGTCTCTTCAACTCCTGAAAACTGGCCTCACATTCCTCAATCCATTGGAATTTGGTGTCCTTCTTCAACAACTCCATCATAGGCTTTGCAATCTTTGAGAAATTCTCAATGAACCTCCGGTAGTATCCTACGAGTCCAAGGAAACTCCGGATCTCTCCAACTGTCGTGGGTGACTCCCAATTTGTCACAGTGACAACCTTGGTGGGGTCTACCACTATTCCTTCTCCGGTATAACATGTCCAAGAAATCCAACTTCCTTCAACCAAAACTCACACTTGCTGAACTTGGCGTATAAGTGATGTTCTCTTAGCTTCCCAAGTACTAAACGCAAATGATCTTTATGCTCTTCTTCAATCTTCGAGTAGACCAAAATATCATCAATGAACACCACAACGAGCTTATCCAAAAACTTCATAAACACCTTGTTCATCATGTTCGTAAAATAGGCAGGTGCGTTAGTCAGGCCAAATGACATAACGGTATACTCATATAGCCCGTACCTCGTGGTAAAAGTTGTCTTAGGTATATCCTACTCTCGAATCTTCAGCTGGTGGTACCCTGATCGCAGATCAATCTTGGAAAACACCTTAGCTCCTTGCAGTTGATCAAACAAATCATTGATCATCAGCAGTGGGTACTTGTTCTCGATTGTCACTTCATTCAATCCTCGATAATCAACAATGATCCTTAACGATCCATCCTTCTTCTCCACTAGAAGTACTGGTGATCCCCAAGGTGACGAACTTGGGTGAATATATCCTTTATCCAGTAACTCCTTAATCTGTTTCTTAATTTCCTCCAAATCTTGTGTGGGCATTTTGTACGGTCTCTTTGATATGGGCCCTGTGCCTGGCAAACGCTCAATCAAAAACTCAATGTCTCTATCCGATGGCATGCCTGGCAACTCTTCTGGAAATACATCTGGGAAATCCTTCACCACTGGTACTTCCTCCTGCACAACTCCTATTAAGGAATTTACTTGAGTCCTATTCGGCACATGTCGGGATACATACTTGATCCTTCTTCCTTCTGGGGTGGTGAGCAAAATCGACTTACTGCCGCAGTCAATGTTCCCTCCATACTTCGATATCCAATCCATGCCTAATATCACACCCAATCCTTGTGACTCCAATACTATTAGGTCTGAGGGAACAGGTAGTTACCAATCCTTAATGGTAACCGATCACACCATAGGCTAGCCATATACTCTGCTCCTGGCGAGGTTACTAACATGGGTGACCTAAGGGCTTGGGTTGGCATTTTAAATTTATCCCCGAATCCCCTTGATATGTATGAATGCGATGCACCAGTATAAAAAAGAACGACTTCAGTAAATGACTTAACAAAAAACTTAACTATTACTGCATTTGGCTGGGCTTCAACCTCCTCCACGTTGACGTGGTTCACTTGTCCCCTGGTGAAAGGGTTGGGCTTCTTCCTAGAGCTTCCATTGTCGTTTCCATTCTTAGCTTCAGGACATTCATTGGTGTAATGTCCGGTCTTCTGGCACTTGTAGCAAGTAACATGGCTTAGATCTTTCTTGGTGGGTGTTGCCGGGTTGGAACGGTTCTGTCTGCTACTTCGTCCTTTTCCATTCCCATTCTTGCAGCCACTATGGTTGTGCGAACTTCCTCCATTATGAGTGTCACTACAGGAATCCAGTACTTTGCCGTCTGCCATGGCGGACGGCAAAGACAGGGACGGCTGACGGCAAAGCACTTTGCCGTCCGCGGCGGACGGCAAACAGTGACGGCAAAGATAGGGTCGGCAAACAGGTCCTTTGCCGTCGGCTTTTTATGGCGGATGGCAAAGAGCCCTTTGCCTACAGCGGCTGACGGCAAAGAGGGGGGACGGCAAAATGTTGCACGTCCGCCAGCGTCACTCCGTTAGGCGGCTAACGGCGGCCTTTGCCGTCCGCCAGCGGACGGCAAATTTGAGCGCCTCTTTGCCGTCCGCCAGACGACGTCAGCTATACGTCAGCGCCCGCTCTTTTTTGCCGTCAGCTTGGCTTTGTCGTCCGCCACGGTAGGCAAATTGGCCAAATGGTCCATCCCCAGGAAGCACAAGTGGGCGCCACGTGCCCCCTTTGCCGTCTGCCCATGACGGCAAAGGGGTCTTTGCCATCTGCCGCGGACGGCAAAGAGCCTGCACTGCCTCTTTTTTGTTCTGTTTTTCTTATATCCAACAATTATCACAACAAATATTTCACAGCACATATATATCCATCACATAAATATCCAACACATATATATCCAACATAATAAATATCCAGCACATATATATCCATCCATACATACATAGTAGGTTGCACATAGTTCCATCGATCCATACATATTACAATATGCAAAGTTTCATCATAGCAAGCGAGCAGAATACAAGAAGTGCATCAAAGGAAAAAACAGGAAAAAGCAAGCAATCCATCATAGGAAGCTGGCTTCCGTGAAGTGAATGAAACCTACAAAATGACAAATAAGAAAGTTAGAAAAAGAAGACTAGAAGAAGAATTAGACTAGAAGAAAAAGAATAGAAGAAGAAGACTAGAAGAAGAAGTATATGCCATATATTAGCTAACTTAGGTGAAATGTATCGTTTATGTGCTAACCTAGGTGAAATGGGTAGTTTATGAGCTAACCTAGGTGAAATAGGTTGTTTATGAGCTAATCTAGGTGAAATGGGTCATTTATGAGCTAACCTAGGTCAAATGGGTCGTTTATGAGGTAACCTAGGTGAAATGGGTCATTTATGAGCTAACCTAGGTGAAATTGATCATTTTGGAGCTAACTTAGTTGAAATGGGTCTTTTATGAGCTAACTAAGGTGAAATGCCACGTTTTTGAGCTAACTAAGGTAAAATGGATTGTTTTTAGCTAACTTAGGTGAAATGGGTCATTTTGGAGCTAACCTAGGTCAAATGGGTCATTTTGGAGCTAACCTAGGTGAAATGGGTCATTTTGAAGCTAACGTAGGTAAAATGGATAATTTAGGAGCTAATCTACGTAAAATGGGTCATTTTAGAGCTAACTTGGATAAATTGGATCACTTGTAAGCTAACTGTAACGCCCCGAGACCGACACTCCAGAAGACTTCCAGCTACTCCGAGTTTCGTCGTGTGATTTGTTTTGTTTGTTGCATCATTTGCATTGCATCATGCCATCATGTCATTTATTTTTTTAAAAACTCATCTAAATAAATTGCATAGATCTTTTGATCTATTTAAACTGAGGGAACTCACATGGTGACTTCTCTTTATAACATACCCTCCCGATATTTAGGGAGCTATATTATAAAATATTCCATTGTTTCGGAAATCACCATAACACACTTGCAAATAATTCTCAATGCCTTTATTATCTTAATTCTTGATCTCCAACTTTGCCCATAAATTATTTCATCATTTTCCGGAGCTCCACCAAAAATCCAAACATTTTTGGACCTTCCCAACCCTCACTTCCTATTCAAATCATTTGAATTTAAATCAAATGAGTTTGAATTTAATCTTTCAATCTTGGCCTTTCTATTTTTCTCGGAACAAACTCATTTTTGCGAGTCCGGAAAAATTATCCCCATGTCCTACTTCTTCCCCTAACCCCTCTTTCTTTCTTTCCTATCTCTGTTTTGTTTTTATTTTCTTTAGAGAGAGAGAGAGAAGGAGCCCAGCAGCCTGGGCCTCCCATCCTCCCGCGCCGGCCCAAGGCCAAGGCCCATCCATTCCGGCCCAGTCCCTACTAACCCTAACTCTTTGCCCGATCCGCTAAACATCTCTCCCTCGAACCCCCCTCCTCGTCCTCCCTCAGCGCCGCACTCGATCCCCATCGCACGCATGCTCGCATCGCCAGGGAGAGCCCCGCTCCTCCCGATCCACCTGGCCCTTCCTCCTCCTGCATCGAGCGCCCCCGCTCCACCTCGCCCTGCCGTCCCCGTGCCAGGACCTCCTCGCCCTGTGCGCCCGACGCCGCCCCGTCTCCGCTCGCCGCGCCCTGCTTCTCCTCCTGAGCCCCGCGACCACGCCCCTGCCGGCCCCGCGCCCGGCCTCCGCAACACCACCTAGAGACCAACTCCGGCGGCCCCGTCGCCTCTGCCCGCGATCCCCTCGCTGCCCTCCTCCTTGGTCCGGCCCGAAGCCGCCGCCGCGCCAAGTCCCGCGGCCGTTGTCCCTGCCCAGCGACCCCCTGCACATCGAGGCCTCCGTGCACCTCTTGCTCCGTCGCCCGCCTCCCCTGCGACCTGGGCGCTCATCCCCGTCTTCCCGGCCTCGTCCGTGCCCCCTAGTTGCCTCTGTCCGCTTCGAGCAGCAGCAGCTCGTCGCTCAGCGCCATGGCCACCCGCGCCTTCCTCTGCTTCCTCTACGGCGACCAGGGGCCCCATCGTCATCGCGCCCTTTCTCCACCACTAGAGCCTGCTGCCGCCACCACCGGACCTGGCTGTGCCTCGCCAGGGTCCTCCCCTGCCGCGCCTCGGTCCCTGCTGGAGCTCCCCTGCTCCTGCCGTTCCTCTGGTACAAGCCGACCCCCACCTTCCGTTTCGGCCAATGCAGTTCGCCCAAGTTCCTGCTCAGCATCGTCATCGCTCACGAGGCCCCTTGTGATGTTTTGTGTTGGACCGTCAAGATCTGCAAGATCGACTACATGGACGCCAAGACCATCCCAGGACCGCCAAGCATCGTCTCTATGATTTTTGCCAAGTACCACAAGGACGCGTCAAGTACCTCTACCGTCGTCTCCGGAAACGCCAAGTACCCCTACGCACGAAGACACCAAGTTCGTTTCGGGATTCATCAAGTACCGCTACCGATGGCTCGAACGACTACGAAACGTGAACCTCTACCGTCGCAAGAACGACTACTTCCCCTCCGAACCGATTCGCTTCGAAAATGCACGCTTCAAAGGTACAACCCCGAGACGCCGTCCGTGGACCGAATGCATGTGTTGTATGAGATGCACCCTATGTTTGCACCGTGCCCGTTTGCTTCATGCACGTTCCTCCTCGTTCGTCATGCCGATGAACCGTGGGAACCCGGTAACCGGGATCACCCCACCATCTCTAGCATGTTCCGCACATCCGCACGCCTCCTTTTGCACCGGTATCTCCATGAGTTACCGGGACCGGAAGTTGCCGTGGCACCATTTTTGTTTCGCCGCCGTGGCACCCTTTTTGTTCCACCATGGTGACCAAATGCTTCATAACATGCTCATGTCAACATTTTCATAAAATTGCATAAAAGTTGTATATGTCATCCGCATCATGATAACAACATTTAAAATGTTTAAACTTGTTGTTGCATTAAATTGCTAAATGCATATGGGGATTTACCGGATTTGTTGTTTTTATATCCGGCCCCATTTAAATTGTTTAGATGGTATAGTTTATATTATGCTTCACCTCTTGCCATGTTTAACAACAGTTAATATTGTTGGGTAGCTTAAACAAGAGATAACTAAATAATTGATGTGGTGTTTCGTCAACATGCACCTCGTTGCATATTGAGCTCCACTTAACTTGTAGTATTGTTTGTTGCACTTTGCCATGCCATGCCTCATTAAACCGGACATGCATCATACTTGTTTGTGCATCATGACTTGTTTATGCTTGTGTGTTTACCATGTTGTTTGTTTCTTTCCGGGTTGCTTCTCTCGTTAGCTTCGGTTTCGTTCCGGAGTTGTGAGGATTTGTTCGTCTACGGCCGTTTGTCTTCTTCATGGACTCGTTCTTCTTCCTTGCGGGATCTCAGGCAAGATGATCATACCCTCGAAATCACCACTATCTTTGCTATGCTAGTTTGCTCGCTCTTTTGCTATGCCAATGCTACGATGCCTACCATTTGCTGGTCAGCCTCCCAAATTGACATGTCAAACCTCTAACCCACCATGTCCTAGCAAACCATTGATTGGCTATGTTACCGCTTTGCTCAGCCCCTCTTATAGCATTGTTAGTTGCAGGTGAAGATTGAAGTTTGTTCCTTGTTGGAACATGGAGATGATGTTCCTTGTTGGAACATGTTTACTTGTTGGGATATCACAATATATCTTATTAAATTAATGCATCTATATACTTGGTAAAGGGTGGAAGGCTCGGCCTTATGCCTGGTGTTTTGTTCCACTCTTGCCACCCTAGTTTCCGTCATATCGGTGTTATGTTCCCGGATTTTGCGTTCCTTACGCGGTTGGGCTATAATGGGAACCCCTTGACAGTTCGCCTTAAGTAAAGCTTCTCCAGCAATGCCCAACATTGGTTTTACCATTTGTCACCTAGCCTTTTCTTTCCCTTGGGTTCTGCAGACTCAAGGGTCATCATTTTTTAACCCCCCCCGGGCCAGTGCTCCTCTGAGTGTTGGTCCGAACTAGAGCCCTGTGCAGCGCCCCCTCGGGGAAACTCGAGGTTTGGTTTTAGTTGTACGGATTGCTCATCTGAGTGTGCCCTGAGAAAGAGATATGTGCAGCTCCTATCGGGATTTGTCGGCACATTCGGGCGGTGTTGCTGGTTTAGTTTTACCCTGTCGAAATGTCTTGTTGTACCGGGATACCGAGTCTGATCGGAACGTCTCGGGTGGAGGTCTATTCCTTCGTTGACCGTGAGAGCTTGTCATGGGCTAAGTTGGGACACCCCTGCAGGGATTTGAACTTTCGAAAGCCGTGCCCGCGGTTATGGGCAGATGGGAATTTGTTAACGTCCGGTTGTAGAAAACGCGAAGTTGACCTTAATTAAAATACATCAACCATGTGTGTAACCGTGATGGTCTCTTTCCGGCGGAGTCCGGGAAGTGAACACGGTGTTGGAGTTATGCTTGACGTAGGTTGCTATAGGATCACTTCTTGATCATACTTTTATCGACCGTGCTTTGCCCTCTCTTCTCGCTCTCTTTTGCGATTGTAGCCACCATATATGCTAGTCGCTTGCTGCAGCTCCACCTCATTACTCCATCCTTCCTATAAGCTTAAATAGTCTTGATCTCGTGGGTGCGAGATTGCTGAGTCCCCGTGGCTCACAGATACTTCCAAAACCACTTGGCAGGTGCCTATGTTACCGTGCAGATGACGCAACCAAGCTCAAGGAGGAGCTCGATGAAGATCTTGCCCTTTGTGTTGTTTCGTTCTAGTTGATCAGTAGTGGAGCCCAGTTGGGGTCGATCGAGGACCTTTGTCGCATTTGGGGTTCTTCTTTTCTTTTGGTTCCGTAGTCGGACCTTGATTGTATCTGGATGATGTAATGCTTTATTCATGTAATTGTGTGAAGTGGCGATTGTAAGCCAACTATGTATCTCTTTCCCTTATGTATTACATGGGTTGTGTGAAGATTACCTCACTTGTGACATTGCTTTCAATGCGGTTATGCCTCTAAGTCGTTCTTCGACGCGTGGGAGATATAGCCGCATCGAGGGCGTTACAAGTTGGTATCAGAGCCTTCCCCGACCTTAGGAGCCCCATTGCTTGATCGTTTTTAGCGGCCGAGTTGTGTCTAGAAAAATATTTTGAGTCATTGAGGATTATATATATCGGAGAGTTAGGAATTCTTTTTACTTCCCAATATCCTCATCGCTCTGGTAAGGCATCCTGACGTAGAGTTTTGACTCTTCTCTTCTCAAATTTCACTAAATTTTTTTAGGATCACGCGGGTATCTTGGAATTGTTCCGATGGTTTTATGATGACAACATTGTCTTGGTGCCTCCTGTCAGGGGTTTAGTGGAAGTGTCCCGGGGAGTTGAGCTCTGAGGTGTTGTCGTCATAATTTTATCGTTGCAGTTCTGGAATACCTGAGTTTAGTACGCCGACATCGAAAATCTCTTTTATGCAGTTGTTGGTGAGATAACCCCGATAACCCAGTACTGAGGTGAGTACGGGAGTATTGCCATGACTTGTATAACGGATGCTTTTCGAAGGTTGAGGTAGATGATTTCCGAAGGTTTCTTGGTTATGTGTTGAAGGATGGATACAGCTGGATGTAGGATTTGTTAGTTTTGGGTGAGATATTATGCTTCCCCTGTATCCCCAACACCTGATTGCATAACCTGAAAATTTCGGGAGTTTCATAGGTGGGAATTCAAGTAGCTCTTAGGATATCTTTCCGACGGATGTATGATATGAAATTGGGGTTCGACGTCTAGTGGTCCGCCTATTCACGGTCGATTTTACAGTGGTCTCGTTGTGTCTTAAAGAGTCCTTGGCTATGCCGACTCGGGGACGCTTCGTATGTCATGTGCACTGCCTTGTACATGATGGTGCTGTACGATCGAGCCCGTGTAGGCCCCACCACGAAAACTTCGGACGAAATCTCTATCATATGTTTGTTCTGGCTTATTTTGCAAGCCAATCCTTTGTTTTGTTTTGAGTTGTGGTATTCGAGTTGCTTCGAAGTCAAATGTTGATTCCATACCTTTTCCAAATGGTGTTCTCATATTCCTATGTGAATACTAATCCTTCTTGATCATCGAGTTTGTCATGTTAATCCTTTTCAACCGGCGTGTTTTCTCTCCAAGTGGTTCCGATCATTTCAACATTCACAAGATCAAGTATCAGTTCTTCTCAACGTTGTTTGTGTCATCCATCTCCAAGTTGCCTTTGTTTTCCCACCCTCCCTCCCTTTGTTTTTCTCCAAGGACCCAGATTCTTATTCAAGTATCCATTTTATTGGTGGAAATCTCTCCATTCTTTTCCCGTCAATATTCTTATCCGGTGATTCTCACGTATATTCTAACGGAGCTTCAAGTTCATCATTCCTCGTTCTTTTCTTCTCCGGTGAATTTAATTCAAGCTTTGGTATTAAGCATACTCCTTTTCTTTTTTTCCCAATGCTTTTCTTATGCCGGTGCACCTCTTAATCATCCATCTCTCGCTATTAAATTGTTCCGGAGTGCTCAAGATATCTCGAAGATTCGTGTTTCCACTCTGCATTCGTTCAAGCTCTTTCGAGATTGGTATCTCATTCAAGTCATTTAATTCAACCGGTGCAACATCTCTTTTAAATCTTTTCAACGGTGTTCTTTTGAGTGGGCCCTAACCCACAGGTCTTTTCCCAGGATCTTACCTGACTCTTCTATTTTCCCAGAGCTATCCTAAATTCTTCTCCAAGTTTGACGTAAGAATGAGTTATCATTAGTCAAATGCTTTTCTCCAAGATCTTTCAAATTCTTTTCATAGTTGGCTCAACCTCTTCGCTTTTGATTCTTCTGGTGTGCCTCAATAATTCTTGGTGGTGTTTCTCGTTGTCATTCTCATCATTTGAAGACCGAAGAAGAGTTTCTCTTTAATCTTGCTCTATTCTCTTCAAGATTCATGGTGCTAGCTTGTTGCCATCCTCTCATAATTGTTTTCGATTGTGAGAATCTTTTTCACCCATCAGGAGATATTCAAGAGTCTTCTCAGTTTGTCATCCGGAGTCCATCAATTCAGGTTTATTCATTCTCAGCCGTCAGTTATCATTCTCCTATCTTGCCGGTGCATCTATCGAATATCCTCTAATCAGTTCTTGATCTCTTTGTTCTCATGTATCTAGTTTGTCTCAAGCACCTTCGTTCATTTGCTAATTCTTACCGGTGATGCACCCCTACTTCGATCATTTTCAATTCTTACGGTGGTTCTTTCAAGATCTCTCTTCCTTGTTCATCATATCAATTCATTTGTTGTTCCAATCCTACCGGTGGTTCGTTGAAGACCTTTTCAAGTTTACGCTATATCTCTTTTAATCCTTTATACGAGAATAAGTAGTATGCCAAATCCGTTGATTGTCGTCAATTTAATTGGTGAAGGATAAGCATAACATAATTCTTATTCTTGTTCATCCAAGTGATTAATTCTTTATTCCGGAGGCCTTAAAATTCTCGGTTTCATTTGTTTCATCTTCTCTTTTTCCCGGAGTTCCAAGCTCTAATTATCACGGAGATCCATCTAAATCATTGCAAGGATTCACCTTGTGTTTTCAATTTCTCTTTCTTTTCATTCCTTTTGTTTACCGGAGTTCTTCATGGAGGTTCTACATGATGGTTCATCAAGGATTTAATTCCCTTCTCAAAGTTTACATCGAGATTCTTTCCTAAGGAGCTCAAGCTTTCTTCATATGGTAATCCGGAGTGCAATTCTTTCTACCATATTTTGGAGGTGGTATTATGTCATTCTTGATAATTTGAGTTCATGTTCCATGATTCACATGTTGTTAAGAATGAGTTATTTTTAAATCCATCAACCTCGTTGTTGGAGTTATCTTGTGTCATATTTCACCTAAAAGCCTTCCATTGGAATGTTGCTATTTGTGGTGCTTGCCAATGATCCAAGTTATCTCTTTATCATCTTGGTGGAAGAAGTGTTCATCTCTTCGTCGATCTAAAGCTAGCAATCGTTTCCGTTAGTGGCCGGTTGTCACCTCATAATTTTGAGATGTTTTCCATAAGCCCACTACAAGCTTATTTGTTTCGTTGTTGGTTTTTCCCAACAACCCCGTTGTAACCTTCTTGGAAGAGTGCTTTCCAAGCTCATTTGTGGCAGAAGTTGGCATTTTCTTCTCCATTCTGTTATTCCAATGATATATCTTCTATTATTTCTTTCGGAGGCATTGTGACGTTGTTCTTTTCAATCACCATCTCGATTCGTGAGGATCGTGTTCTTTTCTTGCTTATCCATTTAACCGGAGTGTCGTGTTTTCATTCGAGTTCTCTAATCTTATCAAGTTTTCCCTCCTTCCTCAACTGGAGAGCTGTCTGAAATCCTTCTTACCCATTGTGTCATTCTTTCAATAGTTCCGGAGGCAGTGTGTTGTTGATTTCATCAAGTAACATCCCATCTTCTCAAGTTCATGTTCTATTCCTTCCATGTTCAACCGGAGTACTGCCGAATTCTTCCCCTCTCATCTTGTTTTAACCGGAGTGGTTTCGAATTCTATCTTGTCCATTAAACTCTTGATTCATGTCTTTGCAACCTTCAAGTTCTCGTAATGTTCCTTGTTCCTCTTTCTAACGGATAGTTTGCAATCTCGTTCATCTCCTTTGTATTCTTTCTTTCAATTTGTTCAACCTCTCAAGGTTCCTTGGTTTCACTCATTGGTCAAAGAAGCAACTTAGTTTTACCTCTTCTCTTCCTCTTCCATTTCTCTCCGGTGCCATCCTAGATCTCGGGACGAGATCCTCTTGTAGTGGTGGAGTGTTGTAACGCCCCGAGACCGACGCTCCAGAAGACTTCCAGCTACTCCGAGTTTCGTCGTGTGATTTGTTTTGTTTGTTGCATCATTTGCATTGCATCATGCCATCATGTCATTTATTTTTTTAAAAACTCATCTAAATAAATTGCATAGATCTTTTGATCTATTTAAACCGAGGAAACTCACATGGTGACTTCTCTTTATAACATACCCTCCCGATATTTAGGGAGCTATATTATAAAATATTCCATTGTTTCGGAAATCACCATAACACACTTGCAAATAATTCTCAATGCCTTTATTATCTTAATTCTTGATCTCCAACTCTGCCCATAAATTATTTCATCATTTTCCGGAGCTCCACCAAAAATCCGAACATTTTTGGACCTTCCCAACCCTCACTTCCTATTCAAATCATTTGAATTTAAATCAAATGAGTTTGAATTTAATCTTTCAATCTTGGCCTTTCTATTTTTCTCGGAACAAACTCATTTTTGCGAGTCCGGAAAAATTATCCCCATGTCCTACTTCTTCCCCTAACCCCTCTTTCTTTTCTTTCCTATCTCTGTTTTGTTTTTATTTTCTTTAGAGAGAGAGAGAGAAGGAGACCAGCAGCCTGGGCCTCCCATCCTCCCACGCCGGCCCAAGGCCAAGGCCCATCCATTCCGGCCCAGTCCCTACTAACCCTAACTCTCTGCCCGATCCGCTAAACATCTCTCCCTCGAACCCCCCTCCTCGTCCTCCCTCAGCGCCGCACTCGATCCCCATCGCACGCATGCTCGCATCGCCAGGGAGAGCCCCGCTCCTCCCGATCCACCTGGCCCTTCCTCCTCCTGCATCGAGCGCCCCCGCTCCACCTCGCCCTGCCGTCCCCGTGCCAGGACCTCCTCGCCCTTCTCCTCGCCCTGTGCGCCCGACGCCGCCCCGTCTCCGCTCGCCGCGCCCTGCTTCTCCTCCTGAGCCCCGCGACCACGCCCCTGCCGGCCCCGCGCCCGGCCTCCGCAACACCACCTAGAGACCAACTCCGGCGGCCCTGTCGCCTCTGCACGCGATCCCCTCGCTGCCCTCCTCCTTGGTCCGGCCCGAAGCCGCCGCCGCGCCAAGTCCCGCGGCCGTTGTCCCTGCCCAGCGACCCCCTGCACATCGAGGCCTCCGTGCACCTCTTGCTCCGTCGCCCGCCTCCCCTGCGACCTGGGCGCTCATCCCCGTCTTCCCGGCCTCGTCCGTGCCCCCTAGTTGCCTCTGTCCGCTTCGAGCAGCAGCAACTCGTCGCTCAGCGCCATGGCCACCCGCGCCTTCCTCTGCTTCCTCTATGGCGACCAGGGGCCCCATCGTCGTCGCGCCCTTTCGCCACCACTAGAGCCTGCTGCCGCCACCACCGGACCTGGCTGTGCCTCGCCAGGGTCCTCCCCTGCCGCGCCTCGGTCCCTGCTGGAGCTCCCCTGCTCCTGCCGTTCCTCTGCTACAAGCCGACCCCCACCTTCCGTTTCGGCCAATGCAGTTCGCCCAAGTTCCTGCTCAGCATCGTCATCGCTCACGAGGCCCCTTGTGATGTTTTGTGTTGGACCGTCAAGATCTGCAAGATCGACTACATGGACGCCAAGACCATCCCAGGACCGCCAAGCATCGTCTCTATGATTTTTTGCCAAGTACCACAAGGACGCGTCAAGTACCTCTACCGTCGTCTCCGGAAACGCCAAGTACCCCTACGCACGAAGACGCCAAGTTCGTTTCGGGATTCATCAAGTACCGCTACCGATGGCTCGAACGACTACGAAACGTGAACCTCTACCGTCGCGAGAACGACTACTTCCCCTCCGAACCGATTCGCTTCGAAAATGCACGCTTCAAAGGTATAACCCCGAGACGCCGTCCGTGGACCGAATGCATGTGTTGTATGAGATGCACCCTATGTTTGCACCGTGCCCGTTTGCTTCATGCACGTTCCTCCTCGTTCGTCATGCCGATGAACCGTGGGAACCCGGTAACCGGGATCACCCCACCATCTCTAGCATGTTCCGCACATCCGCATGCCTCCTTTTGCACCGGTATCTCCATGAGTTACCGGGACCGGAAGTTGCCGTGGCACCATTTTTGTTTCGCCGCCGTGGCACCCTTTTTGTTCCACCATGGTGACCAAATGCTTCATAACATGCTCATGTCAACATTTTCATAAAATTGCATAAAACTTGTATATGTCATCCGCATCATGATAACAACATTTAAAATGTTTAAACTTGTTGTTGCATTAAATTGCTAAATGCATATGGGGATTTACCGGATTTGTTGTTTTTATATCCGGCCCCATTTAAATTGTTTAGATGGTATAGTTTATATTATGCTTCACCTCTTGCCATGTTTAACAACAGTTAATATTGTTGGGTAGCTTAAACGAGAGATAACTAAATAATTGATGTGGTGTTTCGTCAACATGCACCTCGTTGCATATTGAGCTCCACTTAACTTGTAGTATTGTTTGTTGCACTTTGCCATGCCATGCCTCATTAAACCGGACATGCATCATACTTGTTTGTGCATCATGACTTGTTTATGCTTGTGTGTTTACCATGTTGTTTGTTTCTTTCCGGGTTGCTTCTCTCGTTAGCTTCGATTTCGTTCCGGAGTTGTGAGGATTTGTTCGTCTACGGCCGTTTGTCTTCTTCATGGACTCGTTCTTCTTCCTTGCGGGATCTCAGGCAAGATGATCATACCCTCGAAATCACCACTATCTTTGCTATGCTAGTTTGCTCGCTCTTTTGCTATGCCAATGCTACGATGCCTACCATTTGCTGGTCAGCCTCCCAAATTGCCATGTCAAACCTCTAACCCACCATGTCCTAGCAAACCATTGATTGGTTATGTTACCGCTTTGCTCAGCCCCTCTTATAGCATTGTTAGTTGCAGGTGAAGATTGAAGTTTGTTCCTTGTTGGAACATGGAGATGATGTTCCTTGTTGGAACATGTTTACTTGTTGGGATATCACAATATATCTTATTAAATTAATGCATCTATATACTTGGTAAAGGGTGGAAGGCTCGGCCTTATGCCTGGTGTTTTGTTCCACTCTTGCCACCCTAGTTTCCGTCATATCGGTGTTATGTTCCCGGATTTTGCGTTCCTTACGCGGTTGGGCTATAATGGGAACCCCTTGACAGTTCGCCTTAAGTAAAGCTTCTCCAGCAATGCCCAACATTGGTTTTACCATTTGTCACCTAGCCTTTTCTTTCCCTTGGGTTCTGCAGACTCAAGGGTCATCATTTTTTAACCCCCCCCGGGCCAGTGCTCCTCTGAGTGTTGGTCCGAACTAGAGCCCTGTGCAGCGCCCCCTCGGGGAAACTCGAGGTTTGGTTTTAGTTGTACGGATTGCTCATCTGAGTGTGCCCTGAGAAAGAGATATGTGCAGCTCCTATCGGGATTTGTCGGCACATTCGGGCGGTGTTGCTGGTTTAGTTTTACCCTGTCGAAATGTCTTGTTGTACCGGGATACCGAGTCTGATCGGAACGTCTCGGGTGGAGGTCTATTCCTTCGTTGACCGTGAGAGCTTGTGATGGGCTAAGTTGGGACACCCCTGCAGGGATTTGAACTTTCGAAAGCCGTGCCCGCGGTTATGGGCAGATGGGAATTTGTTAACGTCCGGTTGTAGAAAACCCGAAGTTGACCTTAATTAAAATACATCAACCGTGTGTGTAACCGTGATGGTCTCTTTCCGGCGGAGTCCGGGAAGTGAACACGGTGTTGGAGTTATGCTTGACGTAGGTTGCTATAGGATCACTTCTTGATCATACTTTTATCGACCGTGCTTTGCCCTCTCTTCTCGCTCTCTTTTGCGATTGTAGCCACCATATATGCTAGTCGCTTGCTGCAGCTCCACCTCATTACTCCATCCTTCCTATAAGCTTAAATAGTCTTGATCTCGCGGGTGTGAGATTGCTGAGTCCCCGTGGCTCACAGATACTTCCAAAACCAGTTTGCAGGTGCCTATGTTACCGTGCAGATGACGCAACCAAGCTCAAGGAGGAGCTCGATGAAGATCTTGCCCTTTGTGTTGTTTCGTTCTAGTTGATCAGTAGTGGAGCCCAGTTGGGGTCGATCGGGGACCTTTGTCGCATTTGGGGTTCTTCTTTTATTTTGGTTCCGTAGTCGGACCTTGATTGTATCTGGATGATGTAATGCTTTATTCATGTAATTGTGTGAAGTGGCGATTGTAAGCCAACTATGTATCTCTTTCCCTTATGTATTACATGGGTTGTGTGAAGATTACCTCACTTGCGACATTGCTTTCAATGCGGTTATGCCTCTAAGTCGTGCTTCGACGCGTGGGAGATATAGCCGCATCGAGGGCATTACACTAACTAAGGTAAAATGAGTCATTTTAGAGCTAACTTAGGTAGAATGGATGGTTTATGAGGCAGTAAGCTTATTAAGTCATTTTGGAGGAAAAGAAGCTAACTCTAGGTCATTATGGTAAGCATATTGGAGCAAATAAAGCTAAGTATAGGTCTTTATGCATTTGTTAAGCAAAACACTAGAGAAACTTACCGTGGTCACAGAGATGTAGGAGCGGGCTGGCTCGCGCCGGTAGCTGGAGAAGGAGCGGGCTGGCTCGCGCCGGTAGCTGGAGAAGGATCGTGCGATGCATTTCTGGAGTTAAGCTGCACCAAAGATCATTTCCAATGTCTCGTTAGCATTATGACACTCAAATGTTAAGACTAGCAAGTAATGTCCATTCAAATTAAACTCACCGTGCTCCCAGGAGCAATCACTGGCATCGGCGGAGCGGTCTGACCGGACTTCTCGCACACAGACTGCACATTTGGTTTTCACAACAGAGTCATACTAGTTAGTAATGAGACACAAATGTTAAGACTAGCAAGTAATCTGCAGAAGAAACTTACCACAAGGAGCTCGTACATGGCCCTTGCCTGCATGTCATTTCGTGCCCTCTCCTCCTCCAACATCTTTGTCGTCCTCCTCCAACTCCCGCTGCCTCTCCGCCGCCTCCGCCAGAAGTTTCTCTGTTCTATCTCTCTCACT
This sequence comes from Triticum dicoccoides, assembly GCF_002162155.2. Lineage (NCBI taxonomy): Eukaryota > Viridiplantae > Streptophyta > Magnoliopsida > Poales > Poaceae > Triticum > Triticum dicoccoides. The sequence continues at coordinate 224,460,127 of NC_041388.1, read as the reverse complement.
CTGTATAGCAGCCTGCAACACCACTCACATGACCATTTGTAATCATTGATGGAAGCACACACAATGTAATGGAGAAAGATAGCTGAGTACGTATAACTAACCTTGAAGGCGAGTTGGACTGGCCGTTCACGAGGCCTTATCTCAGGAGCGGAGCTTGACTGGTGTGCCTTGATCTCCGGGGGAGTGCTAGGACAATGGATAAGTCCATCTCCCATGGCTATGGAGCCATGGGACCTCCCGCCACCAGATATCATCAGCAGCTCTGTATCAATGGGACCCTGGCTCGGGTTAAAGTCCTCCCCTTTCCTCGCCTTCCCTTGATCTCTATATTGCACGAGATTGTCGTGGGAGGAGATGTTGGTGAAGTTCTTTGGATCATCGAGGTCAAACGCAGAGAATGCCTTGACTTTCTTGTAAGGGCCAGTGTGGGCCATGGCATACAGGTCGTACACCTCTGGCACCTTATCCGCCTTATTGTAGCGTGCCTGAAAGAGAGAAACAAAGTAAATTAGTAATTAAAGGGCTAAAGCTAGCATGATGAATGAATTGCATGAATCATGAAGCAAACCACATACCCAGTTCCGCCCGTACTGAAATAAGTTGGAGCTGCCTTGGTGGTGTGGCACACCTTCCATTTGGGCACGTTTGTCCTTGGCCTCTTTGTGGGTGGCCAGCCATTCTTTTGAGCACCACGCATTGACCAACACCTCCCAACAATCCATCCGATCCGCACACCATCTCAGAGGGGCCTAAGTTAGCAAATAGAAACTTGAGCGCTACGGCTATGAATTACTAAATGAAGGAAGTAAGTACAAGGCCTTAAGAATTACCTTCATGTACTTCTGCTTACTCAAGAACTTACCACGGCACTCCTGCTTGGGCTTCTTGATACCACGCCCGGCGTAATAGTCTCGAACAGCCTGCACCCGAACCTCATGCCATAAGTTCTGAAGTAGGCGCTTGCACTCCTTGTGGATAACATGATTCGCCTCCTCCTCGTATCCCTCCTCACACCTGTAGAATGTCTGCAATCAAATGAGACAATATTGATTAGTACAATTAACAACTAGCTAGTTGAAGATTTTTAATTGTGTAAAGGAGCAATTACCCAGAACTTTCTGATCACGATGTCTGCCCTCGTCTTGCACAAGGCACCGTCGATAATCTCACCCGGCGGGGCCGGGGCAGCCAAGTAGTGCTCCCAAGTCAATCCAACCTCTGGAAGCCGACCCTCACCAGGAAACGTGACAAACCCCGAGAAGTTTTGCCGAATCAGAACTCCAAGGACGGAGTTGGGCCGGCGGACACTTTCATGGTGGTCCCAACCCCTGCAGCATGACAAGGCCAACACATCAGTTATTTGAAGAAATGTGAATGCAGAAGGTACAAAAAGTTTAAATGCACTTACCTCTCCCCATCAGGGAAAATCAACCACCTCTGCTCGCGCGTCGCCGGCACGGACGGGAGCCATGTAGCACCACGCTGGTAGACGTTGCCCCCCTCCTCCCCCTCCTCATACGTTGGCTCTCCGCCATCATCAGCATGGCCACTCGGCTCCCCGCCATCATCAGCGTGGCCACTCGGCTCCTCAGGCTGACCCGACCAGGTATCCCATCCAGACGTGTGCTCCTCCGGGGTCTCGTGGGCCCAAGTCTCATGGGTCAAAGGCCCGTCGACCCGAGGCTCGTGGGCCGAAGACCCGTGGACCGGAGGCTCGTGAACCGGAGTCCGTGCAACCTCCTCCTCAGACGAGTCCACCCTAGCAGTCACGTGCTCGGGTGAAACAGCTGGGGGCGGCAGCGAGGAAGGCGCCGTAAGAGTCACCCTACCTCCTCTCCCGCGACCACGTGCTCAACCTCCTCTCTTCTTCTTACCTCGTCCCCTGCTGGGCACCGCGGTCGACGAAGAAGGGCCCGGCGGTGTCGCCATACTGTCCAGCAACGCTCGGCGGAGAGGTGCGTGTGGAATGGAAGACCTCACACCACGCGCCGACGAAGAAGGGGCCTCGGCGCGCTCCCGACCAGCGCCCACCATCTTTCAACACCTGCCATGACAAAGAATAAACGAAATTAGTACAACATAAAAAAAGTACCGACATGAATAATAATATGTATATCACTTAAGTGTATCATCATGAAGTACAGCATAAAAAAATTGAATACCTGACACTACTAATAATCTCGATCAGTATCATCAATAAATGCATAATTATCATCATCACTATAATCAATGATGGGCTCATAGGGTTCATTGGCATCAACATGTGCAAGGCCACCTTGACGTAATCGGTTAAGCATTGACAGGTCATCCGCAGCAGTAACCTCTTCTTGTTCCGGCTCTTCTTGTTCCTCCTCTGGGGTGATGTCGGATTCATTTTCGCTGTCTACTTCAATGTTTTGGGGTGAAGTATAGCGGTTCTTGAAACGCTTTTTGGAAAGACGTGTCTCTTGGAAGAATTCTCCTTCATATGTGTCTGGGTTAATGTGAGGTTCATAATCCTCTTCCTTTGGGGGAGAAAGTCTAGCACGTGGCGGCACTTCATAAACGACATCCCAACCTTTCAGATTTGGATTAGTTTGGCAGGCCCACGGTAGATAGAATACTTGGGTCGCCTGTTGAGCCGTAATATAGACATCAGGAACATCTAAATGGGTTCTTTGGTTGATTTCAACTAGCCCTATATGTTCATGAGTCCTTCTAGTCTCCTTCGGCTGAAACCAATAACATTTGAAGACTACGACATTCGGTGGGTTTTCACCATAGAACAGAAGTTCATAAATTGCTTCAACTCTCCCATAATACTCGGTACCTCCTTCGCCGATAGCAGATACACAACAATTTGTAGACTTCGGTCGGCCATAGATAGCTCCTTGCCATAGGTACGGAAGCGATACCCGTTGATGTCGTACTTGTCAAATGAACGGACCTTATAGTCAAAACCATTAGCGACTTGTCTCAATTCGGCGTCCATAGACTCTGAATTAGCCTACAAGTTTAATATGAAAGGATTGTTGCATTATGCACAAATTAGCGAATGAAATGAAATTGTCTAATAGAAATTACCGTTTGTTTGAACCAAGAGATGAAACCGGGATAGCCACCTCCTTGCTTTGCGAGAAGCTCATACTCTTCGACGGAATCCTTTTGGATCTCCGCTCCATACGAGAATATGGCGACGTATCGACTGTATGACATATCCAGGAATAAGAGCAGTTCAAAGGAAATAGAAGTTGTGAAACAATGTACCGAGAACATACTCAATGTATAGCCGCACTTCTATCAGGTTGTTGAAGATATACAACGAAATGGTCCGCCATTCTTCGTTATCCAAACATACTGGATGTGAAACACTAGCTGGTGTGAGATTCCCTTTGAATAGGCTGAGGTTGGATCCACCCTTTTTAGGCTCATCAGCATTGTACCGAGGCTTCGGATTATGCAAATGACGATTTTTGGCTTCATAGTGCGCTGTTACGAAGTTTGCCGCCTCCTCTGTGATGAATGCCTCAGCCATCGATGCTTCAATTCTACGTTTATTTTTACATTTTTCTCGAAGCGTCTTCTGCATCCTCTCAGTTGGGTAGCACCAACGATTTTGCACGGGCCCCCCCAATCTTGCCTCGGTCGGGAGATGCAAAATCAAATGCTGCATTGGATTAAAGAAGCTCGGTGGAAAGATCTTCTCTAACTTGCAAATCAACTCCGGCGCCAACTCTTCCATTTCTTCTAGCACGCCAGGCGATAGTTCTTTAGCACAAAGAACACGGAAGAAATATCTGAGTTCTGCCAGTACTAGCCATTCATCCTCAGGGATGAAGCCACGCAACATCACCGGCATTACCCGCTCAATCCATATGTGCCAATCATCACTCTTGAGACCAAATATCTTCAGTTTATCAAGATTCGCTCCCCTCTTTAGATTCGCTGCATACCCATCGGGGAACATCAACTGCTGTTGCACCCACACGAGAATTTCCCTCATAGATGGCCTTCCAAGATTAAACCATGCCTTTGGCTTCGTCCAGTTCTGCTTTCCTTTCGGTTCTTTCATGTTTTGTAACGACCTATCACATAGCGCCTCCAGATCGACTCTAGCCTTAGTATTATCCTTTGACTTCCCATCTATGCCGAACAATGTACCAAAAAGTGCCTCGGCGATATTCTTCTCAGTGTGCATCACGCCGATGTTGTGTGGGCAAAGGAGGTCTTTGAAGTAAGGCAGATCCCATAAGCATGTTTTGTGAGTCCACGCGTGCTTAGTATTATACCCCTTGAAGTACCCTGGACGTTGTGGATCTGGCTCGAGAGCGTTTAACTGATCCAGGGTCTGTTGGCCTGTCAATGCAGGTGGGGCAGAGTTTTTGACAACTCTACCCCTGATGAAGTTCTTCTTGTCTTTCCTGAACTTATGGCGAGGATCCAGGAACTGTCTATGCATGTCGAAGCAAGAAAACTTGCAACCGGCCTGAAGCCAACGAAACTCAAGAGCTCCCTTGCATGTGGGGCACGGGAACCTTCCATGCACACACCAGCCAACGAATAGCGCATACGGCAAGTCATGCGTCGAGTACATGTACCAGACATGCATTATGAAGTTTCGTTTGCTAAAGGCATCGTATGTCTTGAACCCATTATCCCAGGCTTCTTGCAATTCGTCCTTAAGCGGCTGCATGTACACATTCATATTTTTCCCTGGATAGTTGGGTCCTGGAATTATCAACGTCAGGAAAATGTTCTTTCTTTGCATAATCTGTCCAGGGGGGAGATTGAGTGGAAAGACAAATATGGGCCAACAACTGTATTGGACTGCCGTCATACCAAACACACTGAACCCATCCGTGCTGATGCCGACTCAAGGATGCCTCGGATCTGCCGCGTTGTCAGCATATAATTCATCAAACTTTTTCCACGCAACACCATCTGATGTGTGTACCATCATTAGATTCCCATCTGCATCTAGTTCGGTTCTTTTGCCTGTTTTGTGCCATGTCATCTGTCTGGCCGTCTCTTCGACCATGAAAAGACGTTGAAGTCTTGGTATGATTGGCATATACCGAAGAACACTAACGGGGATTTTGGTCTGTGTCTTCTCACCCATACCGTTGTCTACCACAATATACCTGGAAGACTTGCAAATGGGACAATAGTTCAAGTCCGCATAGTCAAGCCTAAATAAGGCACATCCTTTCTCACAGGCATGTATCTTCTCATAGGGCATCTTTAGTGCACGGAGGATTTTGTCCGACTGGTACAGGTTTGTAGGCATTACATGGCCTTTGGGTAGAAAGCGTCCAAATACTGTCATAATTGTGTCATAGCATTCTCTGCCCAAGTTGAACTGAGCCTTCAGAGCCATTACTTGTGAGATGGCATCCAACTGACAAAGCTCAGTGTGCTCGTGGAGCGGACGTTTTGAAGACTCCAACATTTCATTGAAGGCCTTTGTAGATTCCTCCATCTCCTCGTCCGAATCCCGAGCATCATCATAGTCTTGCACCATGTTTTCCATCCCGGTACCATGCTCGTCGGTGCGACGACGATCCACCTTAGCTCGGTCACGTTGGGCAGACTCACCATGAAATGTCCACACCGTATAATCGGGCGTAAAACCACTCTTCTAGAGGTGTTTGCCCATTTCAGCCTCTGTCTTCTTTTCCCAATTGCCGCACTGGAAACAGGGGCACCAAGTTTTCTTTTGGCCATTTGCAAATGTGGCTTGCACAAACCCCTTGGTTTTTGTGAACCATTCAGCGCTCCATTTGTTCTGACCAGTGTGACCAGTATACATCCACGCACGGTCACTCAGCTTGACTTTCAGAGCTACTGGACACACAACAATTATATATGTAATTCACCATGTATATATTCATCAGTTGATCTACTTTGTCAATTTTATTACGTCCATGCAACCTACACTCTAATAGGTAATGATAGGTCCTAATCCCACCTGTCTATGTGTAGATTGGGTTCATTTTCCCATGCTATGCTCTGGATCCGACGCAAAATTTCGGTAGCACCTCCCCGCTATTCTCCTGATACACGTCTCTGCAATAAACAGAGAGGATGTGTACCCGGAGAACAACAGGGGATGCACTGACGAAATTTATGTGTCGGATCCGGAGCAAAGCATATGGCAAAATGAACCCAATCTACACATACTCGGGCTGTCCATGGATAGAGTTGGACAATTCGAAAGAATCAAGGTTATAAATATGCAAATTCATGCATATTTATAACTATGACGCTTTCGAACGGGAGACACATATTGGTTACGCATACTAATGATTCATGACACATATATAGCTAGCTATCAAGTTTCATCGGAATAGATCAAATAATTAATGGGGGAGGAGGACTTGTCATTTGTGCTCACCCACGAACGAAGGGGCAGAGCTCGACAAACGCACGGCGAGGTCGTCGAACACCAAACCTCGCAGCGATGAAACAACAACACATTTAAAACTACACGATCAACACAATTATATATGATGTTTTTCATAACAAAATCGAAAAATATATGACCTAACTAATAATTCACAAATATATGACCCCGTCGGCCTCTGGAAGGCCAAAGAACACCTTTTCGGGAGGTGTCGGGGGTCGGGGTGTCCTGTCGGTGTCGGGGTGCCATGTCGGGGTCGGGGTGCTGTTTCGGGGTCGGGGGGTCGGGGTGTCGTGTC